>NC_134601.1:86876803-87183470 GCF_037038515.1 Microtus pennsylvanicus | reverse complement strand
ATGGTGCTAGAATTTTGGGGATCAAGGCAGGAGGATCACAAAATAAAAGTAAGCCTAGGCTGCATAATAGCACTCTATTTCGAAAAGTGTTATGTCAAACAAAAAATATGTTTATGGTAAAATATATATAAGCATCAATTTTTTCCAAGTTAGCCGTCTGTAAGAAGGAGTTGGTTGAGGAAGAAAGGAAGAGTTGGTTCTTTCATAGGCCTCTGGATTTCCTGATCAAAAAAAGGTAGAAAACAAAATGTAATTAATAGAAATTTCATAAATTATATCACTGTATATTTTATATACTGTAATGAAGATTAAAAAGGAATGTGCTAAATGCCTACTTTGAGAGTTTGACTGAAATAAACAATTTCTCTGAAACATACAAACTACAGAAGTTTATTGAAGAAGATGCATATAATAACCTGAACAACCTGAGATCAATTTTTGTTGTAAGGAGAGAGGGCCCCTTTGTTTGTCCCTGCCTGTAGTAATAGGAGCGGCGGGGCTGCGTCCCCAACACCCCAGCCGCCTGGCTAGCTTATGCCCGAAATAACAACACACAAACTGTATTCATTTAATTACTGCTTGGCCCATTTCTGATCATCTGTGTAGCGCCCCTAGGTGCGCTTACTGGGAAGATTCTAGCCTATGTCCATCCTGGGTCGGAGCTTCATCACGTGCGTCTGCCTGGGATCATGGCGTCTCTCTGAGGCGTCTGCTCCCGAGTGGAGAGCTGTGGAGTCTGAGCTCACTTCCTCTTCCTCCCAGCGTTCTGTTCTGTTTACTCCTCCCACCTATCTTCTAACCAATGAGGGCCAAGCAGTTTCTTTTTATTTAACCAATGACCTTCCTCCATCATTTCCCCTTTTTCGGTTTAAACAGAAAAAAAGGCTTTAACTTTAACATAGCAAAATTACATATAACAAAACAGTTATAAAGTAAAAGTTACAATAATCTTTATCATAACTAAGGAAAACTATAACTATAACTGACTATTCTTAACTCCATCAAAGACTCCAGAAAGATACAATACTACCTAAGCAAACAAGAAAAAAGCAACTTTTAAAACTCTAGAAATGACAGAGACATCTTGCTGCCTGTACAGTCACCCAAAATTCCTCTGTACCGTTGGGGCATCCATCTTCGGCCTACAGGCCCATAGTTTCCAGCAGACATTTCCATAAAGCAGGAAATTTCAAAGGCAATCACTATCTGCTTGTCCTGAAGAATGTCTCACAGACTCTTTCATGAATCAGGAACCCCGAAAGATCATCTCACCTTTAGGCAAGTTCAGTAGTCCTCTCTCTGTGGGTTCTCTGTGTCCAGTTTATGCAATAGTCCAGGCAAGAGCAGTTTCTTGCCCAAATGGCTATCAAACTCCATAAGGATCCTCTTCGATGCCCATCTTCTTCTTGAAGTAGATTGGTGCTGCCAGGAGCAGAGTGTCTCATTGTCATGAAAAACCCTAAGTTATTAAAACTTTTATAATGCCATATTCTATAATCTTTGAAAATATGAAAAATGCCTATCTAAAATATATCTATGCATATCTAGAAAATCTTAACTAACGTGACTACAAACTTGACTATTATGATTATCTATTAACTACCTATATACATTACATTTTTAAATGAACTACACAATCACAATACCTTAATAAAGATCAGAAATACATATACATATAACAAAATTGACCTTAAATCTCTATCAATAAAGCAAAATCTATACTAATGCAAATTATTCATATCTATATCATATCCCCCTTTAAATGTAAAAGAACATTTATAAACCATATTTGGGAACATGGGCGCAGTTTTTTCTCTCCAAACTGCTTCCTGCTGAATGGGGGCGCTGTTAATCAGATCATTTAGGGTGTAACCTGTGTGCCAGGTTTATCTCAGTTGGCAGTTGAGTGAAGTAATTTTCTGAACCCTTTAGGAGGGCGTGGTCCATCATACCAAATCGGAATAGAAGAAATGAACAGGGTCTCATCCTCTGTGAAAACAAAATAAGAAACTCCTTTCCAAAGCATCATGTCCTTAGATCCAAATTTTAAAGTCAAGGCATCAAAATATCTATGTTGGATTAGTTCAGCAGCATTTATAAATAAATATCTTTTAGCAGCTTTTGCTCCTTCCTCAGCATTTAAACAATTCAAAGAGAGCATAATAACAGACAGTATCAAAATTCTATGTCTATTTTCCATCTTTGTACAGCTTTGTTTTAACCTCTATTTCGTTTATTTTTACTTTTAACTTTTTGCTTTTTGAGACAGGTTCTCTGTATCTTTGACCTAGAATAAGTCTGTAGACCAGGCTGTCCTTGAACTCTCAGAGATTGGCCTGTCTCTGCCTTCCAGGCATTGGGATTAAAGGTGTGTGCTACCGCACCTTGAAGTCACAGAGGTCATTCTCCCTCTTCCTTCCAAGTGTTGGAATTAAAGGTGTGTACTACCATACACAACAACTCTCTTCCTTTTTTTTGTTTTGTTTTTTACTTTAAGAACTTTAACTTTTAGTTTGCATATATTTTTAATACATTGTAAACCATTTAAAAATTTACTTTGTCTTTGAATCTCTCTTTAGTGTATATCTCTCTTTTTCTGACCACATGAGTCTTTAATTTACCAAGCAATATCAGTAGGACTAAAGCCGTGGCTTTGCCAGCTATATCCAGTCCATTCCTTAGCTTTCCAACCTCGTGGCTGAGGTACTGGCTGTAGCCATGTTTAATGCCATAATTCTAAGGCATTTCAAGGTTTCTGCCAGCAAGTAAGTTGCAGCATTATGTCCACAGAAAACACACAAGTCCTCTCTCTGTAGTTGGCCCTCCTGCCTCAAACAGTCAGAGTTTGCCCTGGCAGGACAGCCAGAAAGCAAGCATTTTCAAACAGCGCAGCATTTTTAAACGGCGCAGCTTTTTTCCTGCTACGGCTGAAAACTGAAAAACATGCGTTCAGGTTTTCGTCAATACCGTTTAAGTGTTTCGTGGCAGGACCTCTTAATGAGCTGCAGGGTTTTGCAGCTAAAGCTGAGTCAGGAAGCCTCTCTTAGATGAGAGAGCTTGCTTGCCTCTAGCAAGCAGAGCAGACCCAAGAAATTGCCACAAGAAACATGCTTTACTCTATTCTTTTCCAAGCTTTCTCAGGCTTTCAGTGGATACAGTTGTCCACATGGGCGCCATTTGTAGTAATAAGGGTGGTGGGGCTGCGTCCCCAGCACCCCCGCTGCCTGCTTGGCTAGCTTATGCCCCGAAATAATTACAGGGACACTGTATTCTTTTAATCACTGCTTGGCCCATTTCTATCTAGCCTCTTCTAGGCTAACTCTCGCACCTGGACTAGCCCATTTCTAATATTCTATGTAGCACAGCTAGATGCGCTTACTGGGAAGATTCTAGCCACCCAACTAGCTTACACCTGAAATAACCACACAGAAACTGTATTCATTAAAACACTGCTTGGCCATTAGCTCTAGTTTCTTATTTGCTAATTCTTAGGTCTTAATTTAACCCATTTCTATTCATCTGTGTATCGCCACCTGACTGTGGCTTACCAGCAAGATTCTAACCAGTATCCATCTCAGGCAGAAGATCATGGTGTTTCTCACTCTGCCCTCCTTCCCAGCATTCAGTTCTGTCTATCCCGCCTACCTAAGTTCTGTCCTATCAGACCCAAAGCAGTTTCTTTACTCATTAACCAATGAAAGCAACACATGAAGAGAAGAGCCTCCTACACCAAGTTTTTGTGTGTTTAGTATGTGTATATGCAGGTTTGCATAAGTGGGGGGTGGACCTTGTGAAGGCATGGGTATCCTGTTTCTGACTCCCAGGTGCTGGACTTACAGGCAGGCTACCATGCCCCCATCCCTTGACTTTTAAATAGATGCTGGGAATCTAAACTCCAGTTTTCATATTTCTGTGGCAAGAGATCTAACCACTGAGTCACCTCCCTAGCCCTTGCAATCCAATTTTGAAGTTGAATTTGGTTAATTTCCTTTCTGGTGATGGGAATAAGAGAAGAAGTAGAGGGTGGCCTTAAGTTAGTCATATATGAAAAGTTTTATCTTTCCAAGACAGTTGTACTATGTAGGTTTGGCTTCCTGGAGCTCACTATGTAGACCAGGCTTGCCTCATTCACAGAAATCAACCTGCCTCTGCCTCCCACGTTAAAGGTATGGGCCACTACTGCCCAGCTATGAAAATCTTGATCAATAAAAAAAAATTTAAAACACAGGTGTGCTAATGCACACCTTTAATCCCAGCAGATCTCTGAGTTCAAGGGGACAGCCTAGTTTACATATAGAGCTCCAAGACAGCCAGAGAGACCCTGCCTAAATAAATAAATAGATAAATAACACAACAAAGCAAGCAAGTAAACAACTATATGGCCCTACAGATCCAGATAGGTTTTCTAGTTCTCTCTCCCTCTCTCTCTCCCTCTCTCTCTCTCTCTCTCTCTCTCTCTCTCTCTCTCTCTCTCTCTCTCTCTCTCACACACACACACACACACACACACACACACACACACACACACACACAGAGTCTCATCTCTGGGTTACCTGTAACTCCCTAAACAGATAAACAGATTAGGCTGGCCTTGAACTCACAGAGACCTGCCTAGCTTTGCCACCCAAGTGCTGGGATTAAAGGTGTGTACCACCACGCCCAGCCCAAATTCTTTCAAATTTTTAGGGAAGAAATAATATTAATTCTATGCAGAGTCTTTTAGACAACTGAATCAGAAGGACTACTTTTGCTGCTCAACTTATGAGGTTGTCAGTAGTTTTCTCTGATAACCAAAACCAGATACAGACATTACAAGGAAACTACAGACTAATATCTTACAAACATAGTAGAATTTTTTTATTATTTTATGGATGCATGGTTCTCATAATGAGGCTCTATCCCAAAACACTTACATTAAGTCACAAATGTACTTAGTACACCTCACCTGCTAAGTATTATAGTTCAGACCTATCTACCTTAAGTATGCTAATACATATTACCTAGAATTGGACAAAATCATCTAACAAAATGTCTACTAAGTGTTTAATATCTAATGTAGTTTCTTCCATACAATGCTGAAAATGAAAAACAATAATTTTATAGGTATAAGAAATAAAATAGGTATTTGGTAGATATGATGGGATGTGAAAACATATAACACAATATCAAAAAAAATGCTGACTTCTACTTCATATGCTTCACAATCTGGAGCAATGTTGCTGCCCTTTGGGAACATTGGAGTTCTGGTATTACCGGCACAAACATTTAGAATATATCGGCTTCACCAAGCAAGGTGATTCATGCCTGTAAACTAAACCCAGCACTTGGGAGACAGAGGCAGGAGAATCATATCAAGTTTGGGTCCAACCTGTTCTACCTACCAAGTTCTAGGCCAGCCAGTGTTACATAGCAAAACTTTGTCTCAATAGAAAGAAAAAAATAATTAGCATCTTCAATTTTATGAAGATAACTTCTTTATTCTTGGTAATATTTTTTCTAAAATCTACCTGTTCTTTTTTACTTGTTTCTTTTTGCTTTTTAAAATACTTGTCTTTATTTTATGTATATGAGTGCTTGCCTGTTCTTTTATGTGCACCCCATTTGTGCCTAATGTTTGAGGAGGCCAGAAGAGAGCATAGATCTGATGGAACTAGCGTTACAGATAGTTGTGAGCCACCATGTGGCTTCTGGGACCTGAACCTGAATCTTCTGCTGAGCTGTCTCTCCAGCTTCTTGTTTTGCTTTGAGACCTCACTCTGAAGATCCTCTACCTCAGCCTCCTGAGTGTTATTGTTATAGGTATGCACCATCATGCCTGCCTTTAAAATCTACCTCTAATGTTAATGTAGTCCTCCCCCCAGCTCTCTTTCGATTAGTGTTTAGTCTGGTAATTGTAGACCCAATTGATTTTAACTTATTGTGCATTGTTTAAGTGTGTTTCTCATAAGTAGCAAGTTGTTGCTTCTATTGTCTTTTTGTTTGAATTAAAGATAGTTTTGTTTCACAGTTTTGGGTGCTTTGTATTGAGAATTATTTTCTTCCTGATGAAATGGGCCTTTTTATCCATGGTAGTATTCCTACATAAGAATTCTACTTAACCAGCTACTGATTTAGCCACTCGAGCTTTCTTTTTATCACTATTAGTATAATTTATCTTAATCATCATCTTAAATGTTCACAGAAATGATAACCGGGATTTTGTGGTTGTTGTGGTTGCTTGTTTTAATAATATTTTATTAGCTCTTTGAGAATTTTATATAATATATTTTGATCATATTCACCTTTTCTCCCCAACTCCCATCAGATCCACCTCTACCTCCCTACCCAACCAACTTCATGTCCTCGTTTTTATTTTTAAACCCACCAATCTAATCTGTGCTGCCCAAATACTCTGGGCTGTGTGACCATTCACTGGAGTGTGGGCTACCTACAAGGACACACCCTTACAGAAAGCTGACTCTTTATCCCCTGATAGCTGTCGCTAGCTCCCCAGTTAGGGGTAGGACTTCAGCCCACTTATACCTCCTGGGATTTTGTCTGGTTTGAGCTTACACAGCTCTTGTTCTTTTAAGAACTCATCTGTCTTTTGTGGGTTCTTTTTCTTGTTTTGGTGTTGGGGATTAAATTTATAACATTTTGACTATGAACACCCACTATACCACTAAGCTATATCCAACCTTCAAGGTTACTGTTTCTAAAAGTCTATTTAGCTAATTACATTTTCTTTTTAATCTCCCTTTTATCTTTATTTATTTATAACTTTTTCATTATATTTAAGTGTGTGTATGTACATGTGGATGTGCGTACCTGAGTTCAAGTATCTGAGGGAAGCCAAAGGCATTAGATCCCAAGATCTAGAGTTACAGGCAGTTGTAAGCTGCCTGACATGAGTGCTGGCAACCACTCTTGGGTCTTCTGAAAGAACAGTAAGTGCCCTTAACTTCAAAGCCATCTCTCCAGCCCCTCACACACCTTCTACTTTAAACATGATAGTTAATGGCAAAAAAAACCCACAAATATTATGGGAACAGTAAACAGAAGTAGTAGGATACCTAGAGAAAAGTTTGCTATAGAAAGCCTCTCGTGACTTTGGGGATATTGTTGATAAAAGTTCTTAGAGAGGTAATGGTTTTAGTGAGATTGACATAAATAAGAATCTCACTTCTGGTTTCATAGGCTCTAGTCCAAATGAACTATATCTAGCCCAACTCACATGTCACTGATTTCTCTTCTAGAATTGGCTTGGAAATGAAATTGAAGTTATGGTCAGTACTGAGGAAGCCAAACGGCATCTGAATGACCTTCTTGAAGATAGAAAGATCCTTGCTCAGGATGTGGCACAGCTCAAAGAAAAAAAACAATTTGAAGAGAATCCACCTCCTAAACTCCGAGTAAGTGTCATGGGAAAATGCTAACAATAACCACATAGAATTTCCAGCAAATCCTCACTGCTTTGGAGTACTCTTTCCTTTTAACCTTCTTGCCCACTGTCTTTACAGAGGCGCACATTCTCACTTGATGAAGTGCGTAGTCAAGATTCAGAAGCAGAAGATTGTATTGCAAAGAAGATTGAAAGCCGGGAGACTGAACTGGAGCTCAGGTAATAGGGCTATAGCTGAAGCATAAAATGTTATGCCTGGAATCCAAATAGGTGCCACCATCCCACTCATTCAAGAGTTGTCCTCTTCAAAAGATTTTATGGTGGGAAAACAATAGCGAACAGAAAGTAATGGAATTTTGAAATCCATTCTGGACTGTGTCACTATGATGCTCTATGAGGTAAGTGTCATTCTTCTCTCTTTACATTTGTGAAGCAAAGTTGGGGATCTTAAACTTTTTGGCAGAGAGACCAACAATACACACTGCAACAAAGACAGGATCTTTAAGAAATGATGCGGTTCAAACTTGTAGCACCAATAATAAAACCCAGAGACAGATATTGGGGTTCCAGCTGAAGAATCAGAGAAGCAAGGCAGCCAGCCACTAGAGAGCTCTTACCTCTACAAAATCTTCAGACTGAAAGGAGAGTGAGTTTCTGTCTTATCCAGCCTTATATTCCTTTGTTGTACTGGGATTAAAGGAGTGCACTACCACTGCCTGACCTATATGTCTGACTAGTATGGCTGCTTTGCACTCTGATCTTCAGGCAAGCTTTATTTATTAAAACAAAATATCACTATATAAACTTGTTAGCTACATATAGAAAAATGAAACTAGATTATTTCCTCTTATACACCAAAATCTCCACATAAATCACAGACCTGAGACCATAACCCAATAGAGAAGAAAATAGTGAACACACTTCAACTTATAGGAAGCACACATTTTTTTTAATATTATATTTATTATGTATACAATATTCTGTCTGCATGTATGCCTGTAGTCCAGAAGAGGGCACCAGACCTCATTACAGATGGTTGTGAGCCACCATATGGTTGCTGGGAATTGAACTCAGGACCTTTGGAAGAACAGGCAATGCTCTTAACTGCTGAGCCATCTCTCCAGCCCCAGAAGCACACACTTTTGACAGCAAATGAGACCTCATGAAAAATAAAAGCTTCTGCATATCAAAGGACACCATCATTCCAGTGTAGAGGCAGCCCATAGAATGGGGGGAAAATCTTTATCAGCTATACATCTGACAGAGGGTTAAAAATTAGAATATATACTGAAGTAAAAAATTTTGTTTTTGTTTTTCGAGACAGGGTTTCTCTGTAGCTTTGGAGCTTGGCCTGGAACTAGCTCTTGTAGACCAGGCTGTTCTCGAACTCACAGAGATCTGCCTGCCTCTGCTTCCTGAGTGCTGGGATTAAAGGCATATGCTACCGCCACCTGGCATAGTAAAAAATTTTGAGACAAACAATGAGACAAAGAACTAACAGTTCACATACCATGATATGCTTACCCCACACCTACATATACACAGAGATATAAATAAAAGGTAGAAAAAAATCAATTGTTCTAAGCCTCTACATATATATGTTCTACTTATTTCAACCAATATTTAATAAAATTAGATCCACTTTGATATTTCCTTGGACTTCCTTTTGTTATAGGTTTGGAGGTACCACATAAACTTTGAATAGGTGGCTTATTATTTTTTTTTAACTGATCACTCCATATATAAGAGTCTTTTAATTTTCTTCTCAGAGCTCCTCCCTTTCTTCTTGCTGTTGAGGCTGATCACAATAAATCTCACTGTTCTCTCCCTGAAGGAATGCTCAGATTGCAGACCTCCAGCAAAAGCTCCTAGATGCTGAAAGCGAAGATAGGCCGAAAAAACGCTGGGAGAATATTGCCACAATTCTGGAAGCCAAATGTGCCATAAAATATTTAATTGGAGAGGTAAAATTACTCTTCCTAATGATAACAGTTATAGGGGACCTGGCTGGGTAGGTTGAAGTGTAAGGAACACTTTTTTTCTTTTTTTTCATAGTTTAATTTTTATTAGACAAAAGTTTACTGCTAGCAAAGAAACCTCCTACTTAGAAACATGATGAGCTACTCCTTTAGAACTGCATTTGTTATTTATGAAGTACTGTTTTACACAAAGGCATTGTAGTAGCTATTGCCATTCTAAGCTGCCAAAATGCTATGAAGGCAAAACCATCTCCGTCTACTTCTCTTGCCTTCCAAACTGAGAGTTCGGTACAAGAAACTGGATCCCACCTTTGTTTTTAAGAACTGCTCCTATGATGGATCACTATTTTTGTTTTCCTTTTACTTGCCACTTTTTGTCTTCCCATAATATTTTATTTCTATTATAAGAAGAACATGTGAAGAAATAGTATAGAAGGAAGGAATTGCTGTGTCTCTCCTGTTTATTATGGACAAATGAAGGAATACTTTTTTAGTGCTATAGCTACTTTTCATGGTAAAAACTCCAAGATACTAACATTGAAGAGTTTGGTAGATAAAAGGTGGTTAGAAACAAGGACAGGATAGTGACTTAGAAAAATATCATAAATTGATACTCATCATGCCTGACATATAGCAAGTATGCAGTAATGTGACCTGTTGTTAATAGAAAAAGAAGTTACTGGTAAGCATGAAGTATTATACTACTACTTTGAAAAACACCTGAGATAATGTTTAAAATTTTGAGACATAGTCTCAGGGAGAAAACTTAGTCATTTTGGCATACACAGATTCGTCTTAAGAAAAAGCCCTCTTCGTTATCCTGAATATATTTTGTTGTAAGCTGCCAGAAAATGAATCAAAATTGATCACTCAAGACAAGCATATAGTTTCTGAATTCAGAAGTTGGAGCATTGTTATGCTTTATACATTTTTATCTTGGGCTAGCAGATTTAGTCTACTAAGGAATCTTGACTAGTCTAATGAGTACTGGTATTTATGATGCTCACTGTCTGGACTAGTAGTGGAAATAAAAGTAGGTCAGTACAGCATTCCAGTCTTGCCTAAAGAGGTTTGTCTTGAAAGTTCTACAATTTCAGCTGTCAGATCTACAAGTTCGAACATGTGAACAGAGATTCTGAAACAGAATTGACAATAAACTGTGTCCTGTGAGTTCTTCTTTAAGATTTAAGATCTTTTTAGAGTTTCAGAATTTTGGAATTGTCAGATATTGTCCATGTTAGGTTTCTATTCTTGCCTCCATGCAGAGCAGCAGATAAATGACTTGAGTTGTGGCTTCTACTGCTAAGATCCCTGTCTCTGTAGAAATATCAGTTTATGGCGTAGGAATAAAACAGTGCTGTTAGGGTGCTAGAGAGATGACTCAGTGACCCAAGAGCACTGACTGCTTTTCCAAAGGATCCAGGTTCAATTTCTAGCACCTGTGTGGTAGCTCACAACTATCTGTAACTCTAGTTCTAGGTGACCTGACACCCTCTCTTCAGACCTCTGCAGGATCCCGGCATGTACATGGTGTGCAGACAGACATGCAGTCAAAACACCAGTACGCATCAAAAGTAAAACTTTTAAAGCCAATAGTAGTATTTCAGTTCAGTATTATAATCTATTTGACATGGTAAAAAATTAGAATGGATTTTGACTTTTTGGAAGAACTTTTCTCAAACTGTTTCAAGAAAGCTGACCCTTTCTTGTTTAGTGAATGGGGGAAAAGATAGATTATTCTTCAAATAGAATGACTTTCTCTTATCCTTTCAGCTAGTCTCCTCCAAAATCCAGGTGAGTAAGCTTGAGAGCAGCCTGAAGGAGAGCCAGACCAGCTGTACTGACATGCAGAAGATGCTGTTTGAAGAGCGAAATCATCTTACTGAGATGGAGACAGAGTTAAAAGCTGAGCTGATCAAAGTGGAGCAACAGAACCAGGAAAAGGTAACTTTTAGCAAGATAAGAAGTTAATGATAAGGCATGGCCTGTCACTGCCTTTGGTGGTTCATTATTTTAAAAAGTAGAATGTGCCTGACATGGTGGCCGATGCCTGTAATCCTAGCACTCTGGGAGGCTAAAGCAGAAGAATCATCTCAAGTTCAAAGCCTATCTGGACTACATTGAGACCCTATCACTATCTAAAAAATAAGTAAACAAACAGTGATGGCACATGAAGCTTTTTTCAAAAGGCTATGTGGTCTTTTTCACATTTTGTAAGTAAGTAACCTGAAACAAAAATGACTTTTCTAGCCACTGGCTCCGATCCCAAGGATACATACTGAGAAACAGCTTTAAGAAGCTTATTGCTTTGGACCATGAGAAGAAGACATTCTTTACCTTTAACTCACAAAAAAGTTACATGAATCACTACTTGAGCTAGATAACATTCTTTCTCCCCTTACTCCTTTCTTATCACCCAGTGCTTGTGTCTTTCTTTAGGTGCTGTATCTTCTCAGCCAGCTGCAGCAATGCCAAATGGCAGAGAAGCAGCTGGAGGAGCCGGTTAGTGAAAAGGAACAGCAGCTACTGAATACACTGAAATGTCAGGTATGCTAAACATGAAGGAAGTTGCCGGCGGTAGTGGAGCACGCCTTTAATCCCAGCACTAAAGGCAGAGGCAGGCAGAGGAGGCAGAGGCAGGCGAATCTCTGTGAATTCGAGGCCAGCCTGGTCTACAAGAGCTAGTTCCAGGACAGGAACCAAAAAGCTACGAAGAAACCCTGTCTCGAAAATCAAAAAAAAAAAAATGATGGAAGATCCTGTTCCATTTGAGCCGTGGCACTTGCAGCAGAAAGTAATTAATGACAAACCAAAGCCTTTATTCTTTTGAGGCCCTGTTGGATCTGGTTATGGCAAATCAGCTTAACTACAATAAGAATAGCCTGATATTCAGGCAGGGCGGTGATGGCGCACGCCTTTAGTCCCAGCGCTCGCCTTTAGTCCCAGCACTAAAGGCAGAGGCAGGCAGATCTCTGAGTTCAAGGCCAGCCCAATCTACGGAGCTAGTCTAGGACAGCCAGGGCTACACACACACACAAAAAAAAAAAACCTGTCTCAAAAAAAAAGGATAAAACAAAAACCTAATTTTCAGTACCAAAACAGAAGGGTCCATGTCAGACTTAGGCCTCCTGATTCTTTTGCCTTATTAACCTAAGTTCCAGAGCTGAGGAAGATCTGGTATTTACTTAAAGTCTTGACGGCAGGGGCCTGAAGAGATAACTTAGTAGTTAAAAGCACTGAGTGCTCTTGCGGAGGATTGAGTTCTCGCACACATGCCGGGCAGTTCACATGTGCATGTAACTTCAGCTCAGGAGGAATTTCATGCCCAGCCTCCAACATGTGCAGGCATCTGTGCTCATATACACTTAAAAATAGTACAAGTAAATTTTAAAAAAATACTGAAGGCATTCAAATGTATCTCTCTGAACTTGTTCTGGGCCAAGACCTGACATGTTAATAAAATGCCTAGGTCTAAAATTCTTTCAAAGTCTGGGAACACCACACCCTTTAGTAGCATGTGAGAGCACTATTTTAGTCCAACTTAGAATCTTATTTCTGCACTGTCAGTCCGGGAGTGCCTTAGCCCTTCACACCTTAAGACATAACCAGACAAGTTAAAGTTAGATAGATGAATAAAGTTGCCTTAAGTGCCAGCAAGTTTAAGCAGGCTTGTTAGAGTAGCATTCAGACTAGCTAGTCTATGTGAGAAGGGTGCACAGAAGAAGCACATGCAGATTTCAGGGAAGAGCTAATGTGGTGCAGCTTTCTGAATCAGCATGCTGATGTCCATAGGTGCTATGAGAGCAGGAAATGACAAGAAAGCTCACTTCCTGCAAGTATATTCAGGGATATTGGGGAATACTGAAATATGAGGCATTCACAGTACCTAGGAACAAGGAATGAGACATCTTTCTGTGTGTCTGCCTGGGATGTAAAAACCAATCATCTACCGGCCACTTAAAAGCAGTGTTTTCGTCTGAGTTGTTTAGTAGCTCGTATGTAGGATCCAAAATAACCTCACCTATAATTATGCTATCGGGAAATAGGATGAAGAGCTTAGGAAGATGCAAGAAGTATGTGAGCAAAATCAGCAGCTTCTCCAAGAAAACAATGCCATCAAGCAGGTAAGATGACTTTCCACCCACTTGATAAGCCTCAGGAGATCCTTGTTGCCACCAAGACTAGCTAGCCCTTGGAAGCAGTCCCCAGTTTTGATGACTATATTTAGCCTGATTTTGTAAGGTCTCCATCAAGGTTTTATGTGAACCAGTCAACAAATGTAAGTTTTTATCCAGCAGTTTTAATCCCAGCACTCAGGAAGCAGAGGCAGGCAGATCTCTATGAGTTCGAAGCCAGCCAAAGATATATAGTGAGACCTTGTCTCAAAAACCCGCATGGTAACAAACAAAAAATAAAGTATACCCCTCCTTAAATATCTTTCCTTAATCTAATAGTGATCTTAGAAAGCCAAATACTCTATTGTTAACCATGCTCACTTTATTGTGATATACAAGGAGGATAGCCTAGGTCTGGAATCTTTGATTTAGCCATGAACGCTCCCAGAATCTGCCTTAACATTATATACTTTGTCTCTCCTATTCAAACAGAAACTGACCCTCCTCCAAGTAGCCAGTAAACAGAAACCCCATCTTATGAAAACTATCCTTCAGTCTCCAGACTCTTCCTTTGAATATATTCCACCTAAGGTAAAATGTTCAGTTGTCTATGATACCTTTACATAGCCCAAGTTTGAGTGAGTGTACTAAACCTGTTTTGCGTAAAAGGCTGTAAGAGTAAGGAGTCCCAATAAAACTAGAATATACTCGTAAGGAAAATAGGCACTCAGCTTCCGCAGAAGGTTAATTGTGGTCAATCATGCAGTTATTACGTAACATAGCTGAGAAGGAACAGAAGCAAAGAGCAATGTTCAGCTGTCCATCCAGAGATGCTTATCTTATTAGACCATGAGTCTTCTCTTCCTCCCTCAGATTGATTGACCTCCAGTTTCTAGCTCTTCAAAGACTCTGCAAGGCTAAAGCAGAATTTTTGTGATTGGCAAAATCAAGTGGAATATATTTGAGAAGTCTGAAATCTCTGTAAATACTGCTGACAATAGTTACTGAGATGATAACATGTTATATGTCGTTTTCAAAAACTTTATTAACTGCCTTATTTTCTGTAGCCCAAACCTTGCCGAATTAAAGACAAATGCCCAGAGGAAAGCTTGGACATCGAGGAGCTACAATATTATTCAGAGCATTCTGTGATCGAGCAGGAGAATGACAGTGATGATTGTACTGATGAGGAGTGGATACCAACAAAATTAGTCAAGGTGTCCAGGAAGAACACCCAAGGGGTATGAGCCAACTCTCTAATTTCACTCATTTGAATTAACTCCAGTGGGCTGGCTTCTGAATCTCACATTTGTCCCTGCCCTGCATCTGAACTCCTTAGAGCTCCTTCAGAGGCATCAGCTCTAAGGGAAACTTGTCAGACTACCTCTGTATGAGCTGTGAGGGCTGCATGAACACCTGAGTATTCAAGTTGGCTGGCTCGTTTTGATTGTTCAGGATTATGGCAATCTGAATGAATACTAGCTTTCTGTACCATTTCACTGAAGCTGATACCCAAGTGATCATCCCAGTCTGTGTTGTACAGCTTTTTTTTATAGTTTAACCAACCATTCTTTTAATTATAAAAAGACATCATCTTTTAATAATTATAAAAAACATCCAGAGAGGTATTTATGGCTTGCATCTTACAGATAGGCTTCAAATCCACAAGAGGAAAGTGAATTGGCCCATGGTCACCAAAATAAGTGATAGTCAGTATTTGAATTTAGTGTTCAGACTCCCAGATCTGGTTTATTTTCACCATATTATGGTGGTCACATTAGTATTTTAAAAAAACCTTGGACCCGAAACTGAAGTGGGTACTTTATCTTCCTTGCCTGTTGTGGTCTTTTTCCTTTTTTTCTTACTAGGCTAAGTAACAAATGGAATTATGGAAAAAGATAGTAAGAACAAACATGCTAAGTTAAGGCTAATTATGAATAGTCTGACTTGGGGTGTTGTTTTGTTTTGCTTTGCTTTGCTCTGCTTTGCTTTGTTTTAGACATGGTACCTTATATAATCCCAGGCTAGGCTTGAACTCATTGTGTAACATAGGGTGATGATCAACACCTAGTCCTCCTACTTCTACCTCTTGAGTGCTGAAATCATAGGTGAACTTGCAGTGCCATGCCCAGCTAAAAACTGTCCTGACTTTAAGGTGTACTTTACTTATTTCCACAATGCTAGTACTCCATAATTACTAAATACAGCTGTTTTATACTGAAACATTAATTTCCAAAATACTGTGCTTCATCAGTAGTCCTCCTGTGCTCTATAATCACCTTCTTAAAGAATGGCTCCTAATTTAACTTACTGGCTTCCTTAACATAAACTTGATTTGACCAGTTTTGTAAAGCCAAATGCTTAAGTGAAGCAGACATAAGGAACAAACGGCCAGGTGGTGTCATTGTTGGTCAGGTGGTGACATGGATAATGCAGCATACTGTACCCTCAGAGAGCTTCTAACCTAATGGAGGAATCCAGACAAGAAATAGGAAGAAGCATATTGAGAACTTTAGTGCATTTGTGTCAGGAAGAATAATTAGGAGGGTTTGGGTTTTTAAAGCCAATCAGAAGTGTAGATAAAGGAGATGACATTGAAGGAGGTGACTGTGTGGCAAAGATAGTGTTGAGGACAAGAGGGAGAACATTTGTGGCACAATAAATCATAGATTGCAAAGACTTGAAGCAGAGTGTTGAGACACGTACACAAAATGAAGCAGGATTTTAACTTTCAATGTATGTATGTGTACTGTTTCACCTGCACGTATGTGTGCACACCATTTGCATGCTTGTTGCCTGTGAAGGTAAGATGAGGGCATCAGATGTCCCAGAACTGGAGTTACATATGGTTGTAAGCCACCATTTGGGTGTTGGGAATCAAGTCCAGATCCACCGCAAAGGCAGCAAGTTCTCTTAACTACAAAGCTATCTCCCTAGCCCCCAATGTCTGTCTTTTGTTTATTTCCTCAACCAATATTTATACTATTATGATTGAAGGAACATTGTGAGCTGAATGTAGATTAAATAGGCATCTAAGTTATAGAGACAGAGTTCAGAAACATACACAAAAACAAAAGGATAGAGGGCCTAAAACCTTTGGAAAGGAGTTTGCAGGTATGAAACAATTATGGATACACTTGCTCTTGAGAAAGCTTACCAGCAGCATTGTTGCTCTAACACTGGGAAGTGATTCTTTATAATTTGATAAGTGGCTACGCATGGACTTTAAAGAGATCAAGTGGACTCTCCTATTTAACAACCTCAAAATATTTAGATGCCATGTCCACTCTTGATCAGACTGCTTGGAAGACACATTAAGTATACATGAAGGCCATCTTTATTATTGTTGCTTCAACCCAGCTGAAGATGGCAGCTCTAATCACTTTCTTTTCTTTTTTTAAATTTATTTATTTATTAAAGATTTCTGCCTCCTCCCCGCCACTACCTCCCATTTCTCTCCTCCTCCCCCGATCAAGTCCCCCTCCCTCATCAGCCCGAAGAGCAATCAGGGTTCCCTGACCTGTGGGAAATCTAATCACTTTCTTGTGCTTACAGAAAGAATACTATAGCAGATACCAAAAGGATGGCTTTTCCAGAATTAATGTCTTCCTTGCTAAGGAGATGCTAAATGATAAGTCACTTGCTATAGTAGACTGAGTAACAACTCAGAAGGTAAATTGGCATGGGTTCTAGTCTGGAATTTATCAATAGTTCATTGAGTAACTGAGCAAGGTACTTACTTTCCATGAGCCTGCATTCCCTTATGTGTACAATGAAGAGATTAAACAAGAGTAGATTACTTCCAGTACTAATGTCTTGAGTCCAAGGACTAGTGAAAAATTTAGTAATACTACCTTTATATAATGTTATATTATATATTAGAAGTTTAAAAATTATAAAAAGTACCTTGTAAAGAATAAAATAATTATTTATATATTTTTATTAAAGCACTGAAAGCATCTTTAAATATTTTGCAGTCAAATGCTCTACCATTGAGCTATACCCACATTTAAATTTTTTGCATTTGTCACCTGTGTTGGGGGCACATCTTTATTTGTTTTGCTCTGTTTTCTGAGACAAGATCTTAGGGTAACTAGTTTGGCCTTGAACTCCTTATGTTGCTCAGGGTGGCTTCAAAATCATGATCCTCCTGCCTGGGCCTCCCAGTACAAATGTGTGCTACCATATGTGCCCAAAAGGGAATAGATATTGTCTCTTCTGTGCTAATGAGAGAGTAGAGCTGAAATCAGAAGTGACTTTTCCATGGCCATGCCAAGTATTAAATTTAGGGATAAAAGCTATGCTTCTAAGTCCTGCTGTGGTATTCTTTATTCTTTGAGTTTAAAATTTGACCAGCTCTTATTCTTCTGAGACATGCTGAACTTACTACTAGAGTTACAGACTGTCAAACAACCATCTCAACCCTAGTTTTTCTCAGGGGAGCTCTTTAAAAAATAGAACCTGGGATGAGTTGATCTGAGGTAGGACTTGAAGTTTTAGAAAAGTTCCCCAGAGATTTTTTTCTCATGTATATGTGTGGGTCTGTGTGGGTGAATGCCACATGTGTACAGGTGCTCGAGCCCAGAGACACAGAAGCTCCAGTTTGAGCACATTGGATCCTTTGGAGCTGGGAATTGAAGTTGGGTCTTCTGGAAAAGCAGCAAGCACTCTTAACCACTGAGCCACCTCTCTAGCTCCTGCAGAGATTTCTTGTGTATTGTAAGCGCTGAGAAGGCAAACCTAGGAGTCGTCCTGTCTGTGCTATCTCTTGAGATATGCTGGTGGGTTGCCAGCACTTTCTGTACAGTTGTGTCACAGTCCTTCTCTGGCATTCTAATCTGCTTCCTGGGATGAGAGAGAATAAGATGGAGGCATAGCAAAGGCATATGACATTTGTGTGGCGCATCTGTCAAATATTCATGAGCATTCAGCTCTACCGTCATCACTACCAAGTGCCCGTCTCTAGTCTCTGCTTGCCTGAAGACTAGCAAAATCAGAAGTCTATGGGTTCAAAGGCAGCCAGCTGATGGATTTTAGAAAATGTTCCTTCTGTGTGTAAGTGTGCTATTCTATAAATCATTTCACCGGGTTATGGCTATGAAAAATTCTAATCACTCATGACAGTCCTTCAGATATCATTTGCATCATCCCATGTGATAAAATAGAGAAATGCTGGCAGGGTAAAAAGAGCATTTTTTTTTTTGGTTTTTTGAGACAGGGTTTCTCTGCGGCTTTGGAGCCTTTCCTGGAACTAGCTCTGTAGACCAGGCTGGTCTCGAACTCACAGAGATCCGCCTACCTCTGCCACCCAAGTGCTGGGATTAAAGGCGTGCGCCATCACCGCCCGGCTAAAAAGAGCATTTTTGAGGCCTTTACATGAGCCACAAATGGACAAAGGACCTAGGATGCTGTAATGGATCAAGGCCATGCTGAAGGAATGTCTAGAAGACAGATCATAAAACTCTTATATTTTGTTTGTCTTGCTCAAAGTAGCTAAAGGGATTTTTTAATTTATTATAATGTATCATGTTGATAAAAGTGACTAAGGCAGAAATTCTTATTTAATGCTACTAGAATTATAACTTGGTATACCTGTTCTGGAAGGTAACCTGAAAATATCAGAAACTTTAAAAATATTCCGTCATGCTCACTTTAGTAACACATATATTAAAAGCGTTCCTATTCTTTGACCCAGAATTACTCACATAGTAATTCATACTAAGGAAATAATCATCAAGAATCTTTTCTAAGTAGCTTTTTGCCAGGAATGAGCGTATTTCTGAGAATACATTTAACTTTATCGTTGTGAACATATTCTTGTAGGAAAAGACATAGTATCAAGAAAAACAAAGTAGTTCTGAATGGTGATAGAGAAGAAAACAAAACTCCATAGTGAAGTTATAGTGATAATGGGGAGGGGAAAGGCTGTTTGGGAAACAGATGGTTAAGATGAGATCTAAACAAAATGAGGAGCACCAGGCATGGGGGGACATAGTTGTATTCCTGGCACTCTAGAGGCTAAGGCAGAGGAATCACAAGTTCGAGACCAACCTGGGCTATGTAGTGCCAGCCTAAGTCGCAAAAAGAAAGAGAGAGAAGTAAGAGTAAAGGAGAGGAGAAGGGAAGAGCAAATGAAAAGACCTCAGGGTGGGAATGGGGTTTACATACCTGAAAAGGCCATTGTGACGGTCATGTGTTGAGAAGTGGGAAAGGTGAAGTTAGGTGTAGTTGGGCCAGAATTCAAGGGCCTTGCCTTGTATGTATGGTTTAGATTCCATTTGTGTACAAGGATATTCACTAAACATGATTTGTAATAGCGAGTCTTTTCTTTCAAAACTATCTTAGTATCTATCATTAGGGGACTGGTTAAACAAACTGACGTATCTACATGATGGAATATTGTATATAGCCTTGGGCTTTAAAATTTTATAGGATGATATGCATTATCCTCCTGATCAAAAAAAGTGTTATTGTGGGTTTCCTATATAGCTACAGAACAAAGATGATAGTTCTTATGTGTAAGGTCCTTAAGATCTTTTTTTTTGGCGGGGGGGGGGGTTCAAGACAGGGTTTCTCTGTGGTTTTGGAGTCTGTCCTGGAACTAGCTCTTGTAGACCAGGCTGGTCTCGAACTCACAGAGATTCGCCTGCTTCTGCCTTCCGAGTGCTGGGATTAAAGGCATGTGCCACCACCGCCCAGCGGCCCTTAAGATCTTGAATTTTATTATAAACTCAGGATGAGTCCACAGATGTCACCAGGAAAAAAAGTGCTGGCAGCTGTAATCTCAGGACTTGTTAACCACCATACTATTGGATTCATTTTGGTCTCACTGTGTAGGCCTGGCTGGCCTGGAATTCTCCATGTAGATTGGGTTAGCTGCCTCTGCCTCCCGAGTGCTGGGATTAAAGATGTGGGCTGCCTTGACCCACTGTGCAAACTACTTTAAGCTAGATCTCCATATATTGTATTTAAATAGCTGATTTGGAGGAGCCCAGATGCCGATCTTGTATTTATTCCTATTGTATCCTTTCTTTCTACTTTCAGCTATAATTCCAGCCTGTCAAAATATTTAGATTGTGATTTTTGTTATCTTACCTATTAGTCATCCTTCCAGCTTTTTGTCATCATTAGAGCCAATAAACAAATTGACTTTAAGGTGTGTGTGTGTGTGTGTGTGTGTGTGTGTGTGTGTGTGTGTGTGTGTGTACGTACTGCGTGTGTGTGCTGTGAAAACTGCAGTTTCAAATATAAATGATTTTAATTCCTATCTTTCGTGATATTGAAGATGAGTTAGTGCTCAGGACAAAGCCCTAGCTGACACTGGACAAAATGTAGAAATGTGCATTGAAAGAAAGTACAGTTAAGTAGGTCACGAAATGCAGAACAACTTGACTCTGTCCCTAAATAAGCCTAACTGTACTAGCATGGTCTTTGAGTGTGAAACTGTGACTAGTATTTGTCACAGTGACCCAGTACTTGTCATGAGAGAAGGGTGTTAGGACAGACCACTTATCTTTCTTCAGCTATACTGCCTAAAATAGAGCATTTCATTGTTTGATGTAACCTGTTCTTAGTTAACCTATGGTGCTTCCTGGTGATCTTGGTTAAATGAAAGGAGGGACTGGTTTGGTAGAGATGGTAGCTCTTTGTCTTGTTTCTAAAAAGACTTGCATATGAAGGAAAGGTACTTTAGAATCTAATCCTTTCAGTAATGTGTCTTCCCACAAACCTGTTTTGCAGTGTTCCTGCAAAGGCTGGTGTGGGAACAAGCAATGTGGATGCAGAAAGCAAAGGTCAGACTGTAATGTGGCATGCAGCTGTGACCCCACAAAGTGTCGGAACCAACAGCAGAGCCAAGTAAGATCAGTATTGCTTCTTCTCACCATCTCTTCAGAACTCTCCAGAGTTTCTAGCCTTTTGCTCCTTCTGCCCTGAAACCTGGAATCTCCTAACAATAATCCCTACACTTCTTCCTCTGTACCCAGAAAGAAACATTTCACTCCTCGGGTATGCAGTCCCCACCCCCACTCCTAGCCTTGTCTGAGAAGCTTCTGCATGATTTCTGAAACAGGAACGAGGAACAGGAAAGCAAGAACTTACAGGTTACAGAGACACAGGATCAAACTAGTCCAGAGGCTTACTTGGAATTGTGAAAGCCATGTACTGAGATAGCAGCTTCCAGAAAGGAAGTGAATCCTTCTGGCATCTTGAGACAATTGTTAGTAGGCTGTATGGGAACCGAGCATTCCATGACTCTGGGGAAAGAGCGTTGTGAAGCAAATTAACTGTATCTGTCCTTCTGCTACTCCCAGGAAGAACAAACTCCAGGAAACAAAATGTTCCCTGAAAAGAGCAGCAGCAACCAGGTTCAGTCTCTGTACTTGCCTTATACCTGCTTATGCCGATGGCAAGAAATCTTGGCCACAGCTCTTGACACATAATACAAGACTTGCAAGTGTACTGTATAATGAACATTCATCGTGCATTTCTGAACATTTGCACAGGAATAGTCTGGGCTTGGGCCTTTTATTTCGAAGACTTCTAAGCTAAGTAAGCTATGTATAGGTCAGGCTAAAACTCAGAGACATAATGGAGGCTTGTAAGGGTTCACTGTTCTCATGGTTTTTCATTTAGGATTCTAGAACCCTGAAGCTGCAGCATAAAAGGGTCTCTGCCTGAAACCTTTAGAATTTCATTTCCATCAAAACAATTTGCTCTTCACTTACTTTCACATTGGGCCTCTCCTTATAATTTCAGTTAAAACTAGGCAGTGGTGGCACACACCTTTAATCCCAGCTCTTGTAAGGCAGAGGTAGGTGGATCTCCATGAATTCGAGGCCAGCCTGGTCTCTAAGAGCTAGTTCCAAGACAGGTCCCAAAGCTACAGAGAAATCCTGTCTCGAGAAACTAAAATAAATAGACAGACAGAATTTCAGTTAAAGAAAACCATTGATTTGGGGCAAGGTTTCCATTTTACAAAAGAAGAAATTAAATTCCAGAGACAAACTGAAGTTACTTGCCTGATATATAGCTGTCCTGACAACTAAGATTAAACCTCAGGCTTCCTGGATCTCAATCCAGCTGTTTTTTACAACAAACCACTCCAGTTTTAATGCTAATTCTATGCAGAGTCACCTTATGACCCACATGACTTCTGTACCCTAAATAAATACTAATGCAGAGAGCCTCCTATAGGTGCTATTGCAGGTTAGAGGCAGAATAACTTTAATCACAGAAATAGCCAAAGCTTGACCTCATTTTCCTTCTTTTATAATTTTCTTTGAGACTAGGTCTTGCTAATTCCCCCAGGTTGTAGCAAACTTGTCATCCCTCTGCCACAGCCTCCCAAATCCTGGTAGTAAGCTATATACCCCACACTCAGCTCGGCCTAATTTTAAAGTTCCCTTTACCATATGTCTCATTCTAGACGTGAATAAGTCCTTGGAGTCTACCTCTTCCTCTTTGTTGTTATTTTGGTTTTTGGTTTGTTTGTTTGGTTTGTTTTTTTAAGACAGGGTTTCTCTGTGTAACAACTCTGGCTGTCCTGGAACTCACTCTGTAGACCAGTCTGACCTCAAACTCAGAGATCCACCTGCCTCTGCCTCCCAAGTGCTAGGATTACAGGCGTGCACCATCACTACCCGGTCTAAAATTTGCCGTAAGTTGAAGATATTTTCTTTTGTTATTTTTTTTTCTTTTTTGGTTTTTTTGAGTCAGGGTTTCTCTGTGTAGGGAGTTCACCTCTTAAGCACAAACTCATTTCTTTGGGGACAGAACATGTTAAGCCCTGTGGCTTCTCTGAACAGTAGCTCCCTTAGGTTTGCTTTGAGTAATGGGCTGATCAGGTCCTCAGAGCTGGGGCTTCCCTGGCTGAAGAGGAACAGGCTATTTTGTAACTCAGGGAGCTAAATTATAATAAGCCTGTCTGCTTGATTTCAGGATAACTTAGATGCTACTGAGCAAACCCAGGATTCTGAAAGTTCCTTTAAACTGGAAGACCCTACAGAAGTGACCTCAGGATTAAGCTTCTTCAACCCTGTCTGTACAACTCCCAGTAGCAAGGTGGGTGGCTAAATTCAAAACATGAAAAAACTGTGTTTGCATCCTTCTCTGCATTAGCTATGATAGAAGCCCATGGGAGATAGTTGTGGAGAAAGATATAATCAAATTGCTGCGCTGGCTGGAGTGTGTTATCTAATAGAGAGCATTTGTAGGAGATGCCTCGTATTACTTGGGTTGTATGGAACCTTTGTAGTGGCTCAGCTGGGCCCGTCTATTCATTTCTGTCTCTGTCTTTCCTAGATCCTAAAAGAGATATATGATGCAGATCAGGTGCTGCTGGGCAGGCCTGCTTTTGTTCCTTCCTCTGACCACCCAGAACTGAGACCTTCAGAATCACAAGAAAATAAGGTCACAAGCAAGAAGAAGAAGCGAGCTCTAGCCAGCAATACCAGCTTCTTCTCTGGCTGTTCTCCTATACAGGAAGAGTCCCACTGAGGTTATGGTCATGGTCTCTCTCTTCTGTCTGTCCTGGACACATTCTCAGGGTGCAGCTCAGAGGGGAAGGGTGCTAAAGACTTCTGTAGCTTTTAGGTTTTGCTTTTGAGAAAAGGAAAAAAAAGTGTCACTGAAAGGAAGAGGACCTTTGCTGAATGTTGACCTTTTCTGTCTACTCCAAACAACTACTTTTCTTCTCCAGAAGGTGCTGAGCCATCTGTTGGAAAGAACTAACTGACCTTCCTGATGACTGACTCATAGGACACCCATCCCCAGCACAATCTAGCTCTTTCTTTGCAAGCAATTGAGTTTTCTTCTCATGCAGCAGAGGCCAAGATGTTCCTCTCTCGTGGTCATGTCAGCTTAATGGAGGAGCCTCATGCAGGATGGAGACCTGACTCAACTCCGTCACCGCAACTCAGGAGTGGGGCTGCTCCATTCCAACTCTGGATTTTAACAGGAACTTCAACTGTCTGTCATGTTGCTAAAGTGAATGAAACATTTTTAAATGTTAAGAAAATAAATAAACCTTAGCTCTTAAAGGAGATCCTTTTTTGTTAGAGGAAGAAATAAAATTCCAACACTTAAATTTAGCTCTTAAAGGAGATCCTTTTTTGTTAGAGGAAGAAATAAAATTCCAACACTTTTTCCTCAGCCCCCTGGGAAAACTGTTAAGGGGATCTATTACAATTTCCCCACAAGTCCAGATATTTCCTTCTTCTAGGAAGTCTGCCTAGTGTTTTGTTTGTTCGGTGTTCTGTTTTGTTTACAGGGATAGGAATTGACACGGGGCTTTGGACATGTCAGACAAACATTCTGTCACAGAGCTACACCTGCCCCAACTTCCTACCCTTTCCTAGAGCCTGGCACAGAGCATGGCACTGCCTTTCTCTGCTGTGCTGCTCTAGGAAGTAGGAATGGCATGGCCATTGCCACATTCCTGCCATAATTGTATTTGCTTCTCACCAAAACATGCTCAAGGTTGATAGGAGCCTGTACTTTACATAGAAGAAAATAGAGTGTCGGCGTCCCCATACTATAGCAAATGCCTGGGATAATGAGTTCATGGAAAAAATGGGTTTATTTTAGCTCACAGATTTGGAGGTTCTAGACCAGGGTTTGTAGCCCATATCAGATCATGACAGAGGCATGTGATGATGCAGAGCTGCTTACCTCATGGCCAGGATAGAAAAACCAGTGGAAGGATCTGGATCCCATCGTCCCTTCAAGAGAATACCCTAAAGTGTACTAAAAACATTCCACAAGAAGCTATCTCTTAAAAGTGTCACAGCCTCCCAAATGGCACCACAGGCCAGAGAACAAATCTTGAACTCATGGGCCTTTCGGGGAATGCTGAACATCTAGCACACTGATAGTACCGAGGTACAGGGAAGTAGTTATGGAGAGTTACAATGTTCGTAAAGACGAGAACTCAATATACACTTAACTATATGACCCTTATGCCCTGCAGTCTGCTCAATGGGTGTAGCACCACGCTGCTTTTCAGTTACAGAACAAAACTACAAACTGGCTCCTTGTTTCCCCTTGAAAAAAGAGAGGAGAAACAAGACTTACTTTTTACCATCATCTCCAATTAAAAGATAGAGGGGCAGCCTTGCAGGACCACATACAGGCTAGATTTGAAGCCTTTGGAGAGTTTGCCAGCCTTGAGACTCATAGCAATGCATATTGAATCCTGGTCTGTTCCCCCACCCCCTCTGCTTCTAAAGAGCTCACAAACTGTCCCCACATGTAAGAAAGACAAAATTCTTAGCCAGTAAGGGCTAGAGCTAAGGGCCAAGCAGTGATTAAAAGAAAAAAAAAAGAAAGACAAAATTCTAGAATCCAACACAACCAAAGCAAAGAAACGAAATTGAAAAACAACCTGCCAAGAATGACTCCCGGTGGAGGACTAGGTGACCCGCTGGCCCTCCCTGGCTTCCTGCCAGCAAGCAGCCTTGTTTTTCTTTGCATTTTAATTCTGAGAGAATTAGGGAATCTCTGTCATTGCCAACTAGAGCCTCTGGATACAATGGGAAAGCTGAGAGGGAGGGGACCAGCTCCTGGCAGAAGAGAGCCAATCTCCCTCACTTGTTGAAATTGAGTGTGTGGAGGGGGAGGGGAAGCCAGTTTATTTGTAACAACACCCCAACAGTGCTAATGCACAGACCCCAAGTCATAATGCAAGAGCTGTCTCAGCCCTTCCAAGCTCACAGGCAACTCTGCTTTATACTCAATTTACCACAACTTGCTAGTCCACCTCCTGTTGATGCTGGAGTGATTCTTTTGTGCATGTTCATCTTCCAAAAGCATGGTACCCCAATACACTCCACACTCCCGAAGCGATTCTTGAAATGATTCAATGTTCAGGCAAACAAGGCAGCAAGCCCGATATCCTGAATGAGGTTCTCAGAGGGGGCCACAGGGACCCCTAGTCCAGGAATTGGGCAACTGGCTGCCCAGAGTTGAGAAAGTCACTTCAAGAGCGTCTCATAGGCGGACCTTGCAGAAATGCAAATAGCCCAAGAGGAAAGGGAAGCTAATGATTGGAAGTTGTACTTCCAGGAAGCTTGAGGTGAGACTTTCTCATCTGTTCTAGAGTTTCCAGGGGACTGGCGGGGCCCCTTCTCACTGCTGCCAAGTTGCAAAATTGTGTGGTCACCTCCCCCATCTTCCCTCCCGCCTATGCCCTCAGCCCTTGCCTCCCAGAACCAGGACAAAGCCCTCTGGCAGTGACTGGGAGGGGACCAGGAGGAGGGACAGAGGAATGGGGAAGGCTGCACAAAGGAATTCCTCACACCAAGCCCCCTGACCGCCAGCTCCTGCGAGTAAAGAAGCCGACCTTCTTTCCCAGCTCTCTGGCGCCCGCCCGCCTTCCCACCGTGGCTGGGCTCAGGCCGTAGAGCCTCTGCGAACATTCCAAGAGGACCCACACTTCTTCCTGTAGGTGGCAACAGTGACACCTGTTTGATCAGTGAGGCTGAGCCAGGGACTGCAAAAGGGAGGAGGCAGACACCTCGGAGAGGAGCTGGGAAGCAGAGCTGCGCGCTCCCTGAGTAAAAGGTGTGAGGGCTGGGGAAGGCTGGGGGCGACCGGTGGGAGCTGGGGAGTGGGGACCTGCTCAACCCCGCAGGGATGGAGTCCAGGGGTTCAGGCAACACCCCTATCAAATTCTCTGCTCTGGGTCTTTCAGACTGGCCAGATCCTGATTCCATCTTCCAGGCAGCTCTGGAGGGAGGGAGGACTCTAGAAGTCTGGGGTGCAGGGGAACACCCTAGAGGAGACAAGGGGTGTGTGATAGTGCTCAGAACAGGCTAGTGTAGCCCAGTTTGGGGATGGGAAGAAGCAGGGGCTTCCCTTTGGGTTGACTACAGTCTGGGAAGAGACCCACAAGGTAAAGGTTTCTTCCTTTCCCCAGACCCCACGCTGCCACTCCTTAGACAGAACCCTCCTTTCCCAGGGGGAACTTGGAATAAGGGGGGTAGTTTCAAGAACAGACAACACACACCTTTCCTCCTTGTTGGAGCCCTCCCACTGTGGACCCCTATAAGACTCACGGTGAACAAGGGGCCCTGTCCTTTTGTACAGGACAGTTAGATGAGAGAGAGAGGCTGAGGGAGGGAGGGAAGGAAGAAGGGAGGGAGGGAGGGAGGGAGGGAGGGAGGGAGGGAGGGAGGGAGGGAGGGAGGGAGGGAGGGAGATATTACCCAGGGATTCCTTTACATTTTCAGTCAGATTGAAACCCATTTACTGGCAGCCACCAGTCCACTAGTGCACATACACGTACATATGTTGACATATCACACACAAGCACACCCTGCTTACATTGGTGCTTCGGTAGTAGAATTCTCACCTGCTACAAACCGTCCAGCCTCTCATACAGAATCACAGTCATAGGCCCAGCCCAGTTTGTGGATCAGCTTGGTCTCAGCCGTATTCAGAACTACAAGGTACAAGCCTTCCCTGCTCCAAGACAACTCCCCTGCCGCCACCACCACCACCCCTATACACACGTACACGCAAATGCAGGCACTCACACATGCACCTTTGCCCTGTGTGTGTGTTGTACTTTCATTAAGGATAACTCAGAGGGTGGGGCCCCTGGGAGGGGGAAGGTGAGAGCTGGATTTCTCTTTGGGGTGGAGGGTGACTGCACATGATGCCTGGGCAGGAAAGGACGAGGCTAGAGTGGGGGGGGGGCTTGGATTTTCTGGACTGCGCAGGCAGGAAAGGGGCTCCTTTAGAGGCCTAGGAGAAAGGGATCCAGGCAACCAGCTCCTCTCCAGTCTTAGCAGTGCCCCCAACCCTGGGAAGTGGACACGGAATCTTTCAGTCCAGGCTTTGTGGTTTGTACAATCTCTGTATCCATAGCAACTAATCAGCTTGCTCTGCCTCCCTTAGCCCAGGGTCGGAATGGGAACCTCTGCTTCAGGTTACTTCTGCTTCCTGGGGTGGAAGGCAGCAATGGGCTGGCTGCTTCAAGCTCAGTCAGGTCTGCCTTAACTTGCTGAACTGAATTTGCCCCACCCTGGGGCAATTCTCCTAAGTTACTATGGGCAAGGACTCCAACCCCAAACCTGGATGTCATTAAATAGAAAGGAGTACACATTATGCCTGCAAAAAGGCTGGACCACTGACTTCCCAAATATCAAAAATCAGCAGAAATGGAAGACTCCTAACAGTCCCTCTTTTCCAGGCTTGTGCCAGTCACCTTATCGAATCCAGAGTTCTGGGTCTTCCTTGTGACAGCAAACCCAAGAGGGAGGGGAGGCTGAGATCTGTCCTCTGTCAGAGTTTCCTGAAGGTCATGTCCCTTCCCCCAGGCCTTCACCATGGCCGAGTCTCCTGGCTGCTGCTCCATCTGGGCCCACGGCCTCCACTGCCTATATAGCTGTCACTGGAAGAAATGGCCTAGACAGAGGATGAAGACCAGCAAGGTGGAGTGGGGTTGGGGGGGCAGGCCTTGAGTTAGAGAAAGGGCTGCATGGAAGAAATATGGAGACTGATTGTACTCATAGGCAGTTGGGAGGAAGGAGTTTTCTCTCCCCAGGAAGAAAATCTCCCTCAAATACAGGAAGAGCGGCTCAGTGTAGGACAGAGCTGCTGTCCTGGGGGCCTCTGAGCATGAACAGGGGATCAGCTGAGAGCTTCTCTCCTGCCCCTCCGCAGTGCGACTGCATCTGGTTTGGCCTGCTCTTCCTCACCTTCCTCCTGTCCCTGGGCTGGTTCTACATCGGGCTCATCCTTCTCAATGATCTGCACAACTTCAATGAGTGTGTCACGTTCCATCTACCCCTTCCTCTGCATATCAGCCTTCCTAACCCATGCTCAGCCACCCCGCCCCCGCTATCAGTCATCCCCAGCTCTACATGGCCCCAGAATCCCGCATTCCCAACCGCTTTAGAAAAGATCCCCCCCACACCCCTGCCATCCCATCCCTGGAGACCTTGGCCCTATGAAGCATTTCCCCTTTGCTCTAGTTATTTTCCTGGACTCAACTCCCAACCTCCTTCAAGTCGCCTCCTCCCCTTGAACACCTCCCTTTCCCCTCCTACAGATTCCTGTTCCGCCACTGGGGACACTGGATGGACTGGTCCCTGGTAGTCGTGCTGGTCATCTCTCTGCTGGTCACATACGCATCCCTGCTATTGGTTGGTCCAAGGATATCTGACCCAATTCCCATCTAAGCCCTTCATTCCTGCTCAGGTCTATTGTCGTGTTCTCGTCCTAGCCACTGAAGGGGTGGCGATAATTCTGGGGTGGGAAGGAGATGCCAGTCTGCACATCCCCATTGGGTGAACTTGCCTTCTCCGGGCCCCTCCTCAGTGCCCCTACCCTCTGTCCCCAGCTCCTGGGCCTGCTCCTGCAGCTCTGTGGTCAGCCTCTGCATCTTCACAGTCTCCACAAGGTACAATGACGTGGCATTGAGGGAGAAGGGATGTCGGGTCCAACACCGATGGATGGCTATTTGCTTGAGGCCGTCACTTTTTGATCCCTGGGGTCCAGGCCAGGACCTGGAACCCAGCCCGTATTTACTGAGTGAAAGCAGAGCGGATGTGTTCAGGGAGGGGAAGAACCCTGTGTCAACGGCATAAGGAGGTAGCATACTCAACCCTGAGCGAGGCTGACAGTGAAGCCCATTCGTTCTTCCTTTGCCCCAGGTGCTATTGCTCCTCATTATACTTCTGGTGGCCACTGGCCTGGTGGGACTGGATATCCAATGGCGGCAGGAGTGGCATAGTCTACGACTGTCACTGCAGGTGAGTGGCTGATCTCCACTGTCTAGGCAGAAGCCTTGGCCCGCGGCCTGGAACATTACATTGTCCCTGGTCCCGTGAGATTGCAGGTCTCTCTGAACTCCAAAAGTTCGGCCCTAAGAGGGAGGCGGGGAGACAATAGGAGGGCGAGCCTTCCTCACCAGCTGTTATCCACAGGCCACAGCCCCATTCCTTCACATTGGAGCAGTTGCTGGAATCACCTTCCTGGCCTGGCCTGTGGCAGATACCTTCTACCGTATGCAACCAAGAGGTGCCAACTTCAGCCCGTACACACCCTCCCTGGTCACCAGTGTCTCTTCCCACTGCTTATTCGGTTTCTTGTGCCTGAGCGTCTGCCCTCTGCCCCTAGAGTTCCCACTCATTTGCTGCCTTTCCCCAAAGCCTGTCCTCCACTTTCTATAGGCCCCAAGGTTCTACTACTGTTCCTATTTTTTGGAATCACTCTGGTCATCTACCTGGCCCCCCTATTCATCTCCTCCCCCTGCATCATGAAACTCGGAGACTTACCCCCCAAGCCTGGTCTGGTGGGACACCGAGGGGCTCCCATGGTGAGTGACAGGAAGAAGCCTGGGCAAGTAAGGAAGAATCTGCTAGGCTTCAGCAACTCGGCCTGTGGATTTGCAGACCCCTACCCTTCCCTACTACATCCTCCTGACTCCCTTTCCCAGCTGGCCCCCGAGAACACCCTGATGTCCTTAAGGAAGACAGCCGAATGTGGAGCTACTGTGTTTGAGACAGACGTGATGGTCAGGTGATGGAGGGTGGGGCCCAGGGGTTTGGTGGGCTGAGGGACACTGTGAAGGCACTCAGGAAAAGATGGCAGCTCCAGAGCTTGGATGCCTGACACTCCTTGTGCCCTCAGCTCTGATGGAGTCCCCTTTCTCATGCATGACGAGCGGCTGAGCAGGACTACCGATGTAGCCTCTGTGTTTCCAGAGCGAGTCTCAGCCCACAGCAGCGATTTCTCCTGGGCTGAACTGCAGAGACTCAACGCTGGAGCCTGGTTCTTAGAGGTGAGGGCGCCGGCTAAGAGGCCACCACCTCGGTGGCACTCAGGGCAGAGTTCATGCCAGCAGTATGTACTCGCTGCACCCTGTGCTGGTCAGTAAGAACAGTCTCTGCCCTCATGTCGCTCCCACGTGCTAAGAAGGAAAGAGAGCCGGAGTGAAAGACAATCAGAGTCGGAAATAGAGCAATAAAAATACTTCTCCTGGGCAGACGGGAGTGAGGTCCACTGTTTCGCAAAGCCAGAATGGGAAACTAGTTTCACAGTGCTAGGATGGGCCTCGGAGCCTTGGCTAGACAAGCACTTAACCTGACATCTGCTCCAAACCCTTGCTTGGGACATGGAGCTGCTAGTTTGAGGTAAGGGCATGGGGAATGACCGGAAACACAAGTAGGTTTCTAGAGAACAAAAAGTAGCTCAGTGGAACTGGCAGATTCGATTCATGGAGTGGTGGGAGGTAGGGGCTTGAGCTTGAAGAATTTTGAAGTTTGGGCCATTGAAGTGTTGACTTTAATCCTCGGCAGTGACAAATATTTAAAAGGATACTTTAATTTCACAGTACCTCTTTTCCTGATGGCAAAAGTAGTATTTGTTCATTGTACCAAAAAAAACACAGAAAAATAATTTATGAATTGGAATCTCCCATAATCCAACCATTTAAAATATTCACTAATAATATGTATGTATGTATTTTTTTCAAAAAGATTAAGATCACAACACAGACTTTCAGTTTTCTTTTTCTTTTATATATTTAAGTCTATATCTGATGGCATAGCAGAATAATTAAGAACCAAGAATGTCTATATTTTTGTTTGTTTGATTTTATTTTTGTTTTTCAAGACAGGGTTTCTCTCTATAGTTTTGGAGCCTGTCCTGGAACTAGCTCTTGTAGACCAGGCTGGTCTCGAACTCACAGAGATCCGCCTGCCTCTGCCTCCCGAGTGCTGGGATTAAAGGCGTGCGCCACCACCGCCCAGCTAGAATGTCTATATTTGAACTTTGGCTTTAGCCCTTACTAGCTATGGTGACTTTGGCCAATGATCCCTAGCCAATCTGTGCCTCAGTTTCCTCATTTGTATAACAGGAATAATAATTGTAGTACTTCCTTTCTAGGATTCTCAGATTGTCAGTTCATACACAGAAAACACTCGGCACATAGCAAATACTCAGTGTTACCCAGGTTTACCTATGTCAGCACTTGAGATCTTTAGTTGATAGTAAGGGAAGGAAGGCAGGATGGCAGTAGCTTGGAACAGCCCCTAGGAGGAATGGGAGAAAAGGCCAGTCAAGAGCAAGTAAAAGGTGCATCAAGCCACGGTGAGTGAAAACAGGAAATGCAATGCCGAGGGTCCCCATGCTGTCATCTACCTGAGACAGTGTGCAGCCCCTGTCGTAAAGGTGGAGGGGGCAGACAGTTGGAAAACTGAATCAGAGTTTGGAGGGTGTACGAAAGGCAGAAAGGAGTCTCTTGAGAGCACTGTGCAAAGTAATTCATGCAACAAGAAAGGAACCGGAGGACCAGGAGGAAAGCAAAGGCTCAAGATCACAGAGGTCTCTATGAGACTCAAGAGATGGTGTAGGGCTGGAGAGATGGCTCAGAGGTTAAGAGCATTGCCTGCTCTTCCAGAGGTCCTGAGTTCAATTCCCACAACCATCTGTAATGAGGTCTGGTGCCCTCTCCTGGCCTGCAGGCATACACACAGACAGAATATTGTATACATAATAAATAAATAAATAAATAAATAAATAAATAAATAAATAAATAAATGATGTAGCAGGAGGAAAAGAAGTTAGAAACCTGGAGGGGTAGGAGGCTGAGCCATAGGGTAAGATTAGACAGGAGAAAGCAACAGTTTGGAGAAAGAGACCTTGGCTCAGAGGTGGGTAGAACCCAGGTAGCACACTTAGTAAGACTGAGGGGAGCGAGCTGCGTGTGGTAGCTCACATCTTTAATCCCAGACAGAACTTGGGAGGTAGAGGCAGCTCACTATGAGTTCATAGCCAGCATGCTTTACATTTGCATAGCAAATTCCAGGCCACCAGGACTGCATAGTGAAAGCCCGGCTCAAAAGGAACGAATGAACAAATAATGGCAAGTATCAGGAGAAAACTAGAGGCTTCCTGTGATGTTGAAATAATTCCCTTCTGTTATAGAGGCAACCCTTCTGGGGGGCGAAAGCGCTGTCAGGCTCTGATCGGAAGGAGGCTGAGAATCAGACAGTGCCAGCCTTAGAAGAACTGCTGAAGGAAGCAGCAGCCCTCAACCTCTCCGTCATGTTTGACCTGCGCCGACCCCCGATCAACCACTCATACTATGACACGTTTGTGAATCAGACATTGGAGGCTGTGTTGAATGCAAGCGTGCCCCAAGCCATGGTGATGTTGTCCAGTGCTCCCAAAGTCCCCCTTTTGCCCCTCTTCCCACCTACCTTCCTTAAGCCATGATAATTCTGAGGCTGCCTCCTGCTCTCGTCCTCCTACCCCAGGTCACATACCACATTTTGTGGCCAAAGGTCTCTGCACCTGTCCCTGGAATCCCTGGGACTTCCTCGGCTGCACACTCATCTCCCCTAAACCACAGGTCCTTTGGCTCCCGGATGAAGACCGTGCTTCTGTGCAACAACGGGCTCCCAGGATGCGCCAGATATATGGACATCAGGGGGGCAACAGGACTGAGCAGCCCCAGTTTCTCAACCTCCCCTATCAAGACCTGCCAGTGTTGGATATCAAGTAAGTGCCAGAGGAGAGGAATAAAGGGAACCCCAAAGTTGAGTGTCAGGAAAGAACCGCTGCCGGGGGTAGCTACCCATCCATCCATTCCCACAATGGATACCTATCGGATGCTTGCTATATATCATGTAGCATTTATTGTAGGCCTAAAGAGATCATGTGAATAAGACAAGAAAGGTCCCAGCTTTCATGAAATTTGGGAACTACCAAAATATATAGACAAGAAAATCACATTTTTATCGGGTAGTGATTGGGGTTGGGGGTAAGGAAGCAGGGAAGCCACGTTAGGATGCACTGAAAAGTGGGATGAGCTAACCGTGGGAAATCCAGAAGAAGCAAGGAGAGAATAAAGAGCAAGAAAGGGGAGGAGGAAGCTGGAGAGAGAGACAGGGGCTAAACTGGATAGGGCTTTGGACATGAGAAAGGCGTTAGTATTAATTCTACATTCCAGAGATCCGTATAAAGGAGGATGGATCCAGGGCAGAGTCTCAGCTGTGAGCTGGGCAAATTCTGGATGCTTCCTCGTTCCTTTCCCACTTGCACAGGGCACTCCACCAGAGTAATGTCTCGGTGAACCTGTTCGTAGTGAACAAGCCCTGGCTCTTCTCCCTGCTCTGGTGTGCAGGGGTAGACTCAGTCACCACCAACGACTGCCAGCTGCTGAAACAGATGCACCACCCCCTCTGGCTTATTGTAAGGGCTCTCACTGTTCTTCATCTCCCATCTCTTGCCTTCCTTAAACCTGTCCCCTTCCATACTTATTTACCCCCATATGCTACTCCTGGGGACTCTGACCACTGACGGCCCTCTGCTAACCCCGTAGCCCCCTCAGATCTACTTAATGATATGGATCGTCACCGACTGTGCCTCTATTCTGCTGCTTTCGTGTATCTTCGTCCTCCGAGGGTGAGTGTTTTTGCTTTGGTCTCCTGGGTCACTGCTTCCCCGGGGCTCCAGGTAATAAAGCTAATTGTGACTCACATGCTGCCCAGGATTGGGATCTGGTCCAGTCCGGTTGATTTTTGAGCTTTCCTTATACCAGTAAATTGTCTTGGCCCTGGGCAAAGCAGTTTGGAGAACCCCTGTGTTCTGCTATAAGTCAGTGGAACTCACAATAGAAAAACTTTCTCTCTCTAGGAGATGTGCCAGGAGAAAGAGAACAGGTAAGAATGCCCCTTTGCTTCTCATTGCCTCCTCCTCATTCCCGTTGGTGTCACCCCCTACATGAGCCACCTCTTCTCCCCTGTCCTAGGCTTAGAAGCAACAGTGCTGCTGACCAGGATCAACAATGTCACCTCGGAGTGAATGCGGAACCCGTGCCCCCATCAGCTACAGACCAAGGGCTGCATGCAGCAGCCAGAGGGAAGGAAGGGAAGGAGCTCAAGTGGAACATCCCGGAATAAAATGTTTGGAGGAGGGGAGCATTCATAACAGAAGTTTTCAAACTAAGAGGGCCCTCTGTCCAAATGGTGGGCATGTCCCAAGCTGCCATGGAATTTGCTGCCTTAGACATTTTAACATGACTTAGTTGGAAAGACAGTGACAGGAAGTTACTCCCAAAATTAAACCAAGTGAGAGATAATGTCTTGGGCCTGCACACACATGTGCTCGGGTAGAAGACGCCGGGTGTGTCAGGGTGGAATAGCCCACAATGGTGACTGGAGAACTTAAAGATGATGAAGACAGTCCCCACTCCAGTCCCTTTCTCTCCTCACCCTCACAATTTAGCGTCTTTCCTGCCCACAGGTTGGGAGCTGGAAAGCTCATTTAGCAATGCAGTTCTGTGCCTACGGTGCTTTTGGTTGTGAGCCGTGAATGGTCCCTGTATCTTGCCTGTTAATCTGTTATTCAATGAATTTTTAATTGTCATTCGGTCACAGTTTAATCATTTCAGTGCTGGGGCTGGACGGACGTGCATTCCATCAGGAACTGAATGTAAAAGGACATTGAGAGGTCATCATCATGGGGAGACGGGTGGGGGGCTAACACCTCCCGCCTCCCCAGCAGGCTGAAGAGCAGCAACTGTGGCCTCTGTCCGGATGGCCCAGGAGCTTTGAGCAGGATTGCGTTGTAGCTCCACCTTGTGGTCATTGGCCCCCCCTCAGAGGGCTGGATCCCTTGCCACAGTGACGTGCTTGATGAATGCCACCAGTTTTCCTTGCGTGTTCGGGGACTTGTGCCCTTGACTTCAGACTGAGGGCAAGGACTGATTTCCACCTCACCCCTCCCCCCCCACCGTCTCTGGGATACACACAGGGTCTGGTTCTAGATAGCCTTCCCCTTGAGGAGCAAATGCCTCAATATGTTGCTGCTTGTAAGGCTAGAAGCTGAGGCGGCCAGTGTCAAGCTGACCTGGCGATGGTGAGGCAGATAAAAGAGGATTGGAAAGCAAAGACAGAGGCTAGGACAAGAAGGGCTCTGTCAGGCTGACCCTGCAATCCCCCATTACACTGTCATTCGTCCTGGTTTGCCCCTCCACTCAAAGGCTAGTCAAATTAAGGTTTTGGTCTGACAGGGAAAGGTCCTTGATTCATCCTTTCCTGTCAGATCAGAACCTGGAGCAGTACTAGCATCTCAGGCCAAGACCTCACCCCCGTCCGTCCCCCCCATCCCCCCACCCCTGATTACCGGCAGTCATGGGAACTACAATTCCCGGTATGCCTCTGGGCACTTACTGCCTTCAGTGGAGGGAGGCGAGTTTGAATTTGCCATGCCTCTCTCTGTCTCTCTGTGTCTCTGTCTCCCCCCCCTCCGCCTCCCAGCTCTCATAGTCCTCTACACCGACACACCTGGCCCAAGCAGGCATGGCATGGGGGACAGCAGGGTAGACCCGTGGGTAGGTCCATAGTGCCTTCAACTCAGCAGATCATACTGCCTTTCAAACTGCATTCCCTTCCCTTTCCTTCCTCCCAGTCCCGCTCCTCAGTCTAGCCGACTACGGAGCTCAGCTCTTGAAGTCCACCAGCCTGTCAGGTTGTCACCCTTGGGCATGTGTACTTGCTTTCCAACTCACACACTTTTTTTCTCTGCTCTTGTCTTTTGACCAGGCTCGTTGCCCTGCAGCTTCTTCCCTCCCCTCCCCTCCCTTCTCTTCCCTCCTGACTCCATACCATCAACCTCCAGCCTCGCAGCTCTAACCTCCCAACTCCCCAGCTCTCGGCTGCAGTCCTCTAACCTCAGCGTCCAGATTCCCCGAGTGCCAGCACCAACTCAGACCGTGTTCCCAGCTCTTAGCTTCACATACCGAGTTCTGAGTCAACCACTGTAAACTCTTCTTGCTGGGAGAACCAGACAGCTGTAGACACTGAACCTCTATGAGGCCCCGGGACTGGAGATTAAGACTGACCAACATTTGAGGGCCGAAGGCCAGGGGGAGCTGTTCACTGAGTTTTGAGTGCAATCGCTCGTTATTTTTAGCTGCTGAGTCACAACTCCCGGCATCTGGGTTTGGGGCTAGCAGGCTGGGTTAGGGGCTATTAATAGAGCGAAGGCACAGCCCCGACCCAGTTCAGTTTGGAAACATGGGGAGCAAGGAGCTTTGAGGCGCTCCAGTGAATAGAGGTAGTGACTGGGACAAACGCCCTCTGGCTGCAAGGTTCCTCAGCCTAGTATCACTCAAGGGGTAACCTACAGGCACACTCCTGGGTACAGCTCTCCCCATGCTTGCTATGAATCGGGGGCTCTACCACAACGAAGCTTCTGTTGTACTAGCTGAGAGGGCAGAGGAGAGCCCCTCAACGGAGAAGTTACTGTGGCAGGGCCTTGGCCTGCATGGGCCTACTCCTAGGTTTGACAAAATATTAGCTTACTAGACGGGAAAACTGAATTTCTGGTCCCCAGAGCCTCGTGAAAGTAGGGGGCTTCAGCACGATCCTGGTAAAGGCGGCACAGAGCCAAGAAGCCTCCAAGTTCCGGGTCTACCACCCGACCATTCTTCGTATTTCCCGCCCTCTTTTGAGGCTCTGGTCCTACTTCATGAGCTCTCTCCTTCGTGTCTCCGCAAGGAAACCTACTTCAAAAAAAAAAAAGCACGGGGGGGAGGGGGACATGTCCCGCTGAGGTCTGAATAATCCTTTATGGTTCGTCATTCCTGTGGAGTCTTTATTTTAATGGGCTAAAGTAGGAGTTTCCTGAGGCACATGTTGAGAATGGTAGGCAAATCTTGATACTTTCGCTGGCCTAATCACCAAAATTATTCCCACCCACTCGCAATTTTCTACAATTCCCTTTGGTTAGGAACATCAATCTTCGTCCTCCACCCTTTACAAACCGGAAATCCCTGCTTTCAGCAACCTGCTCATCTGGCCCCTAGATGAAACCGTGTGTGGGCCAAGAGAGATTGTCTCTCCACCAGGACTGAGGTCACCTGCTAAAGCTCTATTTTCAAGAATGAGCTCAGATTATGAGACAGCGGTGAAGAGTGCCGCCCCATCCCAGCTTTATTTGCTGAGGGCGCTGGAGAGGCGGTGGAAGGAGAGAGAAATGGTCTCTGTGCTCACAAATCCCCCAACTGTTCAATCTCTGAGTCTGAGCGCAGGCTGCCTGGTCGCCTAGCAACCACAGCCGCCTGACTGTGTTTGGGGGCTGCGTCAGGCCAGTAGGGGGCGCCTGTCTCCCTGGGGCCTCTCGCAGAAGCATGAGCAGTTGGCAGATTTCCTTGTTAGTGTCAAAGCATCAGCCTCGCAGTGTTACTGACCTCCTCCCAGGCCTGTCAAGCCAGTCTGTTCTAAGTGTCAGAGTGCCTGTGGAGTAGGGAGAAACACCGAATCTAGATGGAGTTTACACAGATTCATTAAAAATACAGCAAAGGATGGGACTGGAGAGACGGTTCAGAAGCACTTAACCAGAGGACCCAAGTTTTGTTCCTAGCACCCACACTGGGTGGCTCACAACCCCCCCACCCGTGACTCCTGCTCTAGGGTATCTGACACTCTCTTCTGATCTCCGAGGCCAGCCACACATATGCAGTATATATTTGCATAAATACACAAAGATATACATAAATAACCCCCCACACCCTTTTAAGAGAGACTGGCAAAATAGCTCAAGGGAGTAAAGGCAGTTTCTGTCAAGTCTGACAACCCGAGTTCAATCCCTGGAACACATGTAGTAGGAGAGAACCAATTCCCAAAAGTTGGCCTCTGACCTAAAGGCACGCATATGTGAGCTCTCTCTCTCTCTCTCTCTCTCTCTCTCTCTCTCTCTCTCTCTCTCTCTCTCTCTCTCTCTCTCTCTCTCTCTCTCTCTCTCCCTCTCTCTCCCTCTCTCTCTCTCTCTCTCCCTCTCTCTCTCTCTCTCTCTCTCTCTCTCTCTCTCTCTCTCTCTCACACACACACACACATTCGAGGGGCTGGAGAGATGACTCAGTGGTTAAGAATACTTGTTGTTCTTGCAGAAGACCCAAGTTGGTGCCCAGAATGGACGTGGTGGATCACACCCACCAAGTTCCAGAGCATCCAAGGCCTTCTTCTAAACTATATGGGCATCAGGTACTCACATGGGGCACATGTAGGCAAAACTGAATTTTTTTTAAAAAAAAAATTAAGAGTAAATGTCTTTGTCAGTGTTCCATTTCTGGGTTGAGACAGCATGGCCTTGGTGACTCTTATAAAGGGAAGGATTTAATTGAGGCTTGCTTAGAGTTTCCATTGTCACTGTGGAGGAAAGTATGGGGCTGGATGGAGAAGGTGCTGAGAGGTGTACATCTGGATCCACGGGAAGCAGGACAAAAGTGACTCTGGGCTTGGCATGGCCTTCTGAAACCTTAAAGCCCATCCCCAGTGAAACACTTCCTCAAACAGGATCACACCTCTTAATCTTTTCAAATAGTGCCACTCACTGGTGACTAAGCATTTAAATCTATGAGCCTGTGGAGACTATTCTTCTTCAAACCACCATATTCAACTCCCCCATAGGACTGTAGGATTGTAGCCATACCATACTGTGAAAAAATGCAGCCAGTCCAATTTTAGGAATCCCTATAATCTATCACAGTCTCAACACAGTTTAAAAGTCCAAAGTCCCTTCTGAAACTCAAGGCAATCCCTTAACCGTAACCCCTGTAAAATCAAACCCAAAAGCAGATCACATACTTCTAGCATACGATGGCACAGAATATACATTACCATTCCAAAATGGGGGAAAGGGAACACGGTGAGGAAATACTGGACCAGAGCAAGACTGAAATCCAGCTGGGCAAACTCCAAACTCTGATGTCAAGTGCTCCTCAGATCTCCTTTCAGCTTTGTTGACTGCAGCACACTTCTCTTCTCTTCTCTTCTCTTCTCTTCTCTTCTCTTCTCTTCTCTTCTCTTCTCTTCTCTTCTCTTCTCTTCTCTCTCTCTCTCTCTCTCTCTCTCTCTCTCTCTCTCTCTCTCTCTTTTCGTGACAGGGTTTCTCTGTAGCTGTGTAGCCTGTCCTGGAACTAGCTCTGTAGACCAGGCTGGCCTTGAACTCACAGAGATCCATCTGCCTTTGTGCTGGGATTAAAGGTGTGCATCACCACCAGCCAGCCACTTCTCTCTCTTACGTTGGTTCCACTCCCAGTTAGCAGTTTTCCGTGACAGGTATCCCATGACTTTGGCATTTCCAACATCTTGGGGTCTCCAAGGCAATCCAGACCTCATCTTCACACAATGACATGGCTGGGGCTTCATGCAGGAGCACCCCAAACACACACTTGACTTCAGGGTCTTTCTTTAATCATGGAGGGAGATTTTGTGACCCTTTTCATCTGTCCTTGACTCTAAAGCTAAAGCTTCCAAGTTCTGCTGCTTGCTGGGGCTGAAGCATACCCCCCTTGTTCAACTACATCTGCATCAATGTTCTGCTTTCAGTGCTTTTTCACTGCTTAAGCTTTTCTCTAATTCCTTTTCACAAGTTGGAAGGTTAGCTGGGTGGGATCTTGCCATGAGAGCATCACTCCCCTTAATGCATTTAGCATCAGGCTTTTCTTTAATCTTTTTATCTCCTCAAGCACAGGACTTACCTCCATTATATTTCCTGGTGTTCCTTTTCTCCTCAAACTGTGTGTTTTGTATTTTTTTCTTTGCTTAGCTTGCTCCTTTTCATTAAAGATCTGCATGAGAGAGACCACTAATAGCCATATACTATTAGTGGTCTATACTAGGCTGTCTGGAAATCTCTGCCAACACTATTAGTCCAAAACTCTCTCATTTAGCCTCAGGCAGACTTTTGGATAAGGATAGAAAGCAGCCACGTTCTTTACCGAAATTTCACAAGAACAGTCTCTAGGCCACTTACTAATATCCTTCTCCTTTGAAACCTCTTGAGCCAGGACATCATAATCTACATTGCTCTCAGCACCACCGCCTTCCATGCTCCTACTAATATGGCCCATTAAGCTTCACTTAAAACATTCAACTGTTTTTCTAATACAGAAACATTCCAACATTCACATCTAATTGAGGCTTGCTTGCAGTTCCAGAGACTTAGTCTATTGTTGTCACAGTAGGGAGCCTGTCAGCACACAGGCAAACATGGTGCTAGCCAAGGAGCTGAGAATCCTGTGTTGGACTTTACACACAGCAGGAGGAAATACAACCAACCATCAGACTTGACTTGGGTCCTTGAAACCCCAAAGCCCACCAGCAGTGACACACTCCCTCCAACAAGGCCACACCTACTTCAACAAAGCTATACCTCCTAATCCCTCTCAAATAACGCCACTCCCTAATGACCAAACATTCAAATAAATGAGCCTAACAGAGCCATTCCTATTCAAACCACCACAGATGTCTTTACAGTGATTGCACATGCATGATCTTGTGATTTTCTAAGTTACACTATTCAAAGGATTTACTCTACAACAAGGTTTAAAGGTGAAGCAAAGCTCAAAATTTTAAGTAAAGCTAGAAAGAAAATGGAGAGATGGTTCAGTGATTAATAACATTGGTTGCTCTTTTAGAGGACTTGGATTAGATTTTTAGCACACACGTGATAGCTCACAATGGTCTATAATGGCAGTTAGAGGATCCAGCACCCACTTCTGGCCTCTGCAGGTACTGCACACACAACACAGCCATATATGCAGGCAAAATACTCATGCCCATTAAGAAATGTAATTTTTTTGAAAGTTAAGAATATATGAGTCAGTTTACTTATTTTAATTTATTTTTGTAAATGAAATTGTAAGGTGATTTTTTGTGACATGTTTTGTTTTGTTTTAGAGAGAAGAAATGAGTGGCTACTATGGCAAAAACTCAAGGCTTCAAGGCTATAACTAAGGTCGTAAGTAAGCACAGTTCATTTGTCATTTTCTTTTTTTATATTTATTTATTTATTTATTATGCATACAATATTCTGTCTGTGTGTATGCCTGAAGGCCAGAAGAGGGCACCAGACCTCATTACAAATGGTTGTGAGCCACCATGTGGTTGCTGGGAATTGAACTCAGGACCTTTGGAAGAGCAGGCAATGCTCTTAACCACTGAGCCATCTCTCCAGCCCCATTTGTCATTTTCAACATCTTAAAAATATTACTTACTCTATTCTGTGTGTATGAATGTTTTGCCTGCACATATGTATGTGTACCTTGTGGGTGCAGGGACCTGCAGAGGTCAGAAGAGGCACTGGATCCTCTGGAAATGGAGTCATAGACAATTCTGAGCCCCTATGTGGGTGCTGAGAACTGAACCTGGATCTTCTGCAAGAGCAGCAAGTGCAGCCGGGCAGTGGTGGTGCATGTCTTTAATCCCAGCACTCGGGAGACAGAGGTAGGCAGATCTCTGTGAGTTCGAGGCCAGCCTGGTCTACAAGGGCTAGTTCCAGTACAGGCTCCAAAGCTACAGAGAAACCCTGTCTCAAAAACCCCAAAACAAACAAACAAACAAACAAAATACCCACCACCATCTCTTTGTAGATAATTTTGGCTTTGTCATCAGCAGGAAGAGCAAAGTAGATCTCAAGGTGAGGAGATCTACTGCTCGTGTTCCCTTAATTTTTCCTGTCTTTCTAAGTTTGCCTCACTACCCTAAGGGTATATTAACTCTTCAGCCCTGTGCCATAACTTAATTCACAGAGATCTTCATCATATATCTCCTTCACAAGGTATCAACACTGGTCCATTTTATTAATGACACTATGCTAATGGAACCTAATGAAGAATTGTTGGTAAAGCATGAGATGTTGGAAAATAAACCCAATCAAAATTCAAGGATATTCTCCTTTGGGAAAACCGCTAAGACTCCAGTGGGGGAAGACACAAAAGATACCCCTTCCGGTTATACCTGGCTTCTTCTGCTACTAAGTACAATGCTTCCTGGGCCTTTTTGAATTTTTTATAAATAAATATTTATTTATTTAGTATACAATGTTCTGTCTGTATGCCTACAGGCCAGAAGAGGGCGCCAGACCTCATTACAGATGGTTGTGAGCCACCATGTGGTTGCTGGGAATTGAACTCAGGACCTTTGGAAGAGCAGGCAATGCTCTTAACCACTGAGCCATCTCTCCAGCCCCCCTTTTTGAATTTTTTTATATAACGCATTCCTCATTTGGGCATGTAACTCTGGCCCATAAACAAATTGACTCAAAAAGCTGCTAGTTCGTGTGGAGTGATAGAGTCAGAAGATAGGACATTCCTTCAATAGGTCCAGGCTGCTATGCAAGCTGCTCTACCACTTGGGCCATGTGATCCTGCAGACACAACAATACTTAAGGTATCAGTGGCAAATGGGGATGTTGGCTGCCTTTGGCAGGACCCCATAGGTAAATCTCAGGAGAAATCTTTAGGGTTTTGGAGCAGGGCCCTGCCTTCATCTGCGGACAACTAGTCTGTCTTTGAGAGACAAATTTCAGCCTGCTACAGGCTCTTAGTGGAGAACAAATACTGGACAATGGGCCACCATGTTTCTATGTGACCTGAGATGTCCAAACTGAGCTTGATGTTATTTGATCCACCGAGTTATATAGTTGTGTGTACACAGCAGCAACCTGCTATTAATGGAAGTGGTGTAGAGGCGATCAGGCCCAAGCTAGGCCTGAAGGCACGCGGAGCTTACTTGTAAGTGACCCAAATACCTGTGGCTCCTCCTCCTACTGCAATGCTTTCTATGCAGTGCCCTATGGCTTCATGTGATGTGCTTTATGCAAAGCCCCTATGGCCCCTGTGGTACCAATTAAAGAAGAAAATACGAAGGCCTGGTTTCCAGGTAGTTTCGCTTGCTATGTAGGCAGTACCTAAAAGAAAATAGCTACAGGATACAGTCCCTTCGGGGTATATCCCCAAGGACAGTGGTGAAGAGAAGTCATCACAGTGGGGAACTTTAGGTGGTGAACATTGTTGTACATTTTATTTGGAAGAAAAAATGTCCTCATGAATCAGTCTATACTGATTCATGGGATGAAGCCAATGGTTTGGCTAGATGGTCAGGGACTTGGAAGAAGTGTGATTAGAAAATTAGTGGGAGGGCTAGAGAGATGGCTCAGAGGTTAAGAGTACTAATTGCTCTTCCAGAGGTCCTGAGTTCAGTTCCCAGCAACCACATGGTGGCTCACAACCATCTGTAATGAGATCTGGCGCCGTCTTCTGGCATGCAGACATACATGGAGGCAGAATGTTGTATACATAAATAAATCTAAAAAAAGAAAAGAAATCAAAAAAATAAAAGAAAATTAGTGGGAAAGACAGTTGAGGGGGAGGGATACAGATGGACCGCTCCATGCGAGCAAAGGATGCGAAGGTTTTTGTGTCCCTTGTTAACACTCACTAAATGTGACCTCATCAGAGGAGAGCCCCAATGATCAAATAGATAGGTGACTTGTGGTGTGGATGATATCAGTCTCTTTTCCCAGATGTCTTTATCACTGTCCAATGGGCTCATGGAAAAGTGGCCATGGTGGAAGGGATGGAGGATATGCATGGACTCAAGAATATGGACTTTCACTCACCGAGGATGACCTGGCTGTGGCTGTTACACGTTGACAGATTTCCCAATAGTAGGGATCAACACTGAAACTCCAATGTGACACAAGTCCCTGGTGTGGCCAGCCAGTGACCTGGTAGCATATATGGATTACGTTGGATCATTTCCATTGTGATGAAAAGGCAGTGTGTTGTTCTTACTGGAATAAACACTTTTCTGGTTATGGATTTGCCTTAACTGCACATCACAGTTTTTCTGTCAAAATACCGTCCACAGGCAGGGGGATAACTAACATGAAGGATGTTTGTAAAAGCCCTATGGAAACCTATTATTTTATGAGCTACACACAGACACACACCCACACACACCCGTACACACACATGCACACAAAACAGTTCAATTGGAGTTACCCTACACAGAGGCTAAATCTCCCCCCCCAAAGCATTAGGTTGCCAAATAAAAAGCCAAAAGCATGATATCTCCTCCTTAGTTGTTGGCCAGGGGTGTTCCAGAGATTTCCCCAAACAATATAAGATATTACTAGTGCTCTTGGTTGCCTACCAGAACTTGATATTAAAACCCTATTGCTGAAGATACCATGGATTTTGGTCACATGGCCTGGAGAAATCAAACTGGTATTGACTAAGAAGCTTTCTCCCTATTGGACAGCTTTTAGAGTACTGGAAATCACTATGCAGGCTGCTAGGGAAGAAAAGTCTTCAATGGTCTTACCAAACTGTGACCCCTTTGAACTACAGTAAGGAGAGGTGTAACAAGATAAACCGGCGCAGAGATTCCGTGTCTGTGGAGTGCTCAGACACAAATGCGACATCCATATCGTATCTCGCTTCAGTGAAATGAGTGTGCTGGTGGGCTTATGTTCATGGAATTCACCTCCATGAATGTAGCCTCCACCATTCTAAAGCAACTGGCTTGAAAGAACAATGAAATAACCTTTCAAACAGTGTCTACTATGTGGCAATAGCCTGGAGGGTTCGGTAGGGTTTTCCAGAAGGCTGTAGGTATACTCTCAGAATTAGCATCCAATATATGATAGTTCTTTCTTGGTCAGGACTCATGGGTTTGGGAATCAAAGGATGGGAATGGGAATGATACAAGTCACTATCACCCCTAGTGGCCCACTAGTAAATTTTTTTTAATTTCTTTTCCTGAGACCTCACGTTCTGCAGGCTTCTACCAGGATGAACAACAAACACTCAGTTGAACTCAAAGCAAAGACTTCCCCCTGGCCACTTTGGGCTCCTTGTGCTCTTGAGTCAACAGGCCAAGAAAAGAGTTACAGTAGTAGCCGGAGTTACTTAATCCAGACAATCACAGATCTATTGGCCTCGTGTAGATCAGGGAAAGTATACCTGTAGTGTAGATGATCCATTAAAGCGTTAGTGTCCTGTGATTAGGGTCAATTAAGGAAACTGCAACAATCCAATCCAGACGCGATAGGAAATGGCTCAGCCCCTTCATGAATGAGGGTTGAGTCATTACTCCAGATGAAGAACTGAGACCTACTAAGGTGCTCGCTGAGCGTGGAGGAAGTTCAGAATGCATAGTAGAGAAAAAGAACTATACATACTAGCTAAGGCCATGTGGCTGGTTGTAGAAAGAATTATATGACCCTGAAATTTTATTTTCAGTTTCATTAAGGATGTATTTGCTTGCAGCAGTGGGAGTTCTGGAGAGAGGCTTGGTAGGTAAGGCTTACAGAAGAGCCGAGTTCGGCTGCCAGCACTGTCTCAACAGCTCACCACCCTAGTAACTCCAGCTCCAGGGATCTGATGCCCTCTTCTGGACTCTGGGAACACACACACACACACACACACACACACACACACACACACACACACACAGTAGTCTATTGGTTTTGTTTCTCTAGGGACTAGCTTCTGGATGTGGGTCACAACTCCAAGGCCTGAAAGTCAGCAAGTGTAGAAATCCTTAGCCCTCTGCAACTCACTTCAACCAGAAGTAGCCAAGCGGACTTGACAGTCATCTTCTAAACTATGTTAGGGTCTCAACTCTTGAAGGGGAATGTTAAGTAGCTAGATAGTCATTGGTGGACTTAGGGGTCATTGAGAATGGGTCCCTTCCTCTCAATCACCTTTGGACCCCACTCCTTCTTTCCACGGTAACCTTAGAAAGGGAAGCAACACACTTACCTGTCCTTGATTTTTAAAACACCACATGAAAAGGGAAGATAGCAGGACTTTGTTGAGGTCCACTAAAGGAAAACTACTTCCTCCAGGTCAAGGGAATGGACTTTGAGTCATACCTCAGTCACTGGGTGGAGAGATAATGACATTCTGACTTGTCCCAAAGATTAGAGCAGTTCATACTATTGTTCCTTCTCTGAAGAGTTCCTTTAGCTGGGCTAGTCAGAGGACCATCCCTCAGGAAAGATGAGTCACCTGAAGAGGCACTAAGAAGATAGGAATGAGATAATGTACTTCTGCCCCCAAGAGCACCTCCCCCGGAGCACTTACTGGCAGTGCTTGGCTGCCCACTTCCCTCAGTTCTAACTCAAAAGCCTACCTTTTTCCTTTCCCCTTTTCCCCCTTCTTTGAATAGCAGCCCAAACCCAAGCATGCTTTCTCTGACAGTCTAGACTTCCGTTCTCCCTCGAGCTGCTTGCAGACTTCCATTACTGACTCGAACTCTCCTCGAGCCATCTCATTCTTCCTAGCACCTACTGGGATTTACAGTTTGCCTGTCCTGCTTTGTTCTGTTCTCTTCTGGTTTTCTCTCTCAAAAACTAATAAAATGGTTCTCAAGCTTTTAAAGAAAGGAAGAAGGGAAGAGTTCCTGTATACACAATAGCCAAAAATTAATTCAAAATCAAATGTTGAAAGAATTTAAGGTATTTCTCTTTTTTTCTTTTTTGAGACAGGGTTTCTCTGTGTAGCCCTGGCTGTCCTGGAACTCACTCTGTAGACCAGGCTGGCCTCAAACTCACAGAGATCCGCCTGCCTCTGCCTCCTGAGTGTTGGGATTAAGGGTGTGCTGCCAGCGCCTGGTGGATTTCAGGCATTTCTGACAGCAGTCCCACTGAATTCTTATTCGTGAGGCTATAACGTGTGCATCTTGCCCTGCCCTTGCCTTCCCATCACACAGCACCAGCCAAAGCTAGGCCCGGACACTTAGACTGGGGTTTTGAGACTGTTGGATGTTATGCATCACCACACTTTTTACCACGCATACAAAGTTTTCTGCCTTATAGACATATAAAAGTTTGATTAAAGAAAACCTAGCCTTGCAATGTCTTCTTTTCATCACTCCTCAGCCTGTCAACAGAAAATGGATGTGCCTCTGAGAGCTTGTGCGGAGACTGTAGTAGGGGAACACACCCACGTGTCTACTCTCATCCATTACAGAGGGAGGCCTTGCTCTTTGATTGGATACACAGCTTCGGGAGAGGTGATGGAGGAAGGAGCCACCTGCATAGGCAGCCAGATCAACCGAGTCCCTCGTGGAAGTCAGTAGAGAGATACACTGCAGCCAGATCGCTCTCACATTCAAATTAATGTGTTGTTGCATTGTAATGTTTTATTTATTTTGAGGTGGAGTGGTCTCACACAACACAGGTTGGCCTTAAACTTGCTTCATAGTTGAGGATTCCTTTGAACTTCTTGTGTTTTTTGTTTTTTTGTGTGTTTTTTGTTGGGGGGACAGGGTTTTTCTGTGTAGTTCTGGCTATCCTAGAACTCAATCTGTAGACCAGGTTTGCCTGAAACTCATATCGAGCTGCCTGCCGCTGCCTCCGAGTGCTGGGCTTAAAGATTCTTTAAACTAATTCGCTTGGACTTCTTATCCACCTACCTCTGCCTCCTGAGTACTGGAAATACAGGCATATATCATCATACCCAGTTTTAGGAGGTACTGAGGATCGAACTCAGGGCTTTACATGGTAGTAGTAAACAAGCATTCTACCAACTAAGTTACATCCTTAGCTACAAGAAGATTTTATTTAAGAAATTTTTGCTTAAGTTTCTGTTTTGAGTTACATTTAAAAATGTGAATTGTTGGGCTGGAGAGATGGCTCAACAGTTAAGAGCATTGCCTGCTCTTCCAAAGGTCCTGAGTTCAATTCCCAGCAACCACATGGTGGCTCACAACCATCTGTAATGAGGTCTGGTGCCCTCTTCTGGAGTGTGGGCATATACACAGACAGAATATTGTATCCATAATAAATAACTAAATAAATATTTTAAAAGGAATGTGAATTGTAAGCCTGCTATGCTAGTGCATGTCTTTAATCCTGGCACACAGGAGCCAGAGGCAGGTGATCTATATGGGTTTGATGCCAGCCTGTTCTGCATAGGACAGCCAGAGATACATAGAGAGAGCCTGTCTCAACAAAACAAAACAAAAACAGAAATGGGCCGGGCGATGGTGGCGCACGCCTTTAATCCCAGCACTCGGGAGGCAGAGGCAGGCGGATCTCTATGAGTTCGAGACCAGCCTGGTCTACAGAGCTAGTTCCAGGACAGGCTCCAAAGCCACAGAGAAACCCTGTCTCAAAAAACCAAAAAAAAAAAAAAAAAAAACAAAAACAGAAATGTTAAATGAATTTTGGATTGATATTAAGACATAATTTCTCATAGTTTATGAGTTGAACATATTTGTCATATATGCACACATACAGATACACTCATAATTAAAAAATCAGTCAAGATTTATTTGTATAAAAGTAAACACGCTTTCACCTTAGTAATGCAAATTTCTTTTCATCATCAATGAATGGTAGAATTATATGTATACTACAGAACCTTTCAAATAAATCTCTTTGTAATTACCAGCATACATTTATTTTGTGCAGCTCTTTTATGTGCCTGTATACCTTGGGTGACATAAACATTTCTCAGGTGAAAAGAAGTAACAAGTGGGAGACGTTTCTGAAGCCCTGAGCTAGAGAACCTTGTGTAAGCATGCTGACCCACGCTTCAGATGAAAGGAAAGGAGTGTGCAGCAAGATGCTTTAGCAGTGTGAGGAAAACAAGCGTGTGATATTTTGTCCAAAAAAGAAAAAAGAAAACATTGTCATTGCATTTTCATTTTGTTTTATTTTTGCAATGCTGAGGTTCAAGTCCATAATCTCATGCAGGCTGAGCAATTCCCTTACCACTGAGTTCCATCTCCTGTTCTTACTCTACATTTTAATGTGCCAATTTCCAAAAAATAAACAAACCCCTCATTTACAAAGAACAGACAATTATCCTCCACCTGGATCCTCGTGAATTTGGCTTGCTTTATCACATCTCTGTCTTCCACAGATCTCCTCCAGGATAAAAAAAAATGAGGAGCTGGAGGGATGGCTTGCTGAGAAAGCGCGTGAAGACCCGTGACTTCAGATTCCCAAAACCCACACAAAGCCAGGCACAACTGTCTGTGTCTATAACCCCAGCACTCCTACGGCAGGATGGGAGGAGAAAACCTGAGAATCAGGGATGCTCCAGAGCCAGACAGCCTGGCGGACACAGTGGCAAACAAGAGATCCTGCTTTTTCTTTTATTTAAATATTTATTTATTATGCATACAATATTCTGTCTGTGTGCCTGCAGGCCAGAAGAGGGCACCAGACCTCATTACAGATGGTTGTAAGCCACCATGTGGTTGCTGGGAATTGAACTCAGGACCTTTGGAAGAGCAGGCAATGCTCTTAACCGCTGAGCCATCTCTCCAGCCCGAGATCCTGCTTTTAACAATGTGGAATGCGAGGACTGAGAACTAAGACTTCTGACCTCAGCATGCATGCTGTGGCCCACCACTCCACGTGGGTAGATTTTAAGAACTGTTTTATTTGATGTGTATGCGCAGTTCGCTTGCATGTGTATATGTGTACCACATGTGTGCCTGGTGCCCAAATAGACCAAAAGAGAACATAGGATATCCTGACACTGACGTTACAGACGGTTGTGAACATGGGTGCTGAGAATCGAACCCCAGCCTTCTGAAAGAGCAGCCAGTGTTCTTAACCACTTAACCATCTTTCCAGCTCTAACAGATTTTTGTTTTAAAAACCGAACATTTACCAATATACGGAAATGTTCAGAGGGTACTGCATGAACACTGCCTTCCTTATCGGGTAAACAAATGGTAATGCATTGCAGTGTTTGCTCTGTTCTTGAATTTCCCCCCACTTTTTCCTGACCCATTTGAATCTATTATGGTGTATTTCATCTCTAATTGCTTCAACAAGTCTTTACTGATGAACATTTTCTCACATGACCGCATTACTGTGACACTTTAATAAAAATAACAAGAGTTGAGTTGCCGAGGTGGTTCAACACTTAAGAGTGATTCCAGCTTTTCCAGAGGACCTGAGTTTGGAGCCCTGAACTCACATCAGGCCCCTCACAAATGCCTGTAACACCAGCTTCAAGGGATCTGACACCTTTTTTGACTTCCTCAAGCACCCACCCATTGTGTATACACACACACAAAATAAATAAATAAACAAATATAAATCTTAAAAACAACAATAACTGCTTCTCATCTGATGCTTTCAATTTTATTATCCAAATTTAACAAATTTATCTTTTCTATTCTAAAATCAAAATCTAATCAATCATAGTACTCAAAAAATTTGTGTCTTTAGAGGCTTTTGACTATTGGTGGCTCTTCCTACACGTACATCTGTGCACCGTGGGCAAGTAGTGCCTTGGAGGTCAGAAGAGGGTGTCAGGTGCTCTAGAATTGGAGTTACAGATGGTTGTGAGCTGCCATGTGGGTGCTGGGAATCAAATCCTGGTCCTCCGGAGGGGTAACCAGTGCTCTTAACCACTGAGTCATCTCTTTAGCACCAGCTTTTGATTTTTTTACTTTTGGAATATTTATATATTTAGAGTAACTTGCAGATAACACAGGAAAAACCTGAGTCCCTTCCTCCAGTATCCCATAATAATTACAATTTTCAAAATTATAGTACAATTCAAAATCAGGAAATTGACATTGATGCAGAACATTCACAGTTGAATGCCATTTCAGCACGGGCAGAGAGTCCTGTGATGACAAGTGCAATCAGTTCAGAACTACCGTGTCACCAGAAAGATCCCCTGATGTCATCATTTAGCCAAACAGAAGAGAGAGTAGAAACTTTCCTTCCCTCTAAGTCCTTTTCTCCTGCCCTATTTATAGTACAGTTCTGTTAACTATCCCCTCTAAACAAACGCAGATCCATACTAGGCAATGGTACAATTTTTGCTTCAACTGTCAAACATAATTTAGACAATTGAAGAGAAGGGAAGTCTATTGTATTCACTTGTACTTTTGTTCGTTCTGTTCTTTCGTTCCTCCTGATAGTCTAAGATTTCTTCTTTTATGATTTCCTTTCTGTATTGAGAATGTTCTCCAGCATTCTTTAAGAATGGCCTGCTAGGACAAATTCTTTCAATGTTCCTTTGTCTGAGAATGTCTTGGTCTCTTCCTCATTTCGGGAAGATATTTTCATTATACAAAACATTCAGGGTTGACAATTCTTTTACTTTCTTTTTCAAATCATAAAGAAACTTTTTTCATCCCTATTTCTTTTTTATTATTATTTTTATTGAGCTCTACATTTTTTTCTGCTCCCCTCCCTTCCTCTCCCCTCCCCTTCAACCCTTTCCAAGGTCCCCATGCTCCCAATTTACTCAGGAGAGCTTGTCTTTTTCTACTTCCCACGTAGATTAGATCTGTGTGTGTCTCTCTCAGGGTCCTCTTTGTTGTCTAAGTTCTCTGGGGTTGTGGTTTGTGGGCTGGCTTTCTTTGCTTTATGTTTAAAAACCACCTATGAGTGAGTACATGTGATAACTGTCTTTCTGTGTCTGGGTTACCTCACTCAAAATAATGTTTTCTAGCTCCATCCATTTTCCTGCAAAATTCAAGCTGTCGTTATTTTTTTCTGCTGTGTAGTACTCAATTGTGTAAATGTACCACATTTTCCTTATCCATTCTTTGGTCGAAGGGCATTTAGGTAGTTTCTAGTTTCTGGCTATGACAAACAAAGCTGCTATGAACATAGTTGAGCACATGTCCTTGTGGCACGATTGAGCGTCCTTTAGATATATACCCAAAAGTGGTATTGCTGGGTCTTGAGGTAGGTTGTTTCCTAATTTTCTGAGAAATCACCATACTGATATCAGAAGCAACTGTACCAGCTTGCACTCCCACCAGCAATGCAGAAGTGTTCCCCTTTTCCCACAACCTCTCCAGCATAAGTTGTCATCAGTGTTTTTGATCTTGGCCATTCTTCCAGGTGCAAGATGGAATCTCTTTGCATTTTTCTTATGACTAAGGATGTTAAGTATTTTCTTAAGTGTCTTTCATCCATTTTAGATTCCTCTGTTGAGAGTTCTCTGTTTAGGTCTGTGCTCCATTTTTTAAAATTAATTTATTCTTATTTTATGTACAATGGTTTTTTTGCCTGCATGTAAGTCTATGTGAGGGTGTCAGGTCTTGGTGTTAAAGACAGTTGTTAGCTGCCATGTGGGTGCTGGGAATTGAACCCTGGTCCTCTGGAGGTGTAGTCAGTTTTCTTAAATGCTGAGCCATCTCTCTAGCCCTCTACTCTATTTTTTATTGGATTATTTGTTCTTTTGGTGTCCAATTTCTTGAGTTCTTGGTATATTTTGGAGATCAGACCTCTGTCTGATGTGGGGTTAGTGAAGATCTTTTCCCATTCTGTAGGCTGTCGTTTTGTCTTATTGACCCTGTCTTTTGCTTTACAGAAGCTTTTCAGTTTCAGGAGGTCCCATTTATTAATTGTTTCTCTCAGTGTCTGTGCTACTGGAGTTATATTTAGGAAGTGGTTCCCTGTGCCAATGTGTTCAAGTGCACTTCCCACTTTCTCTTCTATAAGGGTCAGTGTGGCTGGCTTTATGTTAAGGTCTTTGATCCATTTGGACTTGAGATTTGTGCATGGTGATAGATATGGGTCTATTTTCATTCTTCTACATGTTGATATTCAGTTATGCCAGCACCATTTGTTAGATATGCTTTCTTCTTTCCATTTGATATTTTTTTGCTTCTTTATCAAATATCAGGTGTTCGAAGGTGTGGATTGTTATCCGGGTCTTTGATTCGGTTCCATTGGTCCTCCTGCCTGTTCTTATGCCAATACCAAGCTGTTTTCAGTACTGTAGCTTTGTAGTAGAGTTTGAAGTCAGGGATCGTGATGCCTCCAGAAGTTCTTTTATTGTACAGAATTGTTTTGGTTCTTCTGGGTTTTTTGTTTTTCCATATGAAGTTGAGTACCATTCTTTCAAGGTCTGTGGAGAATTTTGCTGGGATTTTGATAGGCGTTGCATTGAATATATAGATTGCTTTTGGTAAGATGACCACTTTTACTATGTTAATTCTACCTATCCAAGAACATAGGAGATATTTCCACTTCCTGGTGTCTTCTTCAATTTTTTTCTTCAAAGATTTAAAGTTCTTGTCATACAAGTCTTCAACTTGTTTGGTTAGAGTTACTCAGAGATATTTTATGCTATTGTGGCTATTGTGAAGGGTGATGTTTTTCTGATTTCTTTCTAAGCCCTCATAAAGAAATTTATTTCATTTGTGGATTTATATGTGCCAGCCTGGTCTAGAGATCCAGTTTCAGGACAGCCAAGCTTAGACAGTGAAGAACAGAAACTGGCGAAGACGTAATTGAGCAAGAGGGCCATGTTCCAGCCCCAGTAAGCAGCGGAACTTGGCAGCTTTGGCCATGTGGTTCTGGAGTTAAGGATAGAAAAGGGGCGCTACGAATTTGCCCGCAAGACTAAGGAAAACTGTTGAAGCTAGGCATGTGTCAGGGCTGTCTCTGAATGGAGGCCTAGAGAGGCCATTGCATGAAGCTGTGAAGGTGAAGCCTGGATAGCCTTGGAGACCCCAAAATGTTGGAGATGCCAGAGTCGTGGGATACCTGCTGAAGAGAGCTGCTAAGAGGGAATGGAAACAACCCAAGAGAAAGAAGTATGTTGCAGTCAACAAAGGTGAATGGAGTTGGAGATCTGAAGAGCGTTTTGAACTAAGATCTGAATTGAGACCATTTCCTGTTGCCTGCAAAGATGTAGGATTCTCAGCTCTTTCTCCAGCACCATGTCTGCCTGCATGCTGCCGTGTCCCACCATGACGATAATGGACTAGATCTCTGAAGCTGGAAGCGAGCCACCCAGTTAAGCGTTTTCCTTTATAAGACTTGCCATGGTTATTATGTCTCTTCGCAGCAACAGAACACTAAGACACTCATGTTTTCTAAACATGGTTCAGATTGGATAGGCTCTAAGTTTTCCCTTCACTAAGAGTGTCTTCTGTCCTGAGCAGTCTAATGTTGAGCCCATCCAGTGTGTGTTTTAGTTTGGTTATTTCAGTCTTCTGTTCCAAACTGTGTTTACTTCATTTTATCTCCTAGCTTCTGGAAACAAATTTCTAATTAAAAAAAAAATGTTCCAATGTCATCTGTAGTTGCTCATTGGAGTATTATTTTTTGAGGCTTGAGAACAATTTTATTAGAGTTCCAAAGAAAAACCTCAAGGCAGGCAAGCTGTAAATCTTAGCAGCTGCCCAGTAGAGGATGGAGAAGAGGATGGGGGAGGGGGAGCTATGTATGCCATTCTGAGTTAAGCCAGCCAGCTTCGTGGTGGACACACAGCCTTATGGCTGGGAGGGGTCCTGTAGAAACATGGTAAGGAAGCCTAAAGTGTTAGGTAAAACATGCTTAGAGCAGAGTTAGAAAGAATGAAAGGGCTGGGTGGTGGTGGCACATGCCTTTAATCCCAGGGGAGGCAGAGGCAGGTGGATCTCTGTGAGTTCGAGGTCAGCCTACACAGTGAGTTCCAGGACAGCCAGACCTATACAGACAGAGAAATCCTGTCTCAAAAAAAAAAATAAAAATAAAACAAAGAGAATGAAAGGAGGAAGAGCTGTGCTTTTCTGAGTAATTCGGAAAAAGGGGCTGACTTACAAAGCCACATGGCTGGGCAGCTTTAAGCCGCTCAGGAACAATTCTTTATGTTCGATTTTAACCTTGTTCAATACTTTAAGTCTGTCATCTGGGGGCTAGAATCTGGTGACTGTTGTTGCTATAGCCCATGGAACATTTTGTCAGGAGACTCTGGATTTTATTCAGATCTTTTATTTGTGATAGGCTTCCTCCGACAGCAATGCCATGGGAGAGCACACTGCCTGGTTATAACTGGATAGGAGGTCAAGTTCCAGGCCCCCTGTTGATCTCAGCTAAGAAAGGAGAGGGTGATACCTCCTTACTGCTGAGCAGAGATGGTTGCAGCCGTTATCCTTTTAAAATTTACTTTGAACTTAAAAAATTTTAGAAAATTATTAAAAATGCTTTTCATACAATGTATTTTATTATAGTCTTTTCCCTTCCCCTACTCCTCCCCAGTCCTCTCTACCCACCTAACTTCATGCTCTTTATCTCTCCCTCACTCTCTTTCTAAAAAAATCCCAAATATAAAAACTAAGTAACTAAAAAATAAAAACCCAATAGGACAAAAAAAATACCAAAACAAACAACAAGCACACAGAAAAACAAGGAGTCTATTTTACGTTGGCCAACTATTCCTGGGCATGGAGCCTGCATTGGAGTGGTGTTTTGTATACTCAGTGACACTCCATTGGAGAAAACTTATTTTCCCTTTCCCAGTTTTTCTTTTTTTTTAGGGGTGGGACTTTGTGTCCATTTCCTCTTCTCAGTGCTGAGATTCTGTCTGGCTTGAACCTGTGCAGGTCTATGAGTTCCTATGTGAATCGGTCCCGTTGCATCTGTAAGATGCTGTTTCCTTGGAGACATCCTGCCACCTATACCTCTTAGAATCTCTTCACCTCCTCTTCTACATAGATTCCTGAGCCTTGAGAGGAGGGTTTTGATGAAGACTTCCAATTTAGGGCTGAGTGTTCCAAAGTTTTGCCCAGTTGTGAGTCACTGTGTTGATTCTCATCTACTGCAGAGAGAAGCTGCTCTGATGAGGGCTGGTGGAGGGTCACGGGGCTCTCATCTGTGGCGGTGGCGGAGGCGGTCCCTGGTAGAGAGTGGTTTTGTGACAAAGGAATGGCGATAGATGATAATGAACAGCTGGAAGGCTCAGTGGCAGGGAAGAACCAGGAGAACCCTGGGTCCAAACCAGGAAACTGGGCTCCTAGGGGATGCAGGTGAGCAGGAAGGAAGCAGGAAGGTAGCAGGAAGGTAACAGGAAGGCGAGCAGGAAGGCGAGCAGGAAGGTGATCAGGAAGGAAGCAGGAAGGTGAACAGAAAGGAAGCAGGAAGGTGAGCAGGAAGGAAGCAGGAAGGTGAGCAGGAAGGAAGCAGGAAGGTGAACAGGAAGGTAGCAGGAAGGAAGCAGGAAGGTGAACAGGAAGGTAGCAGGAAGGTGAACAGGAAGGTAGCAGGAAGGTGAACAGGAAGGTAGCAGGAAGGTAGCAGGAAGGTGAGCAGGAAGGAAGCAGGAAGGTAGCAGGAAGGTAACAGGAAGGCGAGCAGGAAGGTGAGCAGGAAGGAAGCAGGAAGGTGAGCAGGAAGGAAGCAGGAAGGTGAGCAGGAAGGTGAACAGGAAGGTGAGCAGGAAGGTGAACAGGAAAGTGAGCAGGAAGGAAGCAGGAAGGTGAACAGGAAGGTGAGCAAGAAGGAAGCAGGAAGGTGAACAGGAAGGTGAGCAGGAAGGTAGCAGGAAGGTAGCAGGAAGGAAGCAGGAAGGTGAACAGGAAGGTAGCAGGAAGGTGAACAGGAAGGTAGCAGGAAGGTGAACAGGAAGGTAACAGGAAGGTAGCAGGAAGGTAGCAGGAAGGTGAACAGGAAGGAAGCAGGAAGGTAACAGGAAGGAAGCAGGAAGGTGAGCAGGAAGGAAGCAGGAAGGTGAACAGGAAGGTAACAGGAAGGTAACAGGAAGGTAGCAGGAAGGTAGCAGGCAGGTAACAGGAAGGAAGCAGGAAGGTGAACAGGAAGGTGAGCAGGAAGGTCAACAGGAAGGTGAACAGGAAGGTAGCAGGAAGGTGAGCAGGAAGGAAGCAGGAATGTGAACAGGAAGGTAGCAGGAAGGTAGCAGGAAGGTAGCAGGAAGGAAGCAGGAAGGTAGCAGGAAGGAAGCAGGAATGTGAACAGGAAGGTAGCAGGAAGGTAGCAGGAAGGTAACAGGAAGGTAGCAGGAAGGTAGCAGGAAGGAAGCAGGAAGGTGAACAGGAAGGTAGCAGGAAGGAAGCAGGAAGGTGAACAGGAAGGTAGCAGGAAGGAAGCAGGAAGGTGAGCAGGAAGGAAGCAGGAAGGTGAACAGGAAGGTAGCAGGAAGGTGAGCAGGAAGGTAGCAGGAAGGTGAGCAGGAAGGAAGCAGGAAGGTGAACAGGAAGGTGAGCAGGTAGGTAGCAGGAAGGTGAACAAGAAGGTAGCAGGAAGGTAGCTGGAAGGTAGCAGGAAGGTAGCAGGAAGGAAGCAGCAATGTGAACAGGAAGGTAGCAGGAAGGTAGCAGGAAGGAAGCAGGAAGGTGAGCAGGAAGGTAGCAGGAAGGTGAGCAGGAAGGAAGCAGGAAGGTGAACAGGAAGGTGAACAGGAAGGTAGCAGGAAGGTGAGCAGGAAGGAAGCAGGAATGTGAACAGGAAGGTAGCAGGAAGGTAACAGGAAGGTGAACAGGAAGGAAGCAGGAAGGTGAGCAGGAAGGAAGCAGGAAGGTGAACAGGAAGGTAGCAGGAAGGTGAACAGGAAGGTAGCAGGAAGGTAGCTGGAAGGTAGCAGGAAGGAAGCAGCAATGTGAACAGGAAGGTAGCAGGAAGGTAGCAGGAAGGTAGCAGGAAGGTAACAGGAAGGAAGCAGGAAGGAAGCAGGAAGGTAGCAGGAAGGTGAACAGGAAGGTAGCAGGAAGGAAGCAGGAAGGTGAACAGGAAGGTGAACAGGAAGGTAGCAGGAAGGTGAACAGGAAGGTGAATAGGAAGGTAGCAGGAAGGTAACAGGAAGGTAGCAGGAAGGTAGCAGGAAGGTGAACAGGAAGGTAGCAGGAAGGTGAACAGGAAGGTAGCAGGAAGGAAGCAGGAAGGTGAACAGGAAGGAAGCAGGAAGGTGAACAGGAAGGTAGCAGGAAGGTGAACAGGAAGGTGAATAGGAAGGTAGCAGGAAGGTAGCAGGAAGGTAACAGGAAGGTAGCAGGAAGGTAGCAGGAAGGTAGCAGGAAGGTGAACAGGAAGGTAACAGGAAGGTAGCAGGAAGGTGAACAGGAAGGTAGCAGGAAGGAAGCAGGAAGGTGAACAGGAAGGAAGCAGGAAGGTGAACAGGAAGGTAGCAGGAAGGTGAACAGGAAGGTGAATAGGAAGGTAGCAGGAAGGTAACAGGAAGGTAACAGGAAGGTAGCAGGAAGGTAGCAGGAAGGTGAACAGGAAGGTAGCAGGAAGGTGAACAGGAAGGTAGCAGGAAGGAAGCAGGAAGGTGAACAGGAAGGAAGCAGGAAGGTGAACAGGAAGGTAGCAGGAAGGTGAACAGGAAGGTGAATAGGAAGGTAGCAGGAAGGTAGCAGGAAGGTAACAGGAAGGTAGCAGGAAGGAAGCAGGAAGGTGAACAGGAAGGAAGCAGGAAGGTGAACAGGAAGGTAGCAGGAAGGTGAACAGGAAGGTGAATAGGAAGGTAGCAGGAAGGTAGCAGGAAGGTAACAGGAAGGTAGCAGGAAGGTAGCAGGAAGGTGAACAGGAAGGTAGCAGGAAGGTGAACAGGAAGGAAGCAGGAAGGAAGCAGGAAGGTGAACAGGAAGGAAGCAGGAAGGTGAACAGGAAGGTAGCAGGAAGGTAACAGGATGGCGAGCAGGAAGGCGAGCAGGAAGGGACTGCAGTGGTTGTTATCCAAGAGCAGCTTATTTGTGACTTTCTCTGACATCTCTTGTGGTGGCATTTCCAAGGAGCTGACTTCTTTAGCAGCCGGTCTGGGATAGATGAGACACCAAGAAAACCCCGGGGAACCCACCATGAGTTCAGGTCACTTAGGTTGCAAGTAAATCTGTCCCTTTCTTTTTTAAGCGTCATATGTTTGTTTGCTTTCCATATAATGCACATGGTTTAGAATGTACTGTGTGTGAGGAATAGGGAAGAGTGGGTCTAGTCCATTTAGCAAGCATTTGGTATTTGAAGCAAATTGGAAAGCTGAAAACGCTTGCTAAGTGGGTGCCTCATGGGACAACCAAAGACTTTTTCAAAATTCATTATTTTGAACTGTCATCCTCATTTGTTCTATGCAACAATAACGAGCCATTTCTGGATCAGATTGTGATGTGCAGCGAGAAGCAAACAAGCAGCTCAGCGGCTGGACTGATAAACTAACCGCAAAGCACTTCCCACAGCCAGACTGACACACACATCCATATGCACACACACACACGCACACACACACGGATGCACACACACACGTCATTGTCACTGTTTGGTGGTCTGCTGCTTATCTGATCCACAAGTTTCTAAATCCTGGCAAAACCATCACACTTAAGTATGCTCAGCAAACCCACAAGAGACACTGAAAACCGCAATGAATGCCTGCAGCTGGCATTGATCAACAGAAATGCCAGTGCCCCACAGCAATACCCTATCACATAAACATAGCCAATGCTTCAAAAGCTGAATGAGGGGCTGGAGAGATGGTTCAGCGGATAAGAACACTGGCTGCTATTCTAGAGGACTCAGGTTCAACTCCCAGCATCCACATGGCAGCTCACAGCTGTCTGTAACTCCAGTGCCAGCAAATCTTATGTCCTCTTCAGGCCTCCGTGGGTGGTATACCTCTGTCCTATGGTGTGGAGACATACATGCTGGGAAACCGCCCACACACATAGAATAAAACTAAAGGAAAAATATTTTTAAATTGGATGAATTGAGCTACAAAGTTTTGCTTCATCTAATGTATTTCCTGACCTCCCCCCAACTGGCTACCACTTCTGCAGGCATCTCAACTATTTGCACGGAAAATGCTTCATAATCAAAGAGATAAAGAAAATGATTCCCAAAAATTTCCAAGAATGTAATCCAGAAGCATAGGTTTTCATGATCGAGCAATAAACCCATTGATTTTTTTGTTGGCAAAATGTACTGATTGTAATGGTTCCTGTTTTGAGTATTAAAGATATATTTGAGTATCATTGTAGTGGTTTAAAATTAATGGTCTGTAACCTCAATTCCTTTTTTGCCAACCTAATAAACAGGTTGAAGACAACTTGACACTTGAGTAGACTGCAGGGACACGAGTACTGAGTCACACCAAATGGTAAACATACTGAGACAACAGGCATTGTGGAGGTCGCGCTCAGCTTGTTGATGAAAACCGAAAAGAGGCCCAAGTGACTGCAACAGTGAGGGAGTTGAACACCAGCAGACAAGGTCTGAAATACAATGAGGGAATCACATTGCTTATCACCTGGTAGACCACTACAAGGATTCAAACTTTATTCTTAGAGGGATGGGGACTCACTGGATGGCTTTGTGAGGACAACTGATGGAATATGACTTGGTTTCATCAGAAGGGGTCTGATTTCTTTGTAAACAGACTACCACACTGGGCAAGGGTTGAAACCTTGAGACTAATCACGAAGGAGACTACTGAAATGATCCAGCTGAACAAACAATTGTGCTGTGGACTAGAGGAATAACACTAGGCAGGATGAGAAGCAGTGCAGCTCACAGTTTATTTTGAAGAGACAGCTGATGGGATTTACCGATAGATTGGATATGAAGTAGTGTTCCAAGGATTTTACCTCTAGAGAAACTAGGAACATCAAATTACTATTTTTTTTAAATTGAGTTATACAAGTCCCTTAATTGTTTTCTTTCTTTTTTAAAAAAAATTATTTATTTATTATGTATACAATGACTTGTCTGCAGGTGTCCTTGTAGACAGAAGTTGGCACCAGATCTTATTACCGGTGGTTGTGAGCCACAATATGGTGGCTGGGAATTGAACTCAGGACCTCTAGAAGAACAGTCAATGCTCTTAACCACTGAGCCATCTCTCCAGTCCCAATTTTATTCTTTCTTTTAGATAAAATATTTATCTACTTATTTTATGTGTGTGTGCCTGTGTGCTATAAGCAGACAGATACCTGCAAAGGCTCAGAAAACAAACAAGCAAAACCTCCATGCCCTACAGTCTGGACCCTCCAAACCTCTCTGGTTGAGAAAAATGCATAGCTAAGTCCAGAATAGATGGAAAGGTGAAATTGTCTTCCCAATTTTGTCCTTCCCGATCTCTCGACTCCTCCCTCCTATTCTACCCCCTCTTCTCTCTTTCTTTTACTGTGGTGGTTTGAATAAAAATGGTCTCCATAAGCTCATGTTTTTGAATGCTTAGTAACCAGGAAGTAGCACTATTTGAAAGGATTAAGAGGTGTATAGCTATCAGGTACTTCTCCAGCATTATGTGTCTGGCACCATGTTGATGATGAAAATAAACTATACCTCTGAAACTATAGGCAAGCCCCAATTAAATGCTTTTCTTTGCAAGAGTTGCCATGTTCACGGTGTCTCTTCACAATAGAACACTGACTAAGACAAAAGCTGGCACCAGGGAGCAGGGTATTGCTGTGACAGGCCTGACCACACTGTTTGTTGGTGGAATGTAGATGTTGGGAAACTCTGAATTAGGGAAGCAATTGAATGCTTTAAGTGGGGCTTAATGGGCTACACTGGTAGGAGGACGGAAGGCAGTGGTGCTAAGAATAATGTAGATTTCGCTTAAGAGTTTTCAGATGAGGAGAATATTAGTAAGTGTCCTAGAGACTGTTCTTGTGATATTTTGGTGAAGAATGTGGTTGCTTTCTGCCTTTGTTCAAAAAAAAAAATCTATCTGCCTGTGACGAAATTGAAGAGTTTTAGATTAACATCATTGGCAAAGGAGATTTCAAAACAGCTTCGTATTGACTGTGCCACATGGTTATTAGTAGCCAGTCTTATGCAGATCTATAATGAAAAGGAACAAACCAGAAAGCAGCACTTCTCAATGGCCTCTATATCATCTCCTGCCTCCAGATTCCTGCCCTGTTTGAGTTTCTGTCCTGACTTTCTTCACGATGAGTAGTACTGTGGAAGTGCAAGCCAAATAAACTCTCTCCCCATCTTGCTTCTCGGTTATGGTGTTTTATCACAGCAATAGAAACCCCAATTAAGACAAGCTCTAAGTGTGACTCTTAAGTCTACACATTTTTCTTTTTAAAGAAATTAATGAAGGAAACTCACAACTAGTCAATGTTCAGAGAATAAATGTCTTTGGAAAGCCAGCCATAAATGGAACATCCATATCATCTGCTTCCACATAGACTCAGGGACCATTGTAGAAGCAGGGATAGATGGATTATGAGAACCAGAGGTTGGGGAGGACCAGAATGGAATGGTGTCTTCTGGACACACCAGAACTGTTGGAATCAGGAACTTAAAGCAGCTGTGTTTGTTCACACAAGGCCCACACAACATCGTGTCGGTCAATATCCTAGCATGGAGAACTGAGGGGCTCATGAGCCCCACCTCATACCCAACTAAGGAGCTATTGATGGGTGATGGCTTTTGAAAAAGTCCATTTTGTTTAAGGGTAGTTTGACCCCTGGTAGTTTGACCACACTCCAGTGGATGGTCACACGCATGTGTATATGGGCAGGACAAATTGGACTCACTGTGTTATTTTTTTAAAAGAGGGTCACACTAGAAGGCATGGGGAGGTGGGAGGTGAAAGGAGTTAGAAGGGGGAGTGAGGGTGAATATGATCACAACACATTGTAAAGAATTTTCATAGGATGAATAAAATTATTATATTAAAAAGAAGGCTGCGTCCATATCTTGGAGGTGTGTACCATCTTTGTTCTATGTAATCTTTGGCAAAATACTTCATAAACTCATTAATTTTGATTCATTCTGGTTCATTCTGAAAATATTTTCAGAATGTGGGATAGTCAAGAATTTGGCTTTACGTGAGCGGAGGTCCCTAAAGGAGATGGGAATTCCTTAGGCTGCTATTAGTTGTATTGGCTGTGTTTCTCTGACACTGCCCCTGAAAGGTTAGTGAAGGTGTACTGCTGGCCTTTCCAGCTGAAAGCAAATTGTTTCTTGGGAGTCCTCTGGGACAGGTATGGATAAAAAGCAAAATCAATAGCTGCATACTAGGTGCCAGGAGATGTATTAATCTAGGTCAAGCAAAGACTCGAATCTAGCACAGCAGCTTCAATTTGAGTCAACACTTGATTGATCTTATGGTACTAAATGGTCATTCCCTTCATCTTTTGCACAGGCCAAGTAGGAGAGGTAAATGGGGGATGTGATGAGGACTATCACCCTGCGTCTTACAAGTCCTTGGTGAGGGCACTAATCTCTGCGATCCCTTCAGAGATACAATATTGCTTTTGGTTAACTTCGCTTCCAAGCAGAGGCAGCTCTAATGGTCTATATGTCATCTTCATTCCACAGGTCAGGGGACCAATGTGAGGATTTTGCCAACTTCTAAGTTGTTTATCAAACCCAATTATGCATTCTGAGACTGGGAAAATAACTACAGGAAAATAACTATAGTTCAGGCGCTCATTGAATCAACTGTGAGTCAGACCTTTGATAAAATTCCATTGCTTATCTTGTATCCTTAAGTCCCTCCTTTGACTGAAGAACCACAATGCTATTTGAGATCTCCTGGACTTAATGTCAATTCAGAGCCAGTGTAGATACAAAATACCTGATTATTTCCTTTCCCCAGCATATAGTTACCTGGGAAAAGACTGTAGATTCATTTCAGGAGAGATTGAAGAAAGGTTAATAATAAAAAACAATTGGTAGTATAGTAGGGTCCCTCCTCAAGGGGACCTGAATCCATTTCTTTCATAGTCCTATAGATTGTCTAAAGTGTAGAAGTCGGTTAAGGAGCCATGGTTCTTTGTGAGAACATCAAGATCATTGCTTTTCTTCTTCTGTCTGTTAGGGCTGGTATTCTCACTTTGCCTTTGGTAATTTAGTACGGCTACTCGGCCCTTGTAACTCTTACACTCTTACACGCATTGCATTTAGGTTACCCAATTGAATGGCTATGTCTCCCACTCTAAAGTCTGCAATACAGAAAAGAGCAATGACAGAGTTCCTCAAGCTTGCCGGTGTGCCTCTCTCAAACACACTTATAGTATTATAGTATTACTGGAAGGCATGTGTTCTGGACTGTCCTATGGTAGAGGAATAAATATCCAGTTGCCCTAAGCCACTGAATCTGTCCTCAACATTAAGCCAAAGGACATCAGGCATATCCAGATATCCAGCTTGCTCACAGTAAGCCATCTCTAGACTCATATTCCATTCAACCAATCAAATAAATGTGTGTGTGTGTGTGTGTGTGTGTGTGTGTGTGTGTGTGTGTGTGTGTATGTATCTCTGGGTGGATATGTGAAGATGTGAATGCAGTGCCTGCAGAGACCAGAAGAGGGTGTTGGATCCCCTGGGGCTGGAGTTGCAGGAGGTTGTGAATTGCTCCAAGTGGATACTGAGCTAGCTGAAACATTAAACCCAGAATCTCAGCTCATATCAGTAAATTCAGCCTGGAATGGTTTTATGTTCTGTTCACCGCTATGTTATAGCCTTAAAATCTATTAGCATATACATTCTCCAGACCTCTGCTTGTATGAACTAGAAAATTCAAGCAGTTCTTTTGAAGCATAGTGCATCTCCTCAGGGTCATACTGTGTTTCTCACCTCTAAGAGTCTGGTTATAAGTCTAGGACTAACGATGGGCAAGGAGGTGTTCTGAGGGGCATCAGCAATATTTTGCATGGTATCTCCTTCAGAGACAGCAATTGCTAGTTCTATAGATAATGAAGGATTGATTCTCTTGAACAATGATGGAGAGAATAATACTTCAGGGGACAGAGTGGAGGTATACCTATTACTAAGAGTGGGAGACTGTTCATGCAAAATAAACTCAACACTTTGGGGGTTGGAGAAATGGCTCAATGGTTAAAAAGAAATTTATTAGTATCCAAGGACTTGATGTTTTGGCCTCACTAGGAATTCCTACACAAGTCTATCTTAAGTTATAGGATCCCAATCTTTTCCAGTCAGTGTCCTCACTTTAACTACAGACACCTTTTGAGGCTCCAACCTAAACTTGTGCTGTAAGTCAGCTAAACTAATAATGAAGGCTCCTATTTCGATTTTGGCATCTTCACCACTATGGGTGCTGGAGAGAGGATTCCCTCTCAGGGCACACTTAGAAACTTTAGATTTTTTTTTCTAGACGGGTTTTCTCTGTGTAGCTATGGAGCCTGTCCTGGAACTCACTTTGTAGACCAGGTTGGCCTTGAACTCACAGAGATCTGCCTGCCTCTGCCTCCCGAGTGCTGAGATTAAAGGCGTGCGCCACCACTACCCAGCTGAGCCTTTAGATTTTTTACTACACACCTGGAGCTGGAAAACTGCATCTCCGAGCTTGTGTTCTTCCTTTGTTACTTGATCCAGAGATACTGGAAGCAACCAGTCAACACCATTATATTCCCTGTTTTCCAGAATTATTCAAAAGTATTATGTATAAACTCATCAAATTTCCTGCTACTCACCAGTGGTGAACCAGAAGTGTCCAATGCGTTTATTTCACATATTTTTTCAAGACAAGGTTTCCCAGTAGCTATGGAGTCAGTCCTGGAACTCGACCTGTAGACAAGGCTAACCTCGAACTCACAGAGATCTTCCTGTCTATGCCTTTAGAGTGCTGGGATTCAAGGCTTGTGCCACCACTGCCCGGCCCACATATTTCTTTAAACAGCTCGCTCACTTCATGGATTTCCAGTCAGTGCTCTCCATGCTATCAAGAGAATAGTTAGTAACTTGAGATATAAGATGCTATGGAGTCAGTCCTGGAACTTGATCTGTAGACAAGGGTGGCCTTGAGCTCACAGAGAGCCTCCTGCCTCTGCCTAAAGAATGCTGGGTTTAAAAGCATGTGCCACCACTGCCCAGTCCACATATTTCTTTAAATAGCTCACATCATGGATTTCCAGTCAGTGCTCTCCATGCTATCAAGAAAATATTTAAATATATATATATAAAGAGAGAGAGAGAGAGAGAGAGAGAGAGAACTAGCTCAGAAACCATTAAGCATTCGTCCTTCTTTCTCTACAACTACTTATGGTACCAAGATCTGCATTAGACAGGCTTCTGTAGAGGAATAGAACCAATAGAATGCGTGCATATTATCATAATGGATTATTGGATTGGCTGACATGACCGGAAGGTAGCAGCCCAGCAATGGCTGTCTGTATACTGGAAAGGCACAGAACCTGGTAGCTGTTCAGTCCAAACTGTATGTTTCAGCAGCTCCAAACAAGTGCTGAAAGCCTGGAGGACCCCTGAAGAGTCACTAGCAGTAAGTTCATTTGGGAGACTGAAGACCCTGGAGTCTGATGGCAGCCAAGGATGGCAACAGTAGTGGTAGAGGTGCTCACTCAAAAGGGAGTGAAGAGGGGCTGGAGATGGCACAGTGGTTAAGAGCATTTGTAGTTCTTGCAGAGGATCCACGTTTGATTACCAGCACCCACATGGTGGTACACAACTATCTGTAACTCTAGCTTCGGGGATCTGGCACCCTCTGCTGCCCTCTGGCAGCACTGCATGCAAATGGTGCCCATCCATGCATACAGGTAAAACGCTAGTACACAGAAAATAATAACCAAGTCTACAGATAGTTCTTGAAAAGGAAGTGAAAGCAGACAAACGCTCGCTGCATTTCACTCAGACGTTTATACCTTGGTGACCCACCAGAAGATGGCACTCACATTGAGGGGCAGCTCATATGCTCTGGAAATGCCCTCATAGATATGCCCAGATGTGTATCTTCTAGGTGATTCTAATTCTAGCCAAGATGCCAATCATGGCCAATCATCGTGACTCTATGATTAACTATTTCTGTTGTGATTATGTCTGTCTGCATCCCCTCAGTAGAATGTAGGCTCCTCAAGGGCAGGGATTTGTTCTGTGTGTTCTATATTGTTCAGTCTTACTGTTCTATCACCAAATTCTAGAACAGTGTTTGGCATGAACATCGAGTGAAGCCTTAGTCTCTATTCACAGCACTAACGCAATGGACTTACATGGGGGTTAGTGCTCAACGAATGTTTGTTGAGTTAAACCAAGACCTAAAAGCTGTAGGAAAACTTAGAGTTTTATCCATTATATGGGTGGTTTGAGTCAGATGGCAAGGACTTACATCTTTCAGCTATGTTACCTAGCTGTGTTAACATCTCTGGACTTCCCATTTTTATTGGTAGAATTAAGGTAACTTTAATTCTGCCTTGATAGGGCTTTTTGTTTGTGCTTCAGACTAATGACTAGTCATTGTCTGCTAAAGAGAAAACAAAGACAGTAACAAAAAGTTAGGCCAGGCGACACCTGTAATAGCACCAATCAGGTAGTTAAGGCAAGATGGTCACTCAGTCTCAAAAAAAAAAAAAGATTCTGTCTTATCATCATCCCTTTCCCCCCTTCTACAGGAGAATCTACGGAGACCTCCTTCAGCAGGTATTCCTAGGTGCTTTTCCAGAGCCGCAGAGCTGGCTTTTCTCACATCAGAGCTTTCCTTGTCACTTCCTTCCTTCTACTCTGGACTCCCTTTCCTTTCAGCGTCCCAAGGCTTCTTGGCCTAACAATAACCACGGAGTGGAGGCAGAAGTGTCTGAGGCAGGCTTAAGTAGTTTTCTACTATTGCCGGTTCTGGGGTTAAGTCTCTCACTGGTGATGTAAGAAGGTCGACTATGAAATAGCCATTTCAGGGCCTAGAGGATCGGAGAACAATGGTCCCGATTCGGATATTTAATAGATCTAGATGCTGCCCTCTTCCTTGGTCCCCTGCAGGAGGCAGCACTTCTCGCACCCTGCCCAGATGCCCCTTCGGTCTGTTCTGTTGCTGTCTTTACTTCTGGTGGCCCTAGCTTAGAGCAGGCTTAGGGACCCATTGAGCATCTCACTGCAACTCCCTCTTGGAAGTGGGGCGGGGTGGAGTGGGCAGAAGACAGCCTGAAATTGGCGACAGGAGGACAGGGGATCGTGCTCCTCAGCTCTCCAGTGGTCCAAATCTCAGTCACCTAGACCAGGGTAGCAAGTACCCCCGAGAACGGGGGAGCTGTGGCTGAGCTCGGGGGGCGCCTCTGCTTCTGCTCCTTTAAGGAGCGGCTGTTTAGCATTCCTGCTGCTGCCACCGCCGCTGCCTGATTCTGTACGCTGATTGGCTGGAATCAATTGAGAAGGGAGCCAGGGAGAGATGCTCTTGACTCCACTCAGATCCATCCTGGGGACCTGAGCAGAAGAGGTTCTCGCCGCGCCTAGCCTTTGCCTGGGCTCCCGCTTCTTCTTTGCCGCTGGGCCTTGGCCCAGAAGCCACAACGGGCGACACGGAGCCACCAGTGCTGGAGGGGGAGCCGTGGGCTCGGGGCAGCGTGGGGGCAGAAGCCCCGGGACGCCCGCCCGGCCCCAGGCCCCGCTCCGCCCGGGCACCCCCACGGGTGACCCCCCCATCCTGGTCTGAGCAGTGCGAGTGTGCTCGGGAGCCCGGTGGTGGTGGTGGTGGTGGCGGTGGCGGCGTGGAAACTGGCGTGGGCTGGGGGGTCCGAGCCGCGGGGGGCAGTGCCATGCACAAGCACCAGCACTGCTGTAAGTGCCCCGAGTGCTATGAGGTGACCCGCCTGGCCGCCCTGCGGCGTCTTGAGCCCCCTGGCTACGGGGATTGGCAGGTGCCGGACCCCTATGGGCCAAGCGGGGGCAATGGGGCCAGCTCCAGTTATGGAGGCTACAGCTCGCAGACCCTGCCTTCACAGGCAGGGGCTACCCCCACCCCTCGCACCAAGGCCAAGCTCATCCCCACAGGCCGAGATGTGGGGCCAGTGCCCCCTAAGCCAGTCCCCGGCAAGAGCACCCCTAAACTTAACGGCAGTGGCACCAGCTGGTGGCCCGAGTGCACCTGTACCAACCGAGATTGGTATGAGCAGGTAAGGACCAGCGGATGGGCGGGTGGTGGGGGCTGGTGGGACAACCCAAAAGGACTAGGGATTGGGGTCTAGGAAGTCTGGGAAACAGTAGGGATTGCTGGGGCTCCAAGTCTCTGGACCCTGAGCCTTAACACTGCGGCTGACCAAACAGATAGTGTTGCAAATATGTGCACCCTTGTGTGTCTGTTTAGGGGGTCTCCATTTGAAGGGGATTGGGAGGAGCTGTTTGTGTCGGGGGTGATGGTATGGCGGAGGGGCACATTTTCTAGTGTGGGGGATTTGGGTTTGTCTCAGTGCGGCGAGGGGGGGAGGTTGGCAGTGTCTCTGTGTCTGGCAGGGGGCGGGAGGTTCTGCGGGGGTTGTATGTGGTGTGTGTCTCCACAGGAGGGGAGGAGGGGGCATGGTGCTCTGCGTAGGGGGGGGAACATATGTGTTTGTATGTATGTTGGGGTGTGTGGAGGAAAGTAATGGAGCTTGTGTGAATGTATGTAGCGGAATCCATGTGCGGGACTGGCTGAGCTTCATCTCAATACCATGAGTCCCTCTCCGTCCCAGTCCCTTTGTGTGTGAACGTGCACATGGATGTGCAAGGATGTCTCTCTGGATGTGGAGGTGGCTCTGTAGACGAGGCTTCAGGAGTAGTTGTGTTTGCCTATGTGTGTGTCTCCATGTATATGTGTGTAAGCATGTGGTTTCAAGACTGTACACGTGTGTGTGCCCGCGCACGCGTGTGTATATATGTGTGTGTGTTGTCCCTGGTGAGAAGCGCTTGACAGGAAAAAGAGGGGAGGGGGAGGAGGCGAGACACGTCCCGAGCGAGGCTGAGAGGCTGCTGAGAAGGACAGACTCTTTTGTCCAAGCCGCTTGCTCTGAAGTGTGTCTGCTGGTGGGGGGGGGGGTGAGGGGTGGGAGGTGTTAAACAAGTCTCTTTGCTCCAAAGCAGGCTTATTGCCTGAAGCCAGGCGAAGGGTAACTGCCCTAGTGCAGGGTCTTCCCCGAGTGGGGCATGGCCTTTGTAGGTACCCACAGATGTGGGAGAACTTAGCTCCCCAGCTCTGATTTGGCACAGCTTGGGAGCCCCTGGGTGCTGGGCACAACTCCGGCTTCCACTCCCAGCCTGAACTGCCAGCTTAGAAAATGGAAGGAGCATCTGTGGGAGAAGCAGCAAAATGGAGGCTGGGCCGGCAGAGCCAGGTCTCTGGCATGCATGGCGGAGGGCCTCTCTAGTTCTGCAGCCCCCAGGGTGGAAAGAGAGGAGGAGGCTTTGCCATTGATGGCCGTGTGCTGAGTGCCCCAAGCTGGTGACCATTCTGACCATCCCTGTCCTCCTCTGAGGATGGGATGTGTTTCCACCTAGAAGCAAAAGAGGGGGCTTCTTGGAGTGAGGGATCCTATGTACTGCTTTTCTGTCTGCCTACACCTCTTCCTGTGTCCCCTAGCCTTGGTTTTTGCTCTCTCCAGTGAATCCCCTCTCCTTTGCTTTTCCCTTACAAACACATGCTCATGCTTGGCCTGCCCAGTGGGAGATAGGTGCCAATTCCAGGGCTGGGCTCATTGGATACCATTTCTTTACCCAGACTGATCTTTGGGTGGCAAGGGTTCTGAGTGGGAGTGGGACCAGGGCTAGAGCGTGAGCTACTGGGAGCTGAGACCTCCAGGTACCACCCAAACTGAGCTTGGGGGGCATGGCTTGGCACATGTGGGCACACATGGTGCACCAGGGGCACGAAAGAGCTGCATGGATTTTCTTTTCCTCTGTAGTTATTGCATTGTACTTCAGTCAGCTGTGTTGGTGTGGGGGTGGGGTCTCTGAAGAGCCAGAGGTTGTTTTCCTCCTGGGACCAGGATGAGGCTGGAATCCTACCACTGACTCCTTAAGACCACAGAACAAGAAGGAGGGAATAAGGGCGGGATGGCTAGTCAGCACTCTTGAAGCCAGCCCTGCAAAGGATGGGACTGGGAAGGGGGAAGCAGAGCCGGATAAACAAATGAGCCCTCACCCTTTCCAGCTGTTCTCCCCTGGGGCGGAAACTTCCGAAAGGTGCAAGACGGCCATTGAAATGTGGATTAGTGCTGGGACACTTGGGGAGAGAGACAAGGGGGCTTCTTCAGTCTTGGAAATGAATGTGGGAATGAAGAAGCAGGTGTACTTGTCTGGGAACAATCAGATTTCCGCTGGAAAACCGGCCACAAGCTTGTCTTCAGGAAGGCCATGTCTGTGTGCTGCTGAAAACAGCCTGTGTTTTGGGAATCATTTTCTTGCCTGTCTTCTCATGGCCACTGTGTGTTAAAGAGCACATGTTCTGCTTCAATGTCTGTGGGCCATCAGGTTCTCCTTCACAGGGAATTTTGCCTACTCCAGTCCTGTCCTACCCCTGGTTTGTCCTTAGACTCCTGACCAGTTCCCACCCCGACCCTTTCTTCTGGGACACAAAGGATTCAAGTTGAAAGTCCCTTGGGAAAAAAATGGATTAGAATTTTTACTCCCGTCCATTTGAGAACTTGAATTTCTGGAACCTTTGAAGAAAGTGTAAAAATAGGGCTTCCAAGGTACTCTGACAGAAATAACACGGAGAAGGGATGAGTAGCCAAAATGCCACTGGCCTTGAAGCCTCCTATAATCCAAAGAGCACCTACACAGGTTTTACACCCAAACTCCCAGTGTGCCCTTAGGCACACCCTACAACCTCTCTGGGTCTTAGTGTCCCCAGCTGTCATGTGAAAGTGGTTGGCTAAGATGGTGTCTGCTGTCTTCCCGTATCTGACATTGTGGGAATGTATGATCCCGAAGTCAGGGGGAGCTGTGGTTCAGAAACAGAGAGGTTCCCTAGCCAGGCTTCTGGGCACTTCCTATTGATGCTGGGTGTGGTATGGTTTGCCCACCATGCTCCATCTCTGCCATCCCCCTTAGGCCAGCCCTGCACCCCTCCTAGTGAACCCCGAGGCCCTGGAGCCCAGCCTATCGGTGAGTGCACCACTGATTGGCTCAGTCTCAGACAATTGATCTGAACTAAACAAGCTGCTGGCTTTGGACTTACAGTTGAATGCAAGGGGAGGGGTGTGCTCGCTTGGGGTCAGCCTGTCCCCATCTGTGCTCTAGTGATATCCAGTGGTGTGCTTGAGATCTTTGTGGGAGCGGGGAAGGAAGCACATTGACTAGAGGGCAGCTGGCTGGGAGGGCAGGAAACTCTAAAGGAAGCACTCTGTGTTCCCTTAGGTGAACGGCAGTGATGGCATGTTCAAGTACGAGGAGATAGTACTGGAGCGGGTAAGTTTTCCAGTAGGGAGGGTGGGAAATGGGAAGCAAGGGTTGCATCCAGGAGAGGGGAGGGCCCTGAGCAGCATTTCAAGACTCGCAGGGGAGCCTTATTGAGAGTATGTGGAAACAGGGCCCTCAGAAGCCATATCATTCATCTACCAAATAAATGTTCGTTGATCTTGCTTACTGAGGCCTGGAGAATTGGGGTGGGGGGTTGGTTTGCCGAGGCCTCCCCACCCAAATGGTCAACACAGGCTGAGAAACTGCTAGGCTTCTGATGAATGTGCCCCATCCTACCATGGGACCTGGAGAACCTACTCTGGAACATAGAGGGAGATGGAGTGCCAAGACCCTTCTTTCCTGTGCTCTCAAAATGAAATGACTATGCCCTTCCACCCCCTTCTCAGGGCAACTCTGGCCTGGGCTTCAGTATCGCAGGTGGCATCGACAACCCTCATGTCCCTGATGACCCTGGCATCTTTATTACCAAGATCATTCCTGGTGGAGCAGCTGCCATGGATGGGAGGCTGGGGTGAGATGGCCTGGAAGCAGGGCTGTGGGTGGAAGGGACAGGATGGAGGTGAGAAGACGAGGGTCAGCCTGGCAGCATGACCCTTCTGTTAGGTCAGAGAGGGAAAGGAGAAAGGGAGAGGAGAGGGAGGCTATAGAAGACACGGTAGAGGGATGGTGGCACGGTGTCATGCCTCTCGGGCTTTCCCCACAGGGTGAACGACTGTGTGCTACGGGTGAATGAAGTGGACGTGTCCGAGGTGGTGCACAGCCGGGCTGTGGAGGCGCTGAAGGAGGCAGGCCCTGTGGTGCGGTTGGTGGTGCGGCGGCGACAGCCCCCGCCTGAGACTATCATGGAGGTCAACCTGCTCAAAGGGCCCAAAGGTGTGGCCCCCCTGGTTCCTAGCTCTAGCCCCCCACCCCCACCCCCAGGTCCTAGGTCACAGCTACTCCGTGGGGGAATGGAAGGGAGTGGCCTTCCTCCTAGCTTGAGTCCTCTAGTCCCAGCTCATAGCCTTCTTTCTTGACCTCAGGTTTCACCCCTTACTGCCCTTGGGGTGCTAGGCTGGTGTTTGGGGTTCCTGGTGGGAAAGGAGCTTTTGGAAGGGATATTGGGATAGCTGGTAGGGAATCAACTTTGCAATGTAGGAACCGTGCTGATCTCTTTTTGTGGCCCTTTCCCACCTTCCTGCTGGGTGCCCTTTAGGCCTGGGTTTCAGCATTGCTGGAGGCATTGGCAACCAGCATATCCCAGGAGACAACAGCATCTACATCACCAAGATCATCGAAGGAGGAGCTGCTCAGAAGGATGGCCGCCTACAGATTGGGGACCGGCTGCTTGCGGTGAGACAGCCTTCATGGGGATGCCCAAGTGGGATGGTGGGGAGGGGCAGCCCTGGTGACCCTCTCACTACATCTAAGCCTCAGCAGAGAAGGAGGCATTTCGGAGAATTTCAAGACTATCACTTGAGTTGTGTATACCCAGGAATCAAGACCCTAGTTCTTTCCATGGTAGGGTCAAGCACCTTTATATCCCTTTAGTACTACCTCACTTGGACCTGTTAGTATACTTAAAGGCCATTCCTTTGAGCTCCCTGGAGAGGTTTCCCTTTCTTAGACCCACCCCAGGGTGTCTCCTCTTCCAGGTGAACAACACCAATCTGCAGGACGTGAGGCATGAGGAAGCTGTAGCCTCACTGAAGAACACATCAGATATGGTCTATCTGAAGGTGGCCAAGCCAGGCAGCGTCCACCTCAACGACATGTATGCTCCCCCTGACTACGCCAGCAGTACGTACCCATTGGTCTTTGGCCTTGGTTTCGGGGGGCCGGGGGTAAAATGTCTGTACAAATACAAATGCCTGTGTCATAACTGAGTCCAGGCCCCAGTCCCTGTGCTTGGGAGTTGGGTGTCCTTGGGCACCTTTAGTTTCCTCTTCAGCCTAAAGGAGCTAATGATACTTATGCTGCCTTCCTCATTGGGCTGGTGCAAGGATCAAATGGGATCATGGATGAGAAAGCCTTTAGATGTGAGGGATTATTATTAGTCACACCGCTACCCATGCCTTTCTTTGTCGACTGCCTTGACTTCAACTCTTTCTAAGAGGCCCAGGGGTAAGCCCAGGGTTTAGAAAAGGACTGAGGAGGAGGAACCCTGGGGTGAGAGTGGGGGAGTGGATAAAACAGAGGGCTGCGCCTAGGTAATCAGCATCCCTGGGTCGTTTTTTTGCACCTGAGGTAGGATGTATGGAAAAATTCCATAGTGGGGGCATCTCTGGACCATTTTCTTTCTTTTTCCACCTCAGCTTTCACTGCCTTGGCTGACAACCACATAAGCCATAATTCCAACCTGGGTTATCTCGGGGCAGTCGAGAGCAAGGTCACCTACCCTGCTCCTCCTCAGGTGCCCCCTACACGCTACTCTCCCATTCCCAGGCACATGCTGGCTGAGGAAGACTTCACCAGGTAAGACCCTATCCTATTCTTTCCACCTAGAGTGGAGTGAGGATGCATTTTCTGGCCGGCAACAGTGAGGCCTTGGGACTCTAGGAGGGGGCAGAGGTGGCTGCAAGAACGAGTTCTGCCGTCAGGGGGAGTGCCTAGCGAGTGGCCCAGAACAGAAAAGGCAGATCCGGGGTGGGGAGAAGCATTTAGGGGGCTGGGGGGGGAGGGGTCGGGCGACGGGGGTTTCCAGCCCCGCGACAGTGGCAATCCTCTCTGCGGTAGCCATACATAATCACTGAGGAAGGTCTTTCAGCCCACGGGGTCGTCGGGATTCTGAGAGACCGCCAGGCCGGCCCGGGACCGCGCGGGGAAGGGCTCCGCCCCGTGGTGGTGGCGGCGGGCCGGGGCCGTTGAACTGGTCAGGCCGGCCAGGGTTGCAGGGGGACAGGTTTGCGGGGTGGGGCCCAGGTGGCTGCTGGGCCGGCTGCAGTGGAGACAGAAGGGTAGGCTGAGCCGGGGAGAACCAGAGGAGCCATGGAGAGGGCTCGCAAGTTCTCAGGGTCAAGCTTGGCCCTGGGTTTGGGCACGGCCTCGGCTTCGGCCTGGAGGAGGGCCTCGCAGAGGTGGGCCTGGCCGCTCCGCTCCCTGAGGCCCGGAGGGGATGCCAGGTAGGGAGCATCGCACCCCGAGACTCGGAACAGCAAGAAAGGAAGAGGCTCACTTGAGGCCTGGGCGAGGAAAGATGTAACAGATGAAGATGGCAGGATGGGACAACGTGCTGGGGAGTCGGGCGAGTTGTCGAGATACACATGTGCAGAGAATTCCGCTCACCTGGTGGCATGATGACCATTTAGAGACAGCTTCCTTGAATATGGCCAGTTTTAGTCAGTTTTTTAAAGAAATATATTTGTCTCCTCTCTTCAGTGTAGCCCTTAAGCACCATTTCGGGACCTGGGAGTTTTTTCATCTCTGTCTTCCACACTGGCCAGCAGTAGCTGTTAGGTTGTTGGGGGAGGGTAGAAAGGGTCCTAAATTGGAGGGTGGGACTTCAGAGCTTTGGAGCAGCAGGTGTAGTGGAAGTATCTTTTGGATGGTGAGGGCCATCGACCCAGGGTCACTCCACTGCCCTTAATGGGTTTCTCTTTCAGCCTAGGGCCTTTCACAGACCGGAAGACTCAGGGGAAGATGAGCGAGTGAGCTGGGAAATGTGGGCTCTAGAGTTCTGGCTGAGGTTCTGTTGACCCGAGAGTGCGGAGGAATGCCCATTGGGAAATTGACTAGGGCGCTTTAGGAAGAGGAACTGAAACTTGGCACCTGCCATACCAGAGCAGCCAAGCAGGTTTCAAGAGCCAAAGGGGAAAACAGGGTATCACATATAAAAGCCCAAGTCTTTTCCTACAGCAAGTATGGCTCTCGTGACAAACTGGTCTTTGCAGGGTCAACAGTTCCTGTCATCCTTGGTCCTGACCTCCCTGTCATGTCTTTACTCCTTTCCCTCCAGAGAGCCCCGCAAGATCATCCTGCACAAAGGGTCTACAGGCCTGGGCTTCAACATCGTGGGAGGAGAGGATGGAGAAGGCATTTTTGTTTCCTTCATCCTGGCAGGAGGCCCAGCCGACCTGAGTGGGGAGTTGCGAAGGGGAGACCGGATCTTATCGGTGAGACAAAGGCGAGGGGGGAGGATGGCTGCTGTGCCAAACTAAAAGGGAGGAGGGAGCTCTTGTGTCCGCCAAGAAATATTTCTTGAGATGAGGGAAGGGCTTTAAGAACTGAAGAAAATGTAAATTGTCTTTATAAATATCTTTAATGAGGGAAAAGGGACCAAGACTTGTGCTTGAGGAAGAAATGAATGTCCCTGGATCTTAAGTTTGATTGGCAGTTGACTTCCACAAAAATAATTATTATACTAGTGATAGGCCTAATTTAGGGGGGGGCAAGGATGGAATTTGGGGAAAACAAATCCAAATCGGCTGAGAGATGGGCTGTAAGCCCCTTTCTAACTGCTATGACTCTTTCTTGCCATTGGGGTGACTCACAGCTCTCTCTCTGGACAGGTAAACGGAGTCAACCTGAGGAATGCCACTCATGAGCAGGCAGCAGCTGCCCTGAAACGGGCTGGCCAGTCAGTCACCATTGTGGCCCAGTACAGACCTGAAGGTAAGGGAAGATTGGAAGACAAGTTGAAACCTATACTTAGTGTTGGCTTTTCCTACCAAAGGAAACAAAGCCTTTGACCAAATCTGCGGTCCTGTAGTGCGGTAACCTCTTGTTTCCTTTCCCTTCTAGACAGTGTGGTTGGTTTGGGTGGTTTGGGAGCATCAATCAAGGGGCGTTTAGAGCCTGCTGATGAGGGGTGCAATATTGCACAAAGCCAGTAGTGGGCAGCAGCCCACGGAGAAGAAGCGCCACAGATTTTAGGGCAACTGGAAAAGCCAAGAAGAAGCGGAGGGCTCAGAGGCGGTGATTGGAATTGTGTGCCCTGGAAAAAGAGTAACTCTCGGTTAGAAGGACTTCAGAGAGTAAGAAATCCTAAGCGATCTTGGGTCAAATATTTGTGAATCCCATTTATCTCCCTTCATCAAAATGACTGCAAGACCCACACAGGCTTTGAAAGGTGATGCTAAACCCTTGGGATGGGGCGCAGTGGGGGGGTTTCAGAAGACTCAGCCAGACGGAGAAATTTGTTTTCTCAGCTAGCAGGTCCTCAGCAGGGGCGAGTGGGCGGGGCCAGCTATACAAACAAAGGTGTTTGATTGGCCGGGGCCCGCGGAGGCCCAGGTGCTGAGGTGAACCATAGGAAGGCGCGCCCCAGCCTGCGAGCCTGCTGGACAACCATTGGCGCGCCGAGCGCGGCCTCCAGCCGCACGCCCCGCCCCCTGACCCAGGCGGAGGGCGACGGGCGCCCCTCCTCCCCTCGCGCCTCTGGCGTCTCCTCCTCCATCCCCTCCCCCTCCTCCCCTTCTCCCCTCCTCTCGCGCGCCCCGCTTTGTGTCCGTGGTCTCCCGCGCGGGACAGAGGGACCGGCCGGAGCCGGCGCTTTCTCGACACTAGACCTGAACTCCGACTGGGCGCCAGGTGAGGTGGGACGGACCGGGGCCAGGCCCCCTCGCAGTCCCCCCTAGCCTCTCCACTGTTCTGTTCTCAGCCTCTTTTCCAACATTGCGCCCCATCTCTGTCCTCTCCCTCGAAAGCCTGAGCTGCGCACCCCGCGGCCCCTTCTCCACCTCCGGGGTTTGCTTGGCCTGCATCTGGGCCGCGAGGGGCTCTCCGTCCACCGAACCCTGGCTGGCTTTCACCTCCGTGCCATCACCGCTTCTCACGCATCAGCTGTGCCCCCTTAAGCCTCAGTGCTGCCCACAGCCTTCTTCCTGCTGCGTCCCTAGCTGCCCTCGAGGCCTCGCAGGAATTTTCTAAATCATCCCTTTCCCCCATGCGCATTTTCTCTCCCTAACCCTAAGAATGCCGGCAATTAGTTTAGGATTCTCGTGCCCCCGTCTTCTCAAAGCTTTCATTCGGTACCAGACGTCTTTCGTCCCCCCTCCCTCTTGTAAGGCTGGTCTTTGTCCCTTAGGGCTGCAGCGCCCGGGTTTCCTTGGACACCTAGGCCCTGCAGGCCTGTAACCCATGTGGAGGAAGGGACCTGGCCCTGGCAGGTGCTCCAGTTTTGCGAGCAGAACAGGAGAAGCCACCCGGGATCCCTGTGGCAAAGCTAGGAAGCCTCAAAAGCGACCACCTTTGTCCTTCCTGCCCCTCCCCCACGCTGGTTCCGTGCTTTCTGAGCCCTAAAGAGAGATGGCCTTGTCACCCTTTACCAGGCTCCTTGGGAGACAGGAGTGAAGGGAGGTAACTAATAGGCGATCTCGTTAGTCTCAGGTAATTGGAAAGAGAGATGCAAATGGACATCGCGACTCCTTCATCTCCATGTTTGGCTTTCAGCTTCCTGACAGGGAATGAACGCACCTTATGGGTCTTGTTTTTTATGAATCAGGCTTGTGCGGTTTGCTTCTCAGGAGAGAATTCGCCTTTGGATTTTTTCTTAGCAACTAACAGTTATCAGTTTTGGCTCTCAGTTTAAGAGTGGGTTCTGCAAAGGAAATGGCTTCTCATTGCCTGCCTGTCCCCCTCACTGCGCTCTCGCTCTCTCTCTCTCTCTCTCTCTCTCTCTCTCTCTCTCTCTCTCTCTCTCTCTCTCTCTCTCCCCCTCTCCCTCTCTCTCTCTCCCTCCCTCCCTCCCCCTCCCTCCCTCCCTCCCTCCCTCCCTCCCTCCCTCCCTCCCTCCCTCCCTCCCTCCCTCCCTCCCTCCCTCCCTCTCTCTCTCTCTCTCTCTCTCTCTCTCTCTCTCTCTCTCTGTGTGTGTGTGTGTGTGTGTGTGTGTCTGAAGAGCCAATGCTGTTTCGGTTTTCTCTCTGATGCTGGGCATATGGAAACAATACTGTTGAGTTTGTCTGGTGGTGGTATGCTGGAAACTGGTGACTGACTGTTTCTCTGACTTTTGTTTGGGGAATGCAACTGGTCTGCATAAAAAGCTGTAAGTGGCTAAAGTGATTGCTGCAGGGTTTGCTGCTCTCTGTGTGTTTTTGAGTTTATGACGTCGCCTGAGGAGCTGTCTTGTGGCAAGTCCTTCTTCCACTTGCTGCACAGGGCCTTCCTTTCAGGAATTAGTTGAAGCACTGCTTAGCAATGCCTCCCCAGCCTTATTTTTTCTTTGATTTGCTCAGTTCAACAGAGCCCTAATAAGCCAAGCTTTGTCTTCATTTGCAAATGTATCTTTAGGTACTGGTCGAGACATCAGACATTCTGTATTGAATCCACACTTTTCTTAGATTAAATACTTGTATTTAATGGTAAGGATTCCACATTGGTAATTTAAAAATACATTAAAAATGATTCTTTGGAGGATTGCATCATGGTGGCTGCTTGCGAGGTGAATAATCCAAATAAATGTGTCTGTTGGCAAAAGTGGCAGAGACTTTGCATACTATTGGCTAAGCAACCGTTCGAGTTGGATTTCTCACTTAGAACGTGAGCACTGGAAAGAGTCATATCACAGTCCGCACCCCTACTGTGCAGACTGAAACAGCCGTGGGAGAGTTAGAACTCAAGTGGCCCGAGGTCACACAGGCAGAGTTGCTGAGGGTCAGCAAACCATTTGATTTTGAGGTCCACCAGGGGCACATGCAGTGCTTGTAACAACTGTGACCCAAGACTCTTGCAGAGTGGAAGCCCACCAGGAACCAGGGTGGAGAAATACCAGGGGGCTAGGGAAGGAATGCGGGAAAGACAGATCCGAATGGAAGGGGACTCTGCGAAGGCACCGTTCCCGTGCAGGCTTTGACTACATCATATTTAGCACAAGTGCTTAAAATAGCGCTGACTAATTAGAACAGTCAGGATAAGAACTTTTTCCCTGCCTTTTAAAATGGTTTAGATGAGATATAAGTCATAATAGCACTCACTTCCCACATGTAGGTCTATAGTTCAATGACACAGAGTTGTGCCTGTATTGCCACAGATAAATTTACAACATTTTTATGACCCCCTCTCATTTGAATACATAATGAAGGACAAGCATTGGGGATGTGATAGGCAGTCGCTTCCTAATGTATCTCCCTTGAACATTCAGGGGGCTGGATGGCAACTTAAAATGCTCATACCTTGAGACTTTTTGTAAATGTGTTTGCTTAGTGTGAACTAATGAGGTATAGGAATTGGCTCTCTCTATTTGTGCTTTATATTGTGCCTAGCATGGGTGTCTTACAAAGTGTTTTCATGATGGAGTTTTGGAAATATGAAATAGAAATAGAACTGCTAAATGACAAGACACCACAGTAAAAGATGTTATTTAATAGCTTCACTTCTGACTGCTCCAAACTGTAGTGGATTTCAAAATCCTACCTGTTAGCTAAAAACATCAAAATGGAAAAATTTAAACAACTGGTACTTGGCAGAGGCTTTCTTCCAAACTCTTTTAAACTGGATAATAAGCCTCATTGACTTGTGGAATTGTGGCACCAAGGTGAAGGTGGGCTTGCCATTAACATTTTGAAATATACATTTTTTGCCTAGTTACTCTGTTTTGGCCTTTGCTTAATTTTTTTTCCTTTTTATTTATTTATTTATTAAAGATTTCTGCCTCCTCCCAGCCACCGCCTCCCATTTCCCTCCCCCTCCCCCACCTTTGCTTAAATTGAGCTAGTGTTTTTCTGGAAAGACCTTTTGTTTTTAGAGTAGAAAACCTGATGTTCAAATCAAGAAGTGAGTCAGAAATTGATCACCTAAAGTAGCCCAACTGGGGACTGATCCTTTGTGAACAGTTCTTTCCTACTGGAATGTACATCCACATAGGGTAGGAGTATGCCAGTTGAGAGAATGACTTTTTCCATTTTAAGGGGCTGAATGGGCTCACCACAGAAACCCTTTCACAGAAGGCCTGAACAGCTAGAGGCCAGGGCAGCTAACAACTAGAATGTTTCAAAGGGTTATTTTTCCCACAACATTTCTCCAAATCTGGAAATGAAGGGTGTAAACATTGCTACCCTATCAGTATGATCTGTCATGAGAGCAGAGCTAAAAGTACATCAAGGCAAAGAAAGTTTGAAACACCTACTACATTCCTAAAGCAAGACCAAGGCGAGGACAAAGATGGTTCCTCAGTAGTGAAGAGGTGGAAAGGCCCCAAATATCCATCAAGCCAAGAAAGGGTAAACAAAATGCACTCTCAGCAGAGACCAGGTTTTTATTTTACCATCAAACAGAATAAAGAACTGATTGTCACAACATGCCTGTGAACCTTAAAAGCATGAAGTACTCCCACCAGCACTTGAGAGGCGGAGGCAAGCAGGTATCTATGACTCTGAGGCTGGTTTGGTCTACATAGGAAATTCAGACCAGCCAGGGCTACATAGACCCTGCCTCAAAAACCAAACCAAACCAACAAAAACACAATATAAACCACATATTGCATGATTTTATTTACATATATGGGCCATAAGAGGCAAATTAATGGAAGCAAAGGACCTAGGGCTGTGGTGAAGGGAGGAATGGGAGATTTTCTCTATTCCTCTCCTTTTAATACACAGAGAGGGGCAAGCTTTGGGAGGGTGACAGGTTGAAGATACTTGCTTTCTAGTGTATGTCCCCTGCACAAGTAGGGGTTGGACATCATCTAACCTGTGGACTTGGCACATAGGTTGTTAACTTGCTTTATTTAGTATCACTATGATACTTTTTTCTCTGAGACAGGGTTTCTCTGTATAGGTAGCCCTGGCTGTCCTGGAACTCTCTCTGTAGACCAGGCTGGCCTCAAACTCAGAGATCTTCCTGCCTCAGCCTCCCAGTTCTGGGATTAAAAGCGTGCCTTTGTTTTGTTTTTTGAGAAGGTTTCACTTTGTAGCTTTGACTGGCTTGGAACTTGCTATGTAGATCAGACTGGTGTCCAACTTCATAGAAGCATTTGCCTTTGCCTCCCCAAATGCTGGTGGGATTAAGGGTGTGTGCTACTACACCTCATTTATCTCAGCTTTTCAGTTCAGGTGATTGTACAATCCTGTCCCCAAAGAAATAGTAGTGGACAAGGGATTTCTGGAAGCGTGTGGGAGGCTCTCCTGCAGAAACAAAGTGAGTTTCCCACAGAGAGTGATTTTGTTGTAGGAGGGGGGGCGTTTCCGGGAGGTGCCAAAAGGTAGAAGTTGTGTTGCTCAATTTTATAGCAAATGTATACGGGTTTAAGAATGTTAATGGCATAAGTAGGCATTTCTCATTTCTTTTTAATTTTTTTTTTGTTTTCATTAAGCTATACGTTGATATCCAGGGTTTTATGTATGTTAAGCAGGGTTGGTACCACTAAGCGACATCTCAGCCCTGTCACTCATTTTTTATGACCTTAACAGTTTATTTCAGACTACACATAAATGGAGTATAACAGCTTAACCATCATCCCCAAACTTCTTATCTCCCTTAGCCGCAGGCAACCACAAATCTCCTTTCTGATGCTTGTGGGGTTATTGTTTTTTCTGAATTTTTCATGTAAGTGAAATTACATGGCATGTGGCCTTTTGAGACTGGCTCCTTTCACTTAGCACAAGATCAAGGCTAATTTATGTTGTAGCATGTGTCGGTACTTCATTTCTCTTTATGAATAAATAATATTCCTTTGCCTGTGTGTGTGTTGTTTTTGAGTTGTTTCTACTCTAGAATGATTATAAGTAATACTTTATGAACATTAATATTCAGATTTTTCAATGGACATAAGCATACATATTTCTTGGAAATAGTCTCTGGATTTGGTATCAAGTGAACACTCAATGTTCACCCTCTAAAGGCCTGTCCAGGCTGCTGTCCATTTGTCCAGGCCTGTACCATTTTTGCGTCCTCCCCAGCACTTGTCCTTTTGGTTGTCACCATCCTGCTGGGTGTGAAGTGGTATCTCATTGTGGTTTGGATTTGCATTCCCTGATAGTAATGTTGAGTGTATTTCACAGGCTTATTGTTTGCTGCTCAGTTTTGCTCTGACTGGATTCTTATCCTGCTTATAGATTAACTTGAGAATAAATAGAAGGCCCAGCATGCTATTGGGCCAATGATGAGAAGGCACCTGAGGGTAACTAGCTTTCATTCTTATCCACCTGCGTGTGCTGCAGGGGTTTAAGACTTGAGTAAAGGTCCTTTAGCTAGAAATGCTGATCTGATGAAAAGATAGGGCCCACCTTTTTGGAGTCAGGTTATTGGGATATAATTCACATGCCATAATACAAGCATGTTCGCTTGAAATATACATTTCAGTTGTTTTTACAATTTTCAGAAAAGCATTTTGATTACAATTTTAGGAATATTTTCTTGCCTCCCAAAAGCCTTGACCCTAGCAGTCACTCCTTGTTTCCCCTTAGCTCTTTCCCTCCAGACAGCCCTAGGCACCTTCTAATCTTTTGTGGGTAGTTCATATAAACCTTGCAATATGTGGCCTTTTGTGCCCAGCTTCGCTTAGTGTAAGCTTTTCATGGTTCAGTCATGTTGTGACACGTGTCGGTTCTTCAGTGTTTCAGGGTGGAATAATAGTGCAGTCTATAGTTAGAGCACATTTTGTTTTTCTCCATTCTTGAGTTGATGGGCATTTGTGTTCTCTTCACTTCCCCCCTCCTGCGAATACTGTGTTACAAACATTCCTGAAGAAGTTTTTGTGTGAACAGATGTTTTCAGCTTTCTTGGATTCACACCTGGGAGTGAAGTTGCTATGGGTCAGAAGGTAACTGCAGACTTTGAGGAACTGCCAGACTTTTTTCTCAGTGATTACACCCTTTCAGGCCCACCCAGTTTTGTAAACTTAGAAGACTGAGTGTGAAGCTTTCCTTATGGTCTTGTTCCCTGGCGCTGCATGTGTGTTTGCGTTGGGCTTTTCCGTATTCCGTGTTTCTGTAGCCCAAGGACATGGTAGTGAGATTTGGCACAGCATTTTGAACCTAGCTAGGCAGGTGCTTTCTTGTCCTTGCTAGGTGGTGTGAGTCAGAGTCCTAGGAGCTTTGCTGTTAGTAAAATATCAGATCTTCCTGCCAGGTGGAATGATTACCATAATATGTAGTAATGAAAATGGATTATTTCTTAATGTAATTATAGAGTTTGAGGGTTTCTTTTTTTAATTCATTGTGTTATGTGTTGAAATCTTGACCCTGATATTGACACTGTTGTTGAAAAATACTTTAGAATTATATTTCACGATAGGGATAATGTTCTGTTGCTCTAAACAGAGGAATAGAAGTCGAATAATTTGGGACTACCATTGCCCCTGAAATTAAAACAATTGTCTTTGCTGACCTTGTGTAAGAATACATGCAAACACACATGTACATCCCCACACATATATCTGTTAGCTCAGTGGACACTAGACTTATACATATATGATATAGCGATAATATATCTATCTACATCAGAGAATCCAAGCTCCTGAGAGCTACTTCTGAGTTTTTCTTTAAATGGATAAAAGTCCTTGACTCTTAGACTTAGTTTTCTAATGTATAAAGAGAGGATATTATGCAAAATGACTGGTGATATGTTTTCTAGCTAAAATTCTGTATTTAGATCAGTGGAAGTAAGTTTTGAATTCAACTATGAATTCTTGCTTGTATCTATCTACTTATTAAATCACACGGTCTTGAACTAATAGCTGCCTTGCTTTGATAAAGGCTCCTGTCCATCCCTCTTTCTTGTGATAGGCTTTTATCATCTTGAAAAAGGCTTCTGTTTACTTTTCACTCAATTCACAGTTTCTTTAAAAGCAAAGGCCCCAGAGATTTTTTTGAATTTTCTGCTTGACAAAATTAAGTGATGAAATAGTTTGTTAGATTAAAAAAAAGAAGATAAACATGTTTTCTATAAATATGTACTTTTAGGATTTGGACTTCAAAAGAGAGAAAGAATTTTGTAAATGTGGGGTTAAATTCCAGACTGAATTTTCTAGTGTTTTCTAAGCACCCTGAGAAAGAAGTTGTAAGGACTAGTCGGCCTCTCTCAGTGGACAGGTTTACTGCTTTGCGGGTTAGGAAAGTGTGGCTGTGGGGTATGCGGATTTCAGTAAGGCACTCGGTTCCTTGTTTTTGTCTAAAATGGCTGGGTTAGAACAGTTATGTATGTGTTCATGTGGATCTGTTTGCATCTGTTTGCTGAGCTAGGAGCAGTGTATATAGAAATTTCTAGTACAAGCATACCCTGGTTTTGTCCTTAGTACGCTGTTGGTCTGTTCAGTGTGCCTGCTTACCAAGATCCCTTAAATTTTATTCCGGGATATAAAAATGTTAGATATACATTTATGGACAATCGGAAATATAGAAAATACACAGTCAAAAAATTCAAATCACCCGTCAAACCACCTACAGGGATAATCCTTGGTTTATGTGCATCTTTGTATATTTTTTTTCAAACTTTATGTATTTATATTTTATCTATCATTTAATGTGTCTGTAAGCTTTTAAAAATTAGATTATTAGATTAAAGTAGTATTATATTCTTTCTAATGTTTCAAACCACATCATGAATATTTTCCTAAGTCATTATATATGATTTGAAAAAATTATTTGAAGTTGTTAAATAGTCCCTTGTGTGTGCCATAGTTCAGGTAACCAGGTAACCATTCTTCTGTTATTGACTGTGGATACTTAGTTTTTCTCCCAATATTTTGTTCTTCTAAAATACTTTGATGAATATCCTTGTGCAAGGTTTCTATGAATCTATAATTATTTCCTGAGAATATGTTCCTTTAAGTGGAATTATTCATTTAAAGGATATGAACATGTTTAATGCTTTTGATGCATTTGTTTTTCAAATTAGTTTTTACCTCTGCAAGCAGTATAAGGAAGGTTCTCCCTCCAAGATTCTCACTAATGTGGATTAATTTTATTTTCATTCTTTTGGCAGTTTTATACATGCATATAATGAATTTCAGTCTTTTCCACCTCCCATTACCCTCTTTTATTTCCTTCCCTCTTCTGCTGAACCCCTTCTTCCCAACACATTCCTCACCTACTTTCATGTCTTTTTGCTTGTGTGCCCCCACTGAGTTTAATTAGGGTTCCTTGCATGAACATAGGTGGGAAGTTATTTACCAGAGCAAGGGCAACTTATCATCAATCACTGTACCATTAAAGAGAGCGACAGCCCTTCCGAGCCACCATTAATTGGCAATAGCCACTTGTGGGACTGGAGCTTCATGAGCCCCTCCCCCTTCCATGATGAAACGTTGATGGGCCTCCCCAATCTTGTGCAGGTCTTATGTGGATAAGCAGGGTTGCAGTGAGTTTGTGAGTGAAATCACGGTGTCTTTTTTTTGCAACATACTTCCCCATCCTCCAGCTCTTCTATTCTTTTCACCCCATCTTGATCTGGCCAAGCCTTGGAAGCAGGTGATGGTGAAAATCCATTTAGGGCTAACACTTTACCATCCCTTATTCTCAGCACTTCCACCAATTCTGAGTCTCTTCATTAACCACCATTCAATTCAGTAAGAAGCTTTTCTGATAAAAGCGGAGAATAACACTGATCCATGGATATAGACATGAGTGCTTAGTCGGCTCTTTGACCGCATGTCCACCCAGAAAAAAATGATAGAGCCTATGATCTATAACCATCAGCTCTTGACCAGGTTTACAGTACACAGCTTGAATTCCCTTGTGGGGTGGCCCTCAAATCCACTCACAAAGAGTTACCCCACAAGATTCATGCCATCATTGCACCAATGGGTACATCTTGCCAGGCTGGTCATTGTTGTAGTTTACAGGGTCACAGCTGGATTAAGACTGTTGATGACTTCTCTTCTAGTAGCCTGGGTAGCACCCTCTAGCACTATGAAAACTAGCCAGCTAAAGAGGAAGCTGCCAACTCAGTTCCAGCTTAATTTCTCCATGCCCTGTGACCAAAGTATGTGTACCTTCAGTAGTAGGATCTTACCTCTAGTTCTGGTGGGCAGCCAACAACAGGGCCAGTAACCTTATTTCAGAGCTGAGAATCAAGTCCGAAGACCTCACGTAAGCTAGTAAGACTCTTTACTACTGAGCTACACTCCTGGCCCTTTTTGTTTGAGATGGTGCTGCTGTGTAGTCTAGGCAGGCTTTGAACTCAAGCATCCTCCTGCCTCAGCTCCCCATGTGCTGGGATTACAGCTCCCATCCAGTGTTTCCCTTTCATTTATTTGGTCTCTGTTGGGAGGTCTCGAAGGTCCTTCCCTATCTTGAGAGAAAATAAATACCTGGCTGTATTTTCTTCTGGTTATTTAATGTTTTCGTTTCATATTTAAAGCCTTACCTTGCCTACAGTTTACTTACGCTATAAAGGAGACAGGTGTTCTTTCTGTTCCAAACTGTAATGAGTTACTTCATTCCCATTTATCAAGCACTCCATTTCCCCACTGTCTTAAATTTCCACCTTTATTATAAGCAAATTTATTTTATATATTCATAAGTTGGATTTGGGGTTTCTTATTTTCTTCTGTCACGTTTTACCTGGATTATCTTATTGTTTTACGGAGAGATTACCTAAAAGCAACCACAGATATTTTAGCAACTACAAGTTAGAGGGATCTTTCTCTAGGTTTCTTTTTCTGTTTCTGGCTTCCTTCTACAGAAACTGAACCTAAAAGAGATTCAGATGATGCTGTAGTAAAGATGGTCGAAGAGCTTGGGATTCTGTGGGAGTGTTACTGTGAAGGGAGGTTGAGATTAGATTGTTGACCTGGTAAAATACAGAAATTGGTTACATCAATTTAGATTGGCAAGCTTCATCATAAGCTGTGTGTATTTTGGTCATTATGAGGTAGCATCACCATTAAGTAAAAATTTGTTCTGAGAATGCCTATTTGGTACTGAGAGCAGGGTAAAGGTAGAATTCTGCCTTTATTCTAAGGTTTTCTGCAAGAGGTATTTTGCTTTGGGTAACCTTTCTATATACTTTGACTTGTGCAGTAAGGGAGCCAAACACTTTGTTAATCTTTCGTTGGAACATGCTATGTGAAGTTTCCTTTGAAGTAGGGAGAAGGCCCTATTTGAAGCTTTTACCCAATGTGAATACTCGTTCTTAGCTTGATGGATGCAAGGCACTTTTGTACTCATTTCAGACCAGGTGACTGAGTGTAATAAAACCTTTAGTGAGCATAGCACTTTCACCCAAATGGCTAGCTCTTCCTACATCCTCACTAGATGCTTGTGAGACAGACATGTAGACAGGCACGCACACACACACACACACACACACACACACACACACACACACACACGTACACATGCACCAAAACAAAACGAAGCAAAAAACTAACCACCCAGTCTGTAGGGATAAACTGGAATTTTTTATGGCATGCTTACACAGTGCATCTTGTTTTCTGTTTTTTTTCTCAGCATACCTTGTGATGCTATCAGAGCCCTGGCTAAATGTGTGTATGTCTGAGAAAGTACATTGTGACAGGGCACAGATCAGAACAGGTTTCTGTTTAGGGCTAGTCATTATTTCAACCATTGTTCTAAGGGTAGACCTGGAAGTAGTTTTCCTTAAGCAGTATTTGTCCATATGGAAGCTGTTTGTCACTTGTGCTTTCTTACATAGCCTTGAGAATTTTTTTTTGCAATTTATACGTTTTGCTTTTTTAATTCAAAGAGTTTGAGGTTATTTGTAGATTTTTAGATTTTGTTAAATAAATTAGCGTAATCCTAGATTTGATTCCTTATGAACCTCGCTGATTTTTTTTTATAATCATAGTGTTATAATTAGAAGAGACTTTCAGAATTGTTTAGCTTTAGAGATATTGGATTATTTAAGTAGTGGGCCCATAACCCAAAGCTTCTTGATTAATTGTGATTCAGATAAGTGTACTTTTTGGCAATTCATGTATGCTGTACTAACAGGTTTCTTGTTGCTGTTCTGTTGAGAATGGTATCACTATAGTTCAACCTGACCTGGAACTCACTGTGTAGCTCAGGCTAGCCTTGACATTGCAGCAGTTCTGTGCCTCGCCTTCCTGAATGCTGAGATTACAGATGTGTGTCACCATGCCTGGCTTGCTAACAGGTATCTTGATGCACTTATTTTACCTTCAACTCCATTCATTTATTTGGAAGACAGAAAGGGCTAGAGTGTTCCCATAAGTGCTTGGAGTTCACACACATCCCAATGGTTCATCCTCCAAAGACAACCATAAAAGGCTGAAATGACTTACACTCATCAAATCTGTGCCTCTCTGTGGAGCTTGTAACTTTGTTTCCACCAGTGCTCTAGAATTTTTCATAATTGGTGAGTCCTTAAAGCCTTTGGGAGTCTCCACAATGGCAAACAAGAACTATGTGAGTTTCATATCTGAATGGCCATACTTCCATAAGGACGGATAAGCTTTTTGGATAGCTGTTTATTCATTTTGAACATGAACGAGGGAGGATTCAGCCATGCCTTTCCTACTCAGCATTTTGTGGGGCCTCAAGGCCAGAAAGTTCTAAGTTCTCTCTCTATTCTTCCTATGGACTTAAATGTTACTCCCCCCAGGGAGAACTTTGCTGAGATCTACCGCTCCAAGTAGATTGGGGCACCCTTTCTAAATCTCCCTCTACATTTTTATTTATTACCGTTTTAGCAGTTGTAATTGAAATTGTAATTAAATAGTTTTTGTTGATTTGATTGTAGTTTATGGAAACCATTTTGATTACAGCTAACACAGTGACACGCAGTAGACACTTGAATAAATACATGAATGGATAAAACTCCTACGGTGATAAAAGAATGGTGTTGAAGGGCAGAAAGAAGGTTTGGCTTTAGGCAGTGGAGAGAATTTCAGGAGGAGGGGTTAACAGATGTGAATGAATTATATTCAAGGCTCCCAGACCACAGATATCAAGAGCATGTGTATAATGAGAAACATGTAGATAATAGGCAGGAGAATGGTGGAGCAGTCCTTGAATGTTTAGTTCAAATATCAAGGTAAGATTCTTTAGTTGCTGTGATCATAGATACTTGGATGGTGAGGTCTAGAAACTGAAGTTTCATGGTGACCAAATAAGGATCTAAAGACCAGTTAATACAATAGAGCAGTGGCCCAGAGAAAAGGTGACACAACGTGACCTAAGTCAAAACAGGGTAGGGCTGGGGTAGAGATAAAACATTCTGACACTGGTGTGGCTGCACATACTTGTAGTTCCAGCTATTCAGGAGGTCGAGGGTGGAGGATCATTTGAAGCCAGGATTTTCAGCAGGCTTGGGTGACAGTGAGACTGGTCTCTAAAGAAAATAAAATAGTCAAGAGAAAATGAAGAGAAAAGAAAGAAAACAGTAGAAAGGCAATAGTCAGAAAGCAAGAGATAGGTTGAGGACATGATGTGATCAAGAAGAAAGATCAGAACTTGGGAAACATGTTGGCTGTGCACAGGAAAAGTGGGGGTGTCAGTTATAGTATTGGGACATTTTAGTGTCGGGAAAGAAAGGCTTGGGTTTTGAGTAGGAGAAGGCACACTGGGTGGTCAAGTCTAGTCTTAGATGCTTATAGAGGCAGGGAGGTAGAACATCTTAAAGGTCGTAGCTGAAGCAAGGAATTAACAGTACTTGGAAAAGGGAGAGGGAGACCTGTGACTGGGGCCTAATGCTAGAGTACTAGCAACTACACCCACCAGTAGAGCAGCTCTTTCCATTATTGTGCAGAGAACGTTCTACCTTCCTTTGTCTCTTCCTTTCCATACTTCATCTTAGTCAGAAGGTCAGGAAATGGTTTCTGTTCCAGAGTAAAATCTTGCCTTTACTTTGCATTACTGAAAGGCTCATTAAAGTCTTATTTCCCAAACAAAAGATCAGTCTGTCCTCAAAGGTAAATTTTGCCTCTACTTCTGCAGAAACCAAAAAGCTTCTGGAAGCCTCCAAATATCATTTTATTTCCACAGTCAGAAGGGCTTCAGAATGTTAGGGTTCCATTTAGTAGTGACAAGCAAAAATTTGCTTTTTTGTAGTGCTGAGATGAAGCTCAGGGTCATATGCATATTAGGCAAATGCTCTACCACTGTCCTGTATCCTGAGCCCTGTGATTTGGATGTGCAGTGATTGGTCATTTGACTCTGAACTTTCACTTTGGGAAATCTATACTTCAGATGGGTTCATACAATTATAATGCAACCTTGATTGCAATATTAAAAATTATTATGTGTGTGTTAGTGCACACCTGTAATCCCTACACTCCAGAGGCTGAGGCAGGATTGCATTGAATTGAAGGCCAGCCTGGGCTATACAACAACTGAACACTAGGCTATCCTGGTTATATAGCAAGACCCTGTCTCAGTGAGCAAATAGTTTAAATGTACATTGACCAGGATATGACTGAAGAAGATATTATGGCCTCCACAACATGCAACACTTTGTGGCCATTAATATGTATGAGGTCTTATATTTTTGTAGTGAATGTGAGCAGGTTTCTATGACATATCAGAGAATAAAAAAGTATGTGTGTGAATCTGTGTGATCTGTGAATACATGGATTTAAAAGATGTATGGAGGTAAGCTTGGATGGTCACATAAGAAAAATACTAACAGTGGTTGCTTCTGAATAGTGGAAAGAGGAAACCATACAGAAATTTCAAAAGAAGAAAGTGGAAACATTTTTTAAGTCAAAGGCTGGCCTGAAGCCCAGTGGTAGGGTACCCACCTTAGCATACGTGAAGTCTTGGGTTTGACTCCCAGTGCTGCAAAATGTTTAATGAATCATGTGTTACTTTTGTAGATTTTTTTTTGCAGTTGAAAAAAGGCATTTATTGAGGGGTGAGAAAACACACACATGCAACATACAAAGCAGGGTGAGGACTCAAAAAGCAGAAAAATCCCACTATTGTAGTTTTTTTTTAAACTTTCCAGAGCTGGGCGCACACCTTTAATCCCAACTCTTGGGAGGCAGAGGCAGGTGGATCTCTGTGAGTTCCAGGCCAGCCAGCGCTACACAGAGAAACCCTGTCTTGAAAAACCAAAAACCGAAACAAAACAAAACAAAAAGAAAGAAAAGAAACCTCACATTAGGCAATGGCCTCTTTTGCATGGTCCTTTTTTGTGGATTTGAGATTGTATTGTCAGGTTTATTTGGGGGAGCACCCAGTCCTTCTTGCCATGCCTTCCTTTGAAAGCTTTCTGAAGGACTGAAACCAAACCGATTCCCTCCCAGACCAGCAATTTCCAACTTGATGGGGCATGGCAGTTCCTTGATGCTTTTTGGAGGTCGATCCCAGGGCTCAGCTTTGTTCAGTGACTTTTGATGCAGTGTATCAGAGGTTGGGTAGGGGGGGCATTCCAGAATTCTGATCTTAAGGCCTGCTATGTATGGTCCTTGAGAAACCCTCTTTCTGTACTGGCTTCTATTTGTGCCCGTTCTGGCTTCTTTCTCTCTGTGTGATTAGCATTGGTAAAAGGAAAGGAGGAAGCAAAGGATGACTCATCATGGATATCTTTGTGGGTCACAAATGGTTGCGTTTATCTGAATGGGAAAAATGAATAAAGTGCAGTTTAATAGACTTGAGATTTTAGTAATAGGTGGTGCTTCTTTAAAGTAGCCTATTTGAAGTGGGTCCTCTCAGAAGGAAGGCTGGTCAAGTAGCTTCCTACGCAGTGACTTGGGCCTAAGAGATGCCCTCCAAATAATGACTGCTTTACTGGTAAGTGGAAGGGAAGGAAAAATCTTGCGAAGTCTTGCAATTGAGCTGTTCTTTTAAGTGACGCTTTTGTCATGGGGAAATATTTAACAATATTAAGAGTCACTGTCTTAAGTTCATTCCACATGCTTTTTTGTTGGAATGACCTTTTGTCTTTGTTCTGTACAAAGTCTGTTAACCAGTCTAGCATATAGCTTACTTCTGCCTTGCATGCAGAAGGCCTCTGTTCCCTCCCTAGCACTGCTGCCCTGTTAACTCAGTGCCCAACAGGGGGTTATTAACACCCTAAAGGGTGTTGGGCAATCTCAGTGGCTCCCAGGAGTTACCCTCTAGAACCAAAGCATCACCTCTCCCGGAACTGTAGTTAGAGACAGGTGTGAGCTGTCGCGTGGGGGCTGGGAACCAAACTCTGGGCTCTCCACAAGAGCAACCTGGTGCTCTTAATCGCTGAGCTATCTCTCTAGCCCCTCAGTACTTTTTTTTTATTACCTTTGAAAATCCTCTGTGAAGCTGGCCCCATCAGTTAAATAAATCATTTGCTTTATTAGTTTGATAAGAGATGGACACAGTTTTCTAAATTGTCCCTCATTTACTCAACAGTCATTTAGCACAGGCTACTAGGTGCCTATGGACATTAGATAACTATCTAAATAGAAGCCAGAAACTGATAAGGAATGAAACTCTAGGGGGTTCATCTGAATAAGAAAAATTAATAACACAGCCTAAGGAACTTGAAAACCAATAACAGATTCCTCAAAGCAGCAACTTTGCTCCCCTTCCCTCTGTTATTTTAATTGGGTCCTCTGGTTCAGAATTATCAACCTTGGATTATGAGTTTTGAGGAAATGGTGGTTTGGTGGTTGTTTTTAAAGGATTTTTTGAAAAACACAGTTACTAAGCAACCGCTATGACCTGCTGCTGCTCAGTTAGAGTTCAGTGGACAGGGTCACCTCCAAAGAAGGCAATGCATAGACAAGAGCAAAATGCTTGCAGACAAATTGGATGTCATTTTGCTGTTATTGTTCTGAGTTTAGGGGTTGTGTTGTTTTAGTGAGGCAGGGTCTTATTTTGTACTTTGGGCTAGCCTGGAACTTATGAGCCTTCTGCCCTAGTCCTATGGGTGCTGTAGGTATGAGCCACTGTGCTAGTCTGGTTCCGGGTTCTGTGTATAGTTCTTTGGTTCATTGTCACCAAGGACTGCTGCCGAGTCAAATCTCTTGCCTGCAAGGTTCCTCCCTGAGTGAGCCAGAAGAGAGGGCCAGAAGGAAGGAGCAAGAAATGATCCCTGTTCAGGGTTAGAGGCTAAGCCCTGGGGTGAGGTCAGTAGCCTGTCTCTCTGCACAGCCCAAGGCGGCTATGACAAATCAGTCACCACCCTTTACGTTTAGATTAAGACGCCTTATTTATATTGATGTGCTGCCTTGTAAGTCTCAGAACAGGGACAATGTCCAGCTGCTGTGCCCCCTCCCCCCACATTTAATAGGTGAGTCAGTGACTCCAGTGCTTCCTCCAGGATAGTAGGGACAGGAGTTAAGTAATGAGGACAAATCACCATAACACTCTGTGCGTGATGAATGAAAGAACACACGAATTTAACCAGTTGCCTTCATTGATACCACTGTGAAGAAAACCAACTTTGAGAAGAGGTTATTTACCTGACTTTTAACTCCACTCCCTCCTCCCGCTTGGCTTCTTAGCATTTCCCTTTTCACCCAGCTGAAGGTCAGGTTGCTTTGCCCAGGGAGCTGAGGGAGGCGAGGGGGAGGGCAGGTGTTGGAGCAGGTGTTGTGTTTTCTCCCACAGAGTCACACAGACTAGGTGGGGTTCTTCTTGCCAGCCCCTCTATGGTGCATGAAAATGCTTTTGTGGAAGTTTTTCCCTGGAAGTGTTTTTAAGCAGTTGTCCAACCTTCAACATCCAGTATAAATTTTGACAGCTTTTAAAGTCAGCTTGTCATTGAAGTATGCCTTGTTTTCTGCCATTTCTATAGCCTGTGTCTCTCAGTATGCCCCATTTTACAAAGCAATTATAGACCTGAAAAATGTTGTGTAAGAAGACATTAGATTTAATGCTTGACAAATGATTGCAGTTTGTTTCTTTTTAGACTTTGTACTGGGATCCACTATCTCCTCACTAAAAAGTCGTCCTGGGAAAGCTGTCCTCCTTACCTCACAGTGATTGAATAGCCGCTGGTCCTTTCCAGCCCCCCTGCCCTGCATCTCAGGGCCATCTGTTCTCTGCACTGGGCTTTTTGGGAAAGTCTCCTTGCCCATCTGCTCTCCTTTGGCCTTAGTGCCTGCTCTAAAGAATTATAAAGGCTACCCTGGAACCTCTTTCCAGTTGTTATTTTTTAAAGATCAGTGAGATTTTGAAGCAGATAAAAGCAGTTTCCATTTGACAAGCCCAAATGCAACATTTTTTTCTTGGTGCTTTTTTCTCTGGGGGGGGGGGGTTGGTCTGTCTTTCTCAACCTGGGGGAGGGACTCTGCTTATCAAAGCAAAGATTCCACCTCCCGGCTGCTTTGAAGCTAAGTCTCCTGGCTTTGTGGCCGCGGGTGTGCTGGCCCAGGGAGCTCCTTGGGTTCATTGTTTTCCCGTCTTTCCCCTTGTCTCCCTGACAGAGTACAGTCGCTTTGAATCCAAGATACATGACTTGCGAGAACAAATGATGAACAGCAGCATGAGCTCTGGGTCTGGGTCTCTCCGAACCAGTGAGAAGAGGTCCTTGTATGTCAGGTAAGTTGCCCCTCTGAGCGCCAGGCCTAGCCTTTCTTGTCTAACTGGTAGGGTGGGGCTTGTGTACTCCCTGCACTAAAACTACACTTTGCACTGTGTGCTCAGGCTGTGTATTTTATGGTCAGTATCTCCTCCCTTCTGTGAACTGGTTTCTTCCTCTTCACTCATGAATGAGTCAGTCAGTACGGGAAATGTTCAGTTTGCTCTAATTGTACAACTATTAGGTGATTGTTGCTAGTCAGCATTCAAATAACACTTGAATATTCAAAGCATGGTGCTTTCAGGGGAAAGCTTAGCATCCCCATCCCCTTCCACTTCCATATAGTCACGATAGACACAAGGGTTTGTGTTTGAGCATATCAGTTATCACAGTGTTCTAGTACAGTGTCTCTTAAGAGACCAAAGAGCTGGCAGGTTGCTGTATTCTGCATGTTTTGTTGTGTTTCTATCCCCCTCTCTCCACCCGCTGCATGTGATTCATAGGACAAGATGGTGTATGCTCCCTAAGAAGAGAAAGGCAGGGACAGATGATCACACTGTACTAACTGATGAAAGCTATGTGGTGACATTGTCAAGACTGAGTTTTTGACCCTTGAGGGGTCAAAGTACAAAACCTTCAATTGGTAGACTGATAAGGGGGGTACTGAACTTTTCTTAGAATTAGGGTAGTTTCCTTCCTGCCGGGCTATTGAGCAAAATCTGGCCACCAGTACATTGTAGCTCTACAGGGCAGACACCTTATAGAAAGGTGGTGGGGTTACTTCCCAGAGCCCGAAGTAGTTCCAGGCTTATTTAACTGGTTGAACATTTTATGGTGGCCTCTGATACTTGCTGGAGGCGGGAAGGAGAGGCCAGTTGCCTGGTAACGTGACAATTATTGTGTCCTTGGGGTGTGAAATGACGGTAGCTAGCTGATGTCAATGCTAATTGCAGGTCTCACGTGCTCCTTTTCTTTTTCCACAGTTGGTTATCACTGACCCTGCTGCAGGGAGTCAGCCTAGGGAGCATTTTGTGCATCTGAGGCCCACTAGAGCCCTTTGAGCTCTTTTCTAAAGTGAACCCTGCACTCTGCTCTTTGTGGGTGGAGAGCATTTGCTGCATTCGCCTCCTGCTGGCAGCAGAAAAGGGTAGAAGAGAGGCTTGGCAAGGCCCAGCCATCCTCCCAGGTTCCCTCCTGGAGAAGAAAGGCCTGCTGGTGGTCACTAAAGCCCTTGCTTGGGATCTCCAACATGGGCAGTGGGTCTCTGATGGGGGGAACCATCATGTGCTATTACCCCCAAAAGTGGGGAATACTTATGTGACTTGGTCAGGATTGTTCCGTTCTGTGCTTCCAGCCCCCGCAGATGTGGCACTCCAGTGTGCGTGGGAAGCTCTCTTTAGGCAAGACAGTTCCTTCAGAGAGCTTTATTTTTAGATCTCTCCTCTCCGCCTAGCCTCTGCTAGTGCTGTCCCTGCCTGGGTAGGGAACCGGGCACTGGCTCTTGATGTGGAGCACCCTTGTGTGGCTCAGGCAAGGCATGCAGTCAGCTGGACTCTGGGAAGGAAGGGAAAGACCAGGACGCCCTTGCTGGTGAAGCAGTTTGATACAATCCGCTCCTAACCCTGCCTAGATAACTGTGTCCTCTGAGGAAAGGAGATAGGATTTAGAATAAGAACTGCTTATGATCACTAGATGCAACCAGGGGAGAAAGGATGTTTTATGGTTACAGCTGGGAGCGGGAGCCCCTTCCTGGGTTAGCCCGTTGGTCTGCCTGCCTCTGTCCCTGGCACAGTCCTACTGTACTTTCTTCTGTATGTGAACACACTGGCTTCTTTCGTGGCTGGTGGCGGTGGTGACTGGGAACTATGTTGGGACTTGGACTTAAGGTCTCACACATGCTAGGCAAGAACTCTATCACTCAGCCACATCTCGGCCCCTGTTATTTATTAATTTTTAAAATTTAAGATATGCATGCTGGCCTGTAAAGCGCCTTGTAGCCCCACATGGTCCTCTTGCCTCAGCTTTTTGAGTAGTTGGGATTACAGGCCTGCACAACTAGTTTCAGCTTGTTTCTTACATTCTTAATAAGAAAAAAAAGCATTCTATTCATACCAATAGTTCCTTAAACTATTACCTCCTCTCTTCTTTCACTGCATTCTGTGGTAGGAAACACTAGTTCCTTAAAAGATTACTATGACTGCATAGAAAAGCAAGTTCTTTAGTCGAACTGGGCAAATACGGGCTTAAACAGAGGAAAATGGGGTTCTTCTTTGTGTGTATGTGCGCTCAACTGTATGCTTGCATACCTGTGTGTGCATGTGTAGGCCAGGCTGGCTGCCAGGAATCCTCTTGCCTTTGCTTCCCCAGCACTGGGATTATGGGCATGGACCGTCCTGCCCGGCATTTTTCTGCAGGTGCTAGGGACTGAACTTAGGCCCTCATGTTTGCATACCAAGTACTTTTCTGAGGAATAGATTTCTCCACTGTTCTTATTCCAGAAAACACGGTCTTGGGCAGTGTTGCCCCTAGAAATATCAACAAAGGAATATCATTTGCAGAAGCCTATCCTCCTAACATCCAGACTGGGAAAGTTTGGAGTCATCTGTACTCTCTGCTGCCACTTCTTCCAATCACTTTTTTCAGTGGCCTCGCATGACATGAGAGCAGCTTTTCAGCCTGGTGATAGGCCTTCTGAGCAGCCCAGGAAGGCTCCAAAGGAGCCCTTGTCAGAGATCAGCAGTGACCTCGGCCGCCATACTCAGTGACCGGTTCACTGGTTCTTTAGCACCAGTCTGACCTCTTCATCACCTGTGTTTCTCCAAGGGTCTTGCTTGCTGCTTCAAAGGCTCTGTCTACCTTGCTCAGTGTCTCTAAACACCTCGTTGGCTCTTGTCCTGAGATGGCAATACCATTGCCCCCCAAAGCTCTCCATCACACAGTTGTAGAAATGACCTCCAGCCCGCACAACCTGATGGACATATGCACAAACTAAAACCGCTCACCTCCTGCTCCAACAAACCAGGTTCTTCTCCCTCCCTCCTCCCAGCGCTGCTGAAGTTAATTGCCTTACCTTGTCATGTGGAAAAGGGATTAGATTTGTTCTGTCACCCAGGGCATATTTCAGCTCACTGTAAGGAAGAATGCTCATAATCGAAAGTCTGCAAAGGAATGGACTGCTTTTTTGAGAGAAGATACTTGATTTTTTTGGTCACTAAAGGGGTTATACAAGAGCCCGGGTGACCTTTTGCCCTGGGTGGTGCAGTGTTAAAGTTAAGGCAGTATTCTAGGCCTGTTCTGCACAGAAGCTTTCCGTAGTGCACTGGTATCTTCAGCCACCATACTTCATGACCTTTGTTATTCTTTTGAAATGTTTTCAAAAATCCTTTAAATAATGCTATATTATGATCCCATTTTGCATATGAGAAAACTGAGGCTTGACTCAGGCTGCTAAGTTGTTCCTAAATTGGAACTGAGTTGCACTGACCTTTAATAAAATGTAATTCTTTCTTAAATTTCCCCAGCCCACTGACTGATGGGAATTGGCTGGGTTGCTGGTAAAAATACATTCCTAGCTACCTCTTCTAGAGACTCAGGTCACTGCATAGTGAATTTTTTGGTTGTGGTTGCTATTGTTTGTTTGGTCAGTTGGTATTGGTATTTCCCCCCTAGTACTCGGGGTTGATTGAACCTAGGGCCTCTTACCTCTGGGCTACATGCTCAGCCCTCTTTTCCTTTGAGAGAGTTTCACGGTGTGAACCAGGCTGACCTCAATCTTGTGATCCTCCCACCCCAGCATCTCAAGTAGCTGGGATTACAGGCCTTTGCCACCAAGTCTGGTACAAAATGTGTTTTTAACAGTTAGAATGCTCAAGAATGGCCACTTTATGCCATGATTGACGCTTATTTTTACATCAGTGGAGCAGCTAAACATTATGTTTCCTGTTCTCTGGAAGGCGGTAGCACAGAACTAATAACTTGAGCTGGTTGCTGGGGTAAATTCAGGGAAGTGGCCGTCTGTGCCTGTCCTCCAGCTCGCCTTTTACTCAGAGGGTGATGCAGCTGCACTTTGCAGTTCCGGGTTTCAGTTCGGTTGCTGTTTCCCCTCTTGACACTTTTTCCTTTTTCTTTCCTCTCTTTCCCTCCCCTCCCCTGTACCTTCCCTCCCCCCTGTTCTATCTCCCTCCTGTTTGCATGGGTTTGCAGAGCTTATTTTGAAGGAGGTAACTCCCTCTCATAGCTGCACTGAGGCTGTACAAGGTGAAACCCTGGGAGCTGCAACTGTTTTAACCATAGGGAGATGGGAGTTTTGAAGAGGGGCGCAGGAGGAAGAAGGAAAGATAACAGTGTAAAGCCACCAGGAACTTAATGAGAAAGGCCTTTCCACTCTATCTGTCTGTCTGTCTATCTATCTATCTATCTATCTATCTATCTATCTATCTATCTATCTATTTATTGGTTTTTCGAGACAGGGTTTCTCTGTGGCTTTGAAGCCTGTCCTGGAACTAGCTCTGTAGACCAGGCTGGTCTCGAACTCACAGAGATCCGCCTGCCTCTGCCTCCCGAGTGCTGGGATTAAAGGCGTGCGCCACCATCGCCCGGCGTTCATTTATTCTTTTTTTTCCTTTTTTTTTTTTGGTTTTTCGAGGCAGGATTTCTATGTGGTTTTGGAGCCTGTCCTGGAACTAGCTCTTGTAGACCAGGCTGGTCTCGAACTCACAGAGATCCGCCTGCCTCTGCCTCCCGAATGCTGGGATTAAAGGTGTGCACCACCATCGCCCGGCTTCCACTCTTTACTGTACTAGAATAATCAATCTCTTATTGGGTGAGTGTGATAAGCAGAGCCTTTTCCTGCCCAGCCTAGGGCTTTTGCTCTGCTACTGCAGTGTTTACTGGTAGAGACTACAGAAATCACCTGTCATGCCACCGGCTCCCAATGTGCTGGCTAGGTGTTTAATTTAGGCCATTTGTCTGTGAAGGCCCACCAAAACTGCTAATTAGGTTAGCATTCCAGAGGTGACTTTGATTTTATAAATGAATGAATGAATGACCTTGGCCTCTAAAGGTTGCCAGGAGGCTCCGTAAGTGCGACTGTAGAGGTAGCTTTTGAAATTCTGTGCAGCCTCGACTGGCTGTAGTCTTTGCTGCCTCAGGACAGCATTCTGGCAGTTTAGGAATTTTGGCCTCCTGGCTGGCCATCTTCCAGCCTTCTTCCCACTCGAAAATGGAGATCCTGTTGGGATCTGTAGTTTCCATTGAATGGGACAATGTTAGGATATTGGCTTGGTCATCAAAAGACTAGGGGGTGCTTCTTCCATCAACAGCAGGATACTTTTACCCAGTAGTGTTCGTTGAAGCCCAGCTTGGTTTATTCACTAATACGTTTCAGTAGTAGATGAAAATGCTAATAAGAAAATGTTGACAGGCTTTACTGTCTGACAGAATTTGGGAGTGGCAACAATATTAATTTATTTTTGGAGGGCTAGGGGTCAAATATAGGGCCTCACATGGACTAGGCAAGTAGTTTACTGCTGAACTACACCCAGGTTTGTTAAAAGCACCAGTAATATATGGAAGTCACCAGTGCTACCAGTGGTGCTGGAACTGCATGGTTCCAAGAGCTAGTGCTAGTAATCCTGCTCATCCCATCATTTGCAGGGTCTGGGAGCCCTGCATGGTCTCTTATTGTGAGTTGTTGGTCCTTGAATATCTCTTAAGTTTCATGGTTGCCTGTTTAGGGCCTGGTACTTTTAGATAGACTAGAGATGAAGTCCCTGACCTGCTCCTTTTTGGAAGGTGCATCAAGATGACTGACTCTGCTAGCCACATTTGGTGCACATAGACACTCTTATGAGTGTCTCCTTGAAAGTTTGGCTTTAGAATTTTAGGATGTTCTTGGAAGCTGCTGGAACCTTTAACTTTGTAGCAAGGTCAAGAACTGGCGTGGACTCTATGGGTTTCTGTGTTTGTGTTAGGTCAACCAGGCAATGGATGGGCTATTCAGTCTTTGGATTATATGTGCCCTAGAATACATAGCATTTTAGCAATGCACCAGGCCTCAGGTGCAGTAGAAGGGAAGCACAGCAGAACACGAAGGGATAATAATTTGAGGGTATCTGTAGGATGGCCTGGGCTCATCCACTTCACAAGCACTCAGAAGGGGCCCCTTGGGGGCTGGAGAGATGGCTCTTCCAAAGGTCCTGAGTTCAATTCCCAGCAACCACATGGTGGCTCACAACCATCTGTAATGGGGTCTGGTGCCCTCTTCTGGCCATATACACATAAATAAATAAATGAATGAATGAATGAATGAATGAATGGCTTTCTTGGTGATAATACTATGAAAACTCAAAAGGAATCATGGGAGAATTAATAGCAATAAATAGGGAAGGTTGGTACCAAATGCCTGGAATGGATTAAGAAGCAGGATCACAAAGCAGGGATGAGAAACTTGGGCTGGGCCATGGAGGATTTATGCAGGGGACTGAGGGAAGGCACACAACCCAGGCAAGACAGATGGCCTTTAGTAGGTCAGGAAATGGGCATGATCCTAAGAGAGTTCTATAGAAGCAGCCCCTTGCCTTTGAGGCTCTTAGAACTAAAATGTTTGCTCTGTGTTGGGAAACCTGCCTAACCAGTTCCCTCCAATTAGTTGTGTTTTTATTGTATTCTGGCTTGTTAAGTTTCAGGTGCCACAGTGGGTGTGCGAGGTGCTTATGATTTCTCTGGATCTTTTATACTCAAGCTTCACAATTTAAGATCTGAACTGCAAAGAATTTCGCTAGGTAATCTGTTTGCTTAGAGCTGATTATATCCTTGCTTTCCCTTCCACTAGAGAAGGGTCAGCTGAAATGAGGATTGGCAGTGCTCCTCAGAATATATATTACCCCTGTGGATGGGCACATGCAAGATCTCTTTATGGATATTTAAAAGGTCACCTCTTAAACAATATAGCTTCAAGACGGTTGGAAACATTGTCTCCTTAGAGAAGCAAGCTGTGGCTTTCAGTGTTGGTATGCTACAGACCAGTCTGGGGCTTGAAGTTATACACTCCTGGAAGCTCTGTTCCTTCTCGTGCTGATGGAACAGCACCAAAGGCTTCTTTGTTGTGTGCTCTTATTTATTTTCCTAGGCCATATTGCTTAGCTTCTTCTCTAAACAATTTAATATTTTTCTGCTTTGACCTTGATGATTGGAAAGTTGTAGGGGTTCCCAGGATCTGTCTCTCCTTGGGGCTTTTTAGATACACAGCCATGGTCAGAGCTGGGAAGTCACCTTCTGCTGTGTACACAGAACACTGTGGCTATGGATTTGGGAGTGGGAATATTTTTGGAAGCTTTGGTCTTTCATAACATAGTGTTTCTTAGTGACATCACTGATCATTAACTTAACCTTAACTTCTTAAAATTCTTTTTATTGAGCCAAAAAGATGGCTAGTGGGGGAAGGTGTCTCCCATTGAAGCCTGATGACCTGAATTTGATTGGCTGGATCCCACCTAAAGGGTAATTAAAGCAGATAACCAACCCCACAAAATTGTTCTGGGATCTCCACAATGTGCTGTGACATTCATTGTGAATAACAACAACAACAACTACTACTACTAATAATAATAATAATAATTGAGGAAGAAGTTAAGTTCTTAAGTTAAAAAAGAAGAGCCAGATGGCGGTGGTGCACGCCTTTAATCCCCACACTTGGGAGGCAGAGACAGGTGGATCTCTGTGACTTCAAGGCCAGTCCAGACTACAGAGTGAGTTTCAGGACAGGGTTGTTACACGGAGAAACCCTGTCTTGAATAAAACCAAAAAAAAAAAAGTTAAGAGAAAAAAGGTGGGGGGTTTCTCAGTCTTTTAGTCTTCAACACAGACATCCACAGGCAAGCTTCTTTGTGTACACACACAGTGGCAGATCATTTTATTATGTCATTTTTTAGGTGTGTGAAGACAAAGGTTTGGCTTTCTTTTTTTCTTTCTTGCTGTCTCTTTGAATCAGATGTTGAAATGGTTCTGTGTCATTTGGGCCTTGCATGTGGTAAACTTCAGTTCTGTGGCAGTGATTCAGTTTGACTTAAAAGGGGGCCAGTATCTATCTTAACTTCCTTAGGCTAAAGGTGGAGAGGAGGAACTATGAGGGTCATGGAGGAAGAAGGTGCTTAGAATAAAAGGTTTGGACCATCACATTTTTAGGACTCTAGGCTGATAGAAGTTGCTGATAGAAGGCCACAATTTTCTTTTCAATTCGTTGGCAATTTCATAAGGATATATTTGTGTGAGGGGGAGGAGAGAGAGGGAGAGAGATGTATTTTGGTCAGTTGTCACCCCCATTACCCTCTCTCGTCCCTTTTGTTTGTGACCCACTGAGGTTAATTATTATTGCTTGCATGAGCATGAATGGCGAGTTATTTACTGGAGCCTGGGGAACTTCTCAGTGGCATGGAAGAAAATGACTCCCTTCTCTTCAGCAGCCGTGTTAGATGTTCCCAGTTTAGCATGCTTTTTCTTAAAAAATTTTAGATTAAAAAAAGACTTAATGTGCATGAGTATTTTGCCTGCAGATACATAAGTGTATCATTGTGTGCCTGGTGCTTGTGGAGGTCAGAAGCTGGGGTCCGGTCTCCTGGAACTGGATTCATTATGAATGGTTATGACCTACCATGTGGGTGCTAAGAACAGAACTCAGGTCCTCTGCAAGAGCAACAAGTGCTCTTAACCTCTGAGCCATGTTTCCAGCCCATAGCATGCTTTTCAAAGATCTTAGATGATTGCTGATATCTTTTTAAATGTTTATTAAGGTTTAATTTATATACCTTTTTTGGCTACATGAAGCATGCTATGTGAGAGATTGACTTTAATCCCCTGGCTTGTTCTCCTTTGCTGTGTTCATTTCCACATGAAAGCATAACATGATGATAATGAAAAAGTCAAGGCAATGAAGTGGCTTACACAGGCCTAGTAAGTGAATGTCACACCCCTCAGCTGGACAGTCCAGCTGCTCTTCACTGTGACCCAATCAGATATGGATGCAATGATGAAGCTTGCCCATACCTTTTATTTCTTCCTTCCTGGTCTTTGCTTACTCTGCCTAGAGGGACTATTTTCTCCCTATCTTTACCTTTGGAAATCTTGAACCTTTATTGAGACTCTATTCAAAAATCAATACCGTTTTATTGCTTCTCAGGTACTGTGTACTCCCTGGGAATGCTCTAGGCTTTGCTTTGCCTCGTTTCTGTGCTTGTTGCTGCACCACACTCAGTGTGCTGTGCTCCTCTGTCAGAGGGCACGCTCTGCTAGGCCATTCAGTTAAGAATATTAAAGATTAATTAAGAGCTTTCTTTTCTGTCAATCCAAAATGCAAATAGAAAAAACCTAGCACAACATTGTTTTGTGCTTCTCCTATTTAACACAATGCCTGCAGAAAGAATACTCCAAATGTACGTAAATAATGAAGGAATGGTATTTTATAGATATAGCCATATGGCAAATTAGTGTGTGTATTTTTAAAGATACCTGGCTATGACTTAGACCTCATGACATTTTTTTGACATTTAAGGGTCCTGATCTGATAGTGCAGAATGCTGTCCTGTGTACTGCTGGGTCTGACCTTCATCTAGGAGGATGCCTTCTAGTTCTTAGCATAACATAATTTCAGCAGGAAAAGAGGAGGAGTAGACTTAAAGGAAAAGGCCATATCATGGGTTTGGAAAACAGACCAAAATCAGGACAAAGCAAGGAATTGTTGAAGGAAAGATCCAGACTCAGCAAGCTCTAGAGCTAGAAAGAAGCTCCAAGAATGTGTAAGAAATTCCCCCCTTTAGACAGGAAAGTGGACAAAGTGAACTTGGAGGGCCCAATGTTCTGCTGAGTTATTTTCCCATTGGCAGCCCTGATTGATAGAAAAGGAAATTCTTTATTCATCTTTGGGTTTGTAACTGCATATATAAGTTACAATTTCAAACTGAGATTTCATGTTCCTGTGTCCTTAACAAAGCTGCGGCTTAAAAGCATTGTCCATCCCTGTCTTTGGTCTAGGCTTGCCCATCATTCATACAGCTGTCAAACAAAATCCAGATGGAACAGGTGCTACTTTTTAGTGGGAATTTGGAGTTATGTAACTTTTGACCTTATTTGCCAGGGAACTTAGAGCCTCTCCTGAAGTAAAAGACTCAAGCCTGTACTTAGTGGAGCTGTTTCTCAATTTCTTCTTTAATCGACTTACATTTTTGGAAATGGTAAAAGGAACACACGCTGTGGTTACAAACAAAGCGAGCAGTACAGCTCCTAATGTGCATCGATAAGTGCCGCCTTTCTTCCTGGCTTTGATCAGGCTTTGTTTACTGTTGTTCAGTGCCTGAGCTTATCTTGGAAGATGTCATGAAGTTTTAGTAAAACCTTCAGATGTTTTAAGCTGACAAATTATTGGATTCTAGAAAATATACTTATATTACTTTCTCCTATGTTCCCCAGCTTGCTATTGTTGTTAGCAAAGGCCAAGCAAGCCCTGTTTTTTGGGTGCTAAAATATGCCTTATATTTCTACCCAGTCAACCCTGCCTTCTTATACATGTACATTCTACTTTACCTTAATTCTTTTGTTTGGCTTTAGTTTTGGTTTTAATTTGTGAGACAGGATCTTGCTGGTTGTCTTAGTTACTTTTTTATTACTGTGAAAAAATACCATGACCAAGCACCTAATAAGAGAAAGCATTAATTGGGGGCTTCCTTACAGTTTCAGAGGGTCAGTGCATGGCCATCATGGTGGGGAGCATGGCTGCAGGAAAGGAGGCATGTCACTGGAGCAGTAGCTAAAAGCTTGCATCTGATCAACCAGCAGCAGGCAGAGAGAGCTAACTGGCAATAGTGTGGGCCCACCTTCAGTTGACACATCCCCTCCCAAAAGACCACAGTTCTTAATCCTTCCCAAACAGTTCTACCTTGTAGACCAAGCATTAAATCTCTGAGCCTATGGGGGCCATCCTCATTTAAACCACTACGCTGTGTATGCCATGCGCTCATGATCCTTCTGCCTGAGTCTCTCCAGTGCTGTGACCTACCAGCCTGGGCCACTATACCCAACTCCTGATTCATTTTGACATCTTTCTGCTCCTCCTCCAAACTTCTAAACTAAAGTGTACTTAATACAAATTCTGTTCTTCTCCAATTTTGAAGCTCATAATGCTATTATGTATTGCTCATCAGTTAGAATTAGGTTGCTCCAGCTTGTGGGTCTTTGTAGAACAGCTGACAGATGCCTGCCTTGCTTTAGGTTGCATGGAACTCAGTTAATTTCAAATGCATTGAGTCTGGTCCTGACACATAGAGCTTGGAAAAGACCTTATAGACCAAATACCTTGTCTGCTGGCCTCTGCCTCTGCTCTTATTGTTGTAGTGTATGTATTGAGAATTAAAGGGCTTTTGATCAGAGCTTGTTACTGAAGTCCCCTATTTGTGCTGGCCCTACACACTCAGAGTTACTATAAGTTGGGATGGATAGTTTACTCAGGTGTGTTTGTTTCCAGAGCAAGAAGCTCTGGTGAGAGGCTAGCTTCCGCAAGACCTGAATTTTGGAGCTTTGTTTTATATTTGCTTCCAAATCTCCTGCTCTTACATCCTACTGCATTTGAGAGTGGAGAGTAGATAGCTGAGCAGGTCCTACTTTGGGCTGCTACTGTGTATCTAGAAGCTGGGAGAACATAGAATGTGTGAAAGAATTTCCCCTTATGTTCACCGGGAATAGGGTATTTCTTTGAAAAGCAGGTATATATTTACTCACTGGGGACTGAAAGGCTACCATCTCACGGGGTCTTTCTGTCTGTGCTGTTATTGGGCTGCCTCTCTTTCCTCTCCTGTCTGACTGCCAGCCTCCCAGAATTCAGGGGTGGGGTGATCTCTTCACTTCTCATGTGTTTCAGGGCCCTGTTTGATTATGATCGGACCCGCGACAGCTGCCTGCCAAGTCAGGGACTCAGTTTCTCTTATGGTGACATTCTGCACGTCATTAATGCCTCTGATGATGAGTGGTGGCAAGCACGGCTGGTGACTCCACATGGAGAGAGTGAGCAGATTGGTGTGATCCCCAGTAAAAAGAGGTGAGTCGTCAAGGTTTTTAGCAAGACCTTCTCTCTCTCTCTCTCTCTCTCTCTCTCTCTCTCTCTCTCTCTCTCTCTCTCTCTCTCTCTGTCGTCGCCACCCCCCACTTCTCTCTCTCTAGTTACTTTATTTGTTTTGTGAGACAGTGTCTCACTTTGTAGCACAGACTAGCCTGGAACTTCCTGTTTAGCCTAGGCTGGCCTCAAACTTGTTGCAATCCTACTGCCTCTGCCTCCGGAGTACTAGGAATCAGTTGTGTTCCAGCTTACCAGGCTTGATGTTTTGTTTTTGTTTTGTTTTTTGTTTTCTGTTTTTTTGAGACAGGGTTTCTCTGTAGCTTTGGAGCCTGTCCTGGAACTCGCTCTTGTAGACCAGGCTCGCCTTGTGCCTCCTGAGTGCTGGGATTAAAGGCACGCGCCACTTCCCGGCTCAGGCTTTGTTATTTATCTTTGTTGGCCTGTCATACTGTAAGTTCCTTGAGAGCATTGTATAGGCCTTGTTAGGCCTTTTAGAAAGAGTCAGGACTTGGGACATGGTATTGACTGAATGAGCCAGTGTGGTTGCTGAGCCCATGTGCTGGCAATAACTAAACTTCCTGACTTCCAAACAGGGTTGAAAAGAAAGAGCGAGCTCGGTTGAAAACTGTGAAGTTCCATGCCAGGACAGGGATGATTGAGTCTAACCGGGTAAGTGGGGACCCCCTGGCCAAGGCAGGCAGCCAAGGTGTAAAGAGGGGTGAGAGGCGGGAGAACTGGGAAGCATGGAAGGCTGTCTTTTTCAGGGGGCTGGCTCTGTCCTGCTAGGAAATTGCCTGCTTTTCAGCAAGCAGCGGGAGCACTGAAAGCCCAGTTAGTGTGTGGCCCTGCTGTTGGGTGACTGATTCTGGAAGGGTTGGAGCTGGCTGACTTGGTGGGGAAGAAAACACTTGTGCTTGTCTCCCTGGCAGCAGACCCTGCCAGAGCTATGGAGACCCTGAGCAGAACCTGGTGTTGTCATCTTGCCGAGGGCCAGCCCCAGAGCTTCTGCCTGCCTCCAGACAACACAGGGCAAGGGGACTCTCCCATCATTTTCTCTTATGAACTTGGGAAGCAGTAGAGGGAAGAAAGGCATGGAGTAGATGACTGTGTCAGTGCCACCTTGGGGCTGTGTCTAGGAGGCAACAGTGACCTTTACTCTGTAGGAAGCCAGTGAGTGATGCTGGACTAAGCAGAGCATCTAACATCCCTACCACATTTTCCTATAAACATGATTCTCTTCTTAACATCAACTTTCATTTAATCTCATAGACTCCATTTGTGGAAGATGGTCTTTTATTTAGTTCATCATTGTCTCCATTTTAGTTTTTCTTGCATGCTTTAAAATCCATTGTTGTTTTTTTTTCTTTTGTCCTTCCCCCCCTCCATCTTCATGTTCTTTCACAGTCGATCAAAACGAAACGTAAAAAGAGTTTTCGTCTCTCTCGAAAGTTTCCATTTTACAAGAGCAAAGAAAACATGGCCCAGGAGAACAGCATACAGGAACGTAAGTAGCAGCAGAGTCCAGAGAGCAGACCATTCACAGCCCTGTCTTCTCGTCCTCAGTTGCCCCTTCCCTTAGAAGGAGTCGGTGGCCACCAAGTACTTGTCTGCGCGCACCTGCCTACTTCTAGTCAGGCTAGAACCTGGACTGCACAGGGAGATGTTGGGGCTTATTGCACAGCCCCTCACTTACTCAGTGTCGGAGGCTCTGAGGATGGCCCAGGCACCTGTGCTGGAAGTGTGAGACAGAGCTGTGCTGTGCTGATAAAGAATGGTTTGCAGCTAGGGTCAGGGTTAGAAAATGGTTTTTCAGGAGAACAAGATCAAGGAACTAAGTGTTGCTCTCCTGGCTCCCGCATTTTATGTTTTCTTTCCCGCAGTTTCATTCATGCTTGTTAAGAGAAGAGCCTGTCCCTCCCCAGATCTCTAAAGTTGGGGGCTGCTTTTGGAATGCACACACATATGCAAGTGTAAGGATACCCACGTGACTCATGGCAGGCTTCCTGTTATGCAGCATTAGTTACCACAAGAAAATATTCCTGCTCACATGAGTTGATGTGGACACAAGTGTTTGTTGCTCAGCATTATCTAAATAAAGATTTATTGAGAAACACGAGGCTAATTTGGTAGAACAGGCTGCTTTAGGAACCAATTCAATCCTGATACATCATCTTACCCTACCACATGCCTCAGAAATTAGTTGCTCTGACAGTAACCTTAAATACCATGTCAGGTTTGTACAGTAGGTTCTCATTCATGTCATTGTGACATTGTGAATTGTAGATGTCTCTCATTTACCAATCACTCCTCCATCTTTCATGGAGCAATCTTGTCATCCAGGAGTGTGGGATCTGACAGGAGACTGACTAGTTCTGGTTAGAAAATGTCCCCTAGTAGGCCCACCTAGTTCATGATTGTGATATGTGTGGGTTGTGGCCACTTGGGATAACCTTGATAGGACAAGGTGTCTTCGTCCAAATGAAGACCAAGGCTTACTGTCCTGGGCTTGCTCAGTGGCAGGGGACAGAGGAGGTTGATTCTGCTCATGAGCAGTGGGAACCTGAGACAAAGATCTGAGATAATGTTGCTATAGTTTACCAAATAAGCCCAGAACCTCCTCATGGAGCCTAGCCTGGGGAGATGTCACTGTTTAATGGCCTAGCCAGTTGGGGGTGCCCATTGGCCAATAGGGTTGCAATTTTTTGGTGCCTGTTTTCCAGAAACCCAGTTTAGGGAGCTTTGGATACCACACCACAGAGAAGTTTGCTTTGAAGGGCTTGGACAGATTGGGGTAGTATGGTGGCACGTTCCCAGGGGGTGATAATTCTTTCTGCACAGTTGGCATATAGACATGTCTCTTTCATGCACCAATGGGAGATGTGTTGCAGGGGCAAAGCAGAGACCTGACCTCTACAACATAAATTTGATCAAAGAAGGTGTTTTTAAGCCCTGGAGTGTTGCCTGTCGTAGGCTATGGGCATATGGGATATAGACTACCTCAGAAAGACTGCCTACTCCAAGGCCTTTTGGCCACAAGCCAAATAGCACCAGGGCCAGATATCTTATATGACATGGGCTATTCTTTCTTCAGCAGATAACTTCACTTTACTGTAGTTCTAAGTCTTCATTGGACTTTATACTCCTATCGCTGATGCTCACCTGCCTCTGTATTCTTCCTTCCCCTCGTTTTTCTGTTTTTTTCTCTTTTCCCCGGTTTTCTCCTTTTTGTCCCTCCCTCCCCTTCCTGTACCCCTTCTGTCCCTGCTGTCTGTGAAATCAGGACTTCCCTGGGTTAAGTGACGATTATTATGGAGCAAAGAACCTGAGTAAGTCAAACATACACACCATTAACTGTATTTGTGGCATGAGTGGAGATCATGGGAGTGAGGGTGTAGGGCATATGGGTGAAAGGGTGAGGGAGGGCAGTGTTTGTGAGACCCTTTCCCATGGCAGAAGGAAATGTGTGTGGCTTCAATACCATTGTCCCTGGTATTCTAACAAATCTCTAGCATTCCTGTCTGTGTTTTCCTCCTACACCTCTGAGTGGTAGGGCATGAGCTCAGTGGCTGGGTCTAGGTGCGTTAACAGGGTGCGTGCTCGCTGATGTTTAGCTTCCCGGGGAGGGTGGGGACCTGTTGCTTGCATTTTCTCCAAGTAACCCTACATCAAAAAGTCAAGGTTAGGAAATGCAGCTTTTCCAGTCCTTCTAACCGGAGACATGGTGAACCCCACATCTGAGCTGTCCCAGGGGGTCCAGGTGTTACCATGAGGCCAAGGCCAGCTGTCCATAGAGCATCTCTAAGGGACCAAGATGGCCTTGTGGGGCCACCTGCACCACTTAAGGTCCATGTATAGTTAGTGCTTTTATCTCAGAAATGCTCTAACTGACATCTCTATTCTAGAACTTAGTCCAGATTGAGGACTAGGAGGGCCTAGATGAAGGTTCCTTAGAAGCTACCCTTGCTTATTGCACGCATCCACAGTACAGCCTTATGGGTGGACTCTGTCCACATATGTTTTCCCTCAGTAAAAGATAAAGGTGGAAGACACAGTAACTGTCCTTGGGGGCTATTCAGGGTTGAGCCATGTGTCACGACAACTCAGCAAGTCCTTAGGGAGGTGGGCACAGCATATTATGGTCCTGGCTGAAACGAGCAGCGTCTCTCCATGTTTGGTGTGTCTGTGTCTCATTTCCATTTGCCTGCTGTTCTTTTGAGAGGGCTGCCATGTCTGTGCCTCCTGTGAATGCAGCTCTTTGCTTGAGATTTCTCCGCCCACACTCCAAGATGGGCTGGCCCCAACTGTCTGTGATGGGAGGGCTGGCTTGTCTTCCAGATAGTCTTACTGGCTTGTTGTTTCTATGTATCTGACATGTGTTTTGTGGTGGATAGAGACACCCCCCCACTGCTGAAGCTAAGCTTTCCTCAGCAATGGGAGAAAGGTGGCTATGGGTCCTCCTGAAGATCAGTGTAGTGTGCCTGGTGACTGTTCCATCATCCAGTGATGAGCCTCTAAGTTGGAGAGTGTCACCCGATTCTGTACTTTTGGCGACTCTGTCTTGGGAGGAAATGTGTGAGCAGCAGCATGCCTAGACTTTTCTCTTTGACTGCCCTATTTCTCTCCTGCCCATTAGCCTTAGGAGATGAGTTCTGAGGCAGGATTTGGAAGCCATCCAAATCAGCTGGCTTGATTCAGATAAAGAGAATGCTATGAAAGGGAGTAAGCCTTCTAGTGCCCATGGAGGGACTTGGCAAACTGAGTGGTCTCTGGGGACATGGAGAAGATGGCCAGAACCTCAGGATTGGAGTTCTGCTTCCCAGTTGGTTGCCTGGATGTGGCGGGCCTCCTGTGGCCTGACTTGATTGGCAGCTCAGTGTCTCTCCCGGCGCATTTGAGTTTGTGCTGCATGGGACCTCTCAGTGGTGTGTTCTGAATTGGAGTCTCTTTTTTGTTGGCTTGCAGAGGGAGTGACATCCAACACCAGTGACAGCGAAAGCAGTTCCAGTAAGTGTGTGTCATGCCCCCATGTCCTGTAGCTCCCCCATGTCTCCCAGCCATCATCATTCCGCTGTTGCACCGCTGCCATCCCTGCTCAGAGGCTGCTGCTCCTTTTAGCCATGTACACTTTGAGCCCCTGGAGATGCCGTGGCCAGTTCATTCACTTTGTTGGATGGAATGTGTAGATTAGAGAGAGAATAAGCCCCATAGCTCTGCCCAGGATCTGGTTTGAAACCAGCCCTGGGCTATTGAGGGAAGGGTAAACTGCCAATGATCAGGTCCCTGCCACAGGCATGTAGACTGTTGAGACTGCCAGGTTTACACATTTGCTCAGAGACCAAAAGTAAATGGCTTCTGACTTCCATCTGCCTTTCTGGGCACCTAGGACCACTTTAACTTCCGACTGGGTTACATAGGAGGGAATTGTCCAGTATGCTTTGGGAGTGCCTATGGTTCAAACCTCACAAGCTTTGGAACACTGGCCTTTGAGGAGCCGCGGTGACTAGAGGTCTTAAGAACTCCGCCCACGAGTCGGTCAGTCTCAGGCTCAGAAGAAGCCCCATAGCAAGTATCCTGTGGCTCCATGCAGAAGCCATTGCTAGTTTGGGGAACATAGGCACCCAGCACCAAGTGTCTTGGTGACTGTTTTAGGAAGACTTCTTGATTGCCAGGTTGCATGGGGTCCACCATGAGCAGAGAGCAGGCTCAGCATTGCTCTTAAAGGGCACTGGGGCCTTAGCTCAGATGTTCCCCACTTTCCAGATGCTTCCTAGATGTGTAAAGTGGGTAAATAGACCCACAAAGGGGTGACATTAGGCTGAAGCTTTGGCGCTTGAACTAAGTGTGTGGACTCAGGTAAAGTGACTCTGGCAGATGTGTTTCAATCGCTTGGAGCTTCTCTGTGGTTTTCTTCAGAATAAGGGGGCCACTGAATATAACCAACTAGTACCTATAAGTAGTTCCCTAGAGCTTGGGATAGTTTGGTAGAGACTTCTTGGCTTCTGGGTCTTGGTCCATAAATTGGGTGATATTTTACTGAATGAAACCACCCAGCCCAAGGCTGGTGAATGGCTTCTTAGCCTTCTTTTCAACAGAAGGTGATACTGTTGTGGTGGGTGTGGGCTATGGTGAGCACTATGTACAGACAGATCATAAAGGACTAATGTGTTTCCCTTTTTGTTGCAGAAGGACAAGAGGATGCTATTTTGTCATATGAGCCAGTGACACGACAAGAAAGTAAGCCCCCTTCTGAGAGTCTTGCCTTTGTGCCAGTCTCCCGGTCATGGGGCTCAGTATAGAGGGTAGCTAGGGGGCAGGGGAGGAGGAAGCTTGGCACATCCAGCCGTTGGCTCCTCCCTAGCATCCCTGGGCATATGCCATGCTGCACATACTTTTGCACACTGCTAGGACGCCTTCCAAAGGGCAGGCGGAATTTGAGGAAAGCAAGGGAAGGTCTGTTTCAGCGGAGGCAGTGTGGTTGTAAAGATGGGGGGCTGTATCCTCCCCTGGGAATCTTCTTTGCAAGAACCTGTGTGGAAATTTTTCCTGACTCTGTTGGAAAGGGAGATGCATCTGATTTCAGACTTGTCTGAACCTAAGATTGTCAAATTTAAAGGCTCTTTGAAGTTTTTATAGTTAAAAACCAGAGAATTTGCATAGTTGCTTCACCTTGTCTGAGTGGTGGTCACAGAGCCTCTGTCCTCAGAGGTGGGGCAGGCTGTCCTGCGGGGCCTCTGCTCACTCACTGTCTTGTGCTCTCCCCAGTTCACTATGCCAGGCCTGTGATCATCTTGGGCCCTATGAAGGACCGAGTCAATGATGACCTGATCTCTGAATTCACTCATAAATTTGGATCCTGTGTGCCACGTAAGAGCCCAGGCAGACCCAGAGGAGTGAGGTTTGGTACTCTGGGAAGTATGTACTTTAAGACAGGGTCTAGAACCAGGGCCTTTGGGGACCTCCTGGAAGAGAGTAAGTAGCAACAATGCACCCACAGTAGATGGGATTGGTAGGTTGACATCCAACTTGGCTGCTTGATTTATGCTCCAGAGTAAAAGTTTGGGTGGTGATGGTCAGGATTGATTTTACAAATGAGGAGGCCCATCATTGTTTGGGTTTTTCTTTGTGGTGCTGGGGATTAAACCTAGGTACACAAAGTGTATACAAAGTGGTTTGAGGAATGATCTGTTTGGTTTCTCTAACTCCCATGCCAAGTTTTATGCCCTCCACCAGGCCATGTTTTAGGAATCTCTACCTTTTTGACCCATGTTAACCTCAGGCACCCTGTATTTAATATCTGGAGTTTGGAAGAGAAATAGGCCAGACAAAATTCTTTCCAAATGCTTTTTCTCATTCATCTGAAAAATTGTGTAGTGGCCTTGTGTCCCTCCCATGAGAAAGGATGAAGTGGGCTTTTATAGCCCAGATCATTCTTTGAGGCACATATCATTTCCTTCCTTTTTCCCTCCCTCCCTCCCTTCAGATACCACTCGGCCTCGCCGTGACAATGAAGTAGATGGACAAGATTACCACTTTGTGGTTTCCCGGGAACAGATGGAGAAGGATATTCAGGACAACAAGTTCATTGAGGCAGGCCAGTTCAACGATAATCTCTATGGGACCAGCATCCAGTCAGTTCGTGCAGTTGCAGAGAGGGTAAGCAGAGAAGAGATGGTCTGGCTACCCTTGAGCCATAGGAAGACAAATGCTCAGGCCTGGCATCCACTCACATTCACATCCTTCCCACACTGCCTACCAAAGCCATGGTGTCTCTCCGCGGGCCAAGCCCCCAGTTATGGCATTATGTCTCTGTTGTGCAACTCTCATTGGAGCAGCGACCTTTTCTGATTTGTGGAAGCCGTGTTCATCAGACTTCTTGTCACGGTGACAAAACAACTTGGAGGAAACAGTGATTTTGGCTATGGCTTCAGAAGCTAGTCACTTGTGTTAGTGCGGGCATAGTAACGCCCGCCGGAGCTGCTTATAGCCTGCTTGTCTCATGTCAGGCAGGAAGCACAGAGAACCTGCTGTATAGGGAGCTTTCTTCTTTCCCCCTTTTTGTTCCATCTGGGGTTTCCAAGGCCATGGGATGACAGTTCTTTCCCCTGAATTAATCCTTTCTGGGAAGGCCCTCACAGGCACAGCAGAGAGCTTCACTAATCTCAAGGGACTTCTTAATCTGATTCAACAGCGAAGACGAACCGCCACAGAAACAAAAAAAAATAGGCTTTGAAGACTTCTCTGGGTGGCCCTCAGTTGATGTGTGGAATACCCCCTCATTTCTTGGTGGGGCCCTGTAGCCAGGGACTGGATGAACTGATATGGGTTTGCTTTTTCAGGGCAAGCACTGCATCTTAGATGTTTCTGGCAACGCTATAAAGAGACTGCAGCAAGCACAACTTTACCCCATTGCCATTTTCATCAAGCCCAAGTCCATTGAAGCACTTATGTAAGTGTCCGTGGGACTCAGGTGACCTTGGAGAGGAAAGGAAATAGATGTGTTGGGCAGGGGTAGGACCCAGAGAAAGCCTGAAACCAACTCTGAGTGCCTGCTGTTCCTCCTGTTTGGGGGCCTGGGCATGCACTTCCTTCCCAGTTGGACTTTAGACTTGAAGGCTTTGAGGAGGAGTTTGCCGTGCGCTACTCTAAGGTGCTGTTTAGCAGATTTTTAGGAACTCTAGAACATTGTTGTGTTAATTAAATCATAAGCTCTTTTAGAAATGCATTGCTTCTATGTCTTCGGCAGGGAAATGAACCGACGGCAGACATATGAACAAGCAAATAAGATCTATGACAAAGCCATGAAACTGGAGCAAGAGTTTGGAGAGTACTTTACAGGTAAGATCCAGGAGTCCGTGCGCTCCTGAGTCTGTGGGATCGGCCAGGCCAGCTCAGGGAGACTTAAGCAGAGCGAAACTGCCTGGGGAGCTTTCCAGTCACTGAGCACAGACCTTTCTCTAGCACTCAGGTTTCCTGTCAGCCACCAGTTAGCCAGGTTCTAGTACAGGCCACTCCCAGACACTGCTCTTGTAGGTTGCTTTGTTTGTTTTCTTGTGCTGTGAGATTGCATGTTCCTTCGACTCTTTTCCTCCCTGCTTTTCTTCCTGAATTTTATGCTGAGTAAATATTTGTTGATGTTTTCTTAGTTTGGTGTTTAAGTTGTCTGTCAGTCTGCACGTGTGGTGCACATGTCACCTACTTTAGAAGGCCAGTTCTTAAAAGATTGGGAAGGCCGGGCGGTGGTGGTGCACGCCTTTAATCCCAGCACTCGGGAGGCAGAGGCAGGCAGATCTCTGTGAGTTCGAGGCCAGCCTGGTCCACAAGGGCTAGTTCCAGGACAGGAACCAAAAGCTACGGAGAAACCCTGTCTCGAAAAACCAAAAAAAAAAAAAAAAAGATTGGGAAGGTTCCCTTTAAAGTACGGTACTGGCTGTGTGTAGGCTGGCAATGAATAAATTCAAGCTCAAATCATTGGATTAGCCAAGTTAGGAAATTATTTACATGCCATGGGTCTTTGGAGTTCTTTTAAGCATCCATATCTCTGTCTTTGTTTGTCAAACTGACCCCTGACACAGCAGATGTGATGGCTCATAGGAGCTCTGCCTTTTGCCAGAAATTGTGGTTTCTGCTCTTCCTCTGCATGACTGGGGTTTTCCAAAGCTTTGGGTGAAGCTGCTTTAGAATTATAAGCTGCCAGCCCATGGCAGACAAAAGCAATGGGAGCTTCAGTGGCTGGCATGCATTGGGTACTCAGTAAATATCTTCACAATACATGCATTTCCTGTTCACTGCTAGTCTCACTGTCTCTGGCCTAGTTCAGCCAGATGTCCAGCCCTGGGCTCTGGGCATCTAGCCAACTACACTTCTGCACTCAACTCTAGACAGTTAACACAAGAAGCCAGACCCATGTTTCTGTGAGCGCCCATCATCCCCAGGGACATTACAGGAGGGTTGGTCATAAGAGAGGCAGGACGGCTGGGGCATAGAGGGGAGGCTTATGGACCACAGTGATAACTTTTTCTCTCTCTCTTCACTTTAGCCATTGTACAGGGTGACTCGCTGGAAGAGATTTATAACAAAATCAAACAAATCATTGAGGACCAGTCTGGGCACTACATTTGGGTCCCATCCCCTGAAAAACTCTGAAGACCCCCTCCAACCATTCTCTTGTGAACAGAAGAAAACCAAGCCCTCTTCCCTCCTTCCTCTTCATTCCTGTCCCCATGGGGAGAACAAATGACTACTGTCAAAAATTTGAGTTTTCTAGTCCTGTTCTTTTTAAAAAGTTTTGTTTTGTTTTAGTTAAGTTTTTGGGATGATGCCATCTCTCTCACTCATCATGTGACTGTGCCCATTCCTGCATGGACCTTTCCCAAGCGCTAGCACAGGTGCAAATCCATCAGAGTTGTTTTCGTAAACACCCAGCAGAAGCGAAGAGAAGAGGACTGATGGAAAGACAGACTCTGGACAACTGCACAGCTTGTGAAGTGAGCGAAAGAGCCCACGTGATGAGGTGCTCCTGGGCATTTCTACCCTGTACTGCTGGCTTGCAGCTCTGAACAGTGCAACGTAATGGCGACAGAAAGTATCTTATTTATATATAGATATATATATGTAATTTATATAAAATATATAGAAATTATTATATATATATATATTATACACTCTTCTATAATATATATATATATATATACACATACATTGGGACTAGAAAATCTATGGAGATGTCCATCAATGGTACTATGTTATTAGAGAAATGCTTTAATTTTCATATTCCAATCAGATGACATCTTATGTTCCACCTGGTTGGGAAGGGGTTTGACAACGGTAGTAAGTGCTATACCAAAGCACTCTCTCGAATTTGGTCATTCTCTTCAGAGCTAAGGTTTGCTCCAGGTGGGGCCGACCTGCAGCATGAGAGAAGGGGCTTTGACTGGGAGCTTGAAATTGGAGACTTGACTGAAGGCAGTTGCTGCCCATGCAGGGCAGTCGTTCCTGTGCAGAAAGAGAGAATGAATGGCTAATGATGCTCCGGATGAAATTGCCTATTGTTTTATGCCGCCTGATGTGTCTGCATGAGAGGTTTCCTTTTTGTTCATTTCTAAGCTGCTGTTAAACCAAAACCATGTCGTGCTACTGTGTCGGCCTTCTCATTCCTCCAAATTGTCCTTTTCCTATTTCAGTGAATGCGTAGAATCCTATTTGCCAGTGCTCTCAAGGCTTGTGAGGTTCTGAAGGAGCCAGGCCTGGGATACAGCAGGTAACTTAGGCCTGGCCATCCAGTCAGCAGAGGGAAAGCAGGGGCTGGTGAGGGCAGAGAGGAGAAGCTGAGGCTCAGAGTTCCCATGCTGGACTTAGCTGGAGGTTCCTTCATGGGGCCACTGGCAGAGATACGGGGTGCTTGCCTTTCAGCTCTGTGCTGGGACAGTGAAAGAGCACCAGGCTTGGCCAGCCATGTAGTGAGTTGGATTTGGGTTCTTTTCTTTTGCAACTGCTCCATTTGCCCTCCCCCCGACCCCCTCACCAACAGCTGGTAGCTTACTGTTTCTTCAAGATGAAAGTAGACTTTAATGCTGTAAATTTGAGCTGTAGCGCTAAGACTCGCTTACTGGTGAGCTGTGAAATCTTGTTGCTTTTTTCCCCAGAGTCTGATGGCAGTGACTGGTCCAGGTAGTTTTCCTCCCGCCGCCAGTGCAGGCAGCAGGTGTGGTCCAGGCCCTACCCCACCCCACTGTGCTCCTTTGAAGCCAACGTGCCTCCCTCACCTCCACACTGGAGGGATGATGCAGGGGAGAACATAGAATTGCTTGGCCCTCCTGGGTTAGGACCATTGCAGGCAACTCGGTGTTGACACTTTAAAGCACTACCAGCCACATTCAGGAACTCTCTCTGGTCACAGGTACCCTACCAGCATAACGAGGCTAACTGTGACGTAACGTGGGGCCCAGATCTAGGAGAAAGAAAAGGCAGCAGCTTTCTCTTGGGCAGTACACTGGATTGAAGGCAAAGAGGGATAAAGCGACAGATGATTGTGACTCTCATGAGGGGGGTGAGCAGGGAGTGTTGATTCTCTGATGGGAACTGACGTGTCTGTACAATGCTCAGCCCTCCCTCCAGGGAAGAAAAGCAAAGATTCAAAGTAAGCATGATAATAGTTGGTTTACCAGTGTTCCTTCCAAGGAGACATATATTTTTTAATAAATGATAGTTGCAATGAACCATGGCTCAGAGACCTTTTTGAAGTAGTCGAGGAGGGTGGTTGGGGCCCAACAACAGGAGGAACAACTCAGACCAATGCTTTTAGAGATGGGGGAGGAGGGCTCGCCGGGCAGTCCTTGAGAAGAATGTGGCCCAGGGTGGTGCTGCACCCTTTGCTACAATGAAGCTAAGAGTGTGTACTTGGGCTTCACCCTGACCTAGAAGCTGCCTTCACATCACCAGCTACATGGGGCCCATGTCTTTGGTGGCAAATACTGATACTTTTCTAAAAGTTGGGTTGATTTGGAAGATGGTACCATAACAAAGACACATGCTAAAGAAGCAGGAGCCAGCCTGGCAGCACGGAACTGAGAAGAATGGTAAGAGAAAGCCACCTGCCAGCTACCACTTTACCACAGTGGAGGTAGCATGGGCCGCGGGGGAGAAGGTGGCAGGCGTCCTTGTGGCCCTCAGACACTGGGAGAAGTGCTTGAAGCAGGTATTGCTGACCATGGCTGATGCCATGCAGGCAGCTCGTGGGAAGAAACCTGAGGTGGTGCTGCCATAATTAAGGTGCAAGAGTGAAACCTGAATTGTTGGGCCACCCCTAAGGTGTGTGGGCTGAGCCCCAGGAGGGATGATCACCTCCTCTCTTTGTGGGCTTTCATGGCATGCACAGCTCTTGCCTCCATACATTCTCAGTTGTTAGAGGGGAGCCCCTAACAGCTCTGCGGGGTTGAGGAAATTCACTTGGCAAGAGCAAAGGGAATAGAGTTGGCCTGTAGTCGCACTGTGCTGAGAGTCCGTCTTCACAGTGGATGGCCCACGAGAGGGAGGACAGCTGGAGAAAATTAAACCCCAACACAAGAAAACAACTGAGTAACTTGGGAAGGCCAAAGGGAAACGGGCCCTAGCGCATGGGGCCTGACTGCCAGCAGTGCCTTGGATCTATGAAGTCAGGCGGGCTCTTCCCAAGTCTGCTGCTGACTGAGGCCAGGCCTGACTCAATTTCTTCTTCTCTAACAGGAAGAACTCAAAATATCCAAAGGGTGATACCTATCTATAACTAAATAAAATACTTGTTAGAACCCTAATTACCAACTTTATCCTAATTTGAACATTAGCTAATGAAAGTGAAATCTTTACCTGAAGCAAATGTAGGAGTTGAGAGGCCAGGAATGAAGCTAATAAGGACACAAAAGAATGAAGTTGAGGACTTGGATAGCCAGACGAAAGGTGGGGCCGAGAAGGAACCTTTGGGCTCAAATCGAACAGTCACTGCTAATGGCCACCAGAATCTTTCCTGAAGAGACATTGCCTGCCTAGTTTTAAGCACTGTTTAAGCCGAGGAAGCAATGAGATGAACGGGGTTCCCAGCATTCACTTTTTCAGGACAGCCAGCAAGTTAGTGCTGAGCACAGCGCAGGCCCAGAGGCCTCATTCTCCACGTGCCTGGTCCATGGCCACTTAGTCTTGCCACTTCTCAAGTTTTGTCTATCAGCCTAGTTTCCAGCTGGGCTTCCAAGTCCTTAATTCCACTAATTCTTTTACCCATTCGGTAATTTCCTAGGCACCTCTAGGACATTGTATTATCATTGCAAATCATTTCTGAAGCTCAAATCCCAATTTCCCCAAAAACCTCCATGACTTCCAAGAGAAATTAGAACTAGCTTCTGCACTTCTTCATCTCTCACCAGAAGTGTTGAGACCTGGGCTTTGTCAGAAACTAGAACCTTAACAGTGACACCCTAAGTACTGTGTGTGTGCAGAGCCATCACCACTGGGCACGGTGACTCCTAGTGGGTTTTTCCCATGTACATCAGACTGCATGAGCTACTTCCTAAGCCTAGCCCTCCCCGAGTTGGTTGCCCGTCAGCACTCTGCCAGGGAGGAACAGAGGCAGAGGCGTGCTACTTGGCCCGTTGTCCACCTCCAGGAGCCCATTGCTCTTTGGCGTGGCCTGTCAGCCCTTGGCTTTTTCTTCCATGGCAGCCTCCTCCAGCCATTTGCTTTCCCTGAAGGCGCTCCCCCCGCCCACAAATACCCTGAGTCTTGGTTCTCTGCCTAGAAATGCCCACTCCCCCTTCATAGTTCCCTAGAGGACCCATTAATATGTGAAGACTTGGTACAAGAATCTCATTCATTCCCTCTCACGGGGCTGCACCCTCTTCCCACCAGGAGATAGAACTGATCTCTTTTATACCTTGTCATCTTTGTCACCATTCACACATGTGCTCTAGTCATCCATTGCCAAGAGCAGCTGGGAAGGAGCTGCCTTATCACTTTCCTAGGTAAGGAAACTGAGGCACGGTGTGATCATGTGGTTAATAAGTCACAGAACCATGGGCCAAACAGCCTATGGCTACAGCAGCTGTGCTCCCAGACACCCCAGCAGCCTGTACCTTTGCTCAGGACATGGGACCTCAGCTTGCCCATTTGTCTTTCTGAGAGCAGTCTCGCTGCTCCTCCACACACCCAAGTGCTGCCCCAGAGGGTGGAGCGGATGAATGAGCAGCAGTCTGTCTCAACCCTGGGAACAGGGATCTGACTAGGCTCCTGCCTGTGGGCGACGCTTTGCTTTCTGACCTTGCATCTTCCATTGGGATCTTACTCCATTTGCTTAATTTCTATTCACCTTCAAGCACTCCGCTTTGCTCTGCTCATTCCTCTTTGCGCTCTGCTGTCCTCCCAGAGCTAACTGGCCACCCACCTTGCACCACGGACAAGCGACAGCACTAGGGCTCAACTACGGCTATCCTTGAACTGCACCGGAAAGCGCTCAGATGCCAGCCTTTTTCCCCAGCAGGACATTCCGGGCCCTGTCCCTACTCTCCACAGGGAACCTCATTTAGCTCTGAGCAGAATCCTTCCCTTCCAGTGCTCACCCAGCTGGCAGATCTGTCCCTGTCCCTGTGGGTGCACCACATTTTCCTATCCCCGGGCTCAAACCTGATCCGACTCCTTGGGTCATCATATGGACTTTCCAGCCAAAACTTGTTGAATATTTATGACTCTTCAATATACTTCTTTGTTGCCATCCCTGTCCAGCCTGTATATCAGGAACTGCTGCTTACTGTAGACAGGCCTTCCTCTTGGTGATAGAACGACAAGGGCACAAGAATAGTCCCAGTCTGAAGGAGCCTGAGATCTCGTAAGGAGCAAAGAAATAGCCCACAGAATTTTACCTTAGGGAGGGCGGTGAAGGAAATACACAGGATGGGAAGTGTGCTTAGGAAAGGGTGCACGGGGACACCTCTGGAGGTGAAATTCAGATCAAGACCTTTAAGACCTGCAGAAAAAGCCACCGGGGAAGGAGCAGGGGAGTGGGGGAGGGGACAGGTTTTGCTGAGCACTCTGTGCTTACAGGGCTAACTGCTTGACATTTCTTGAAAGACCAGTGTAGATCCATGCTTTTTACCTAGGAGCAAGGCCCCTGTCTGGAGTCTTTGTAGTTCACATCTCTTCTGTGAAGAAACCTTGAAGCTTCTGCTGAAATGTCAGTGACCTCTCAAGAAGAGCCCCCCTCTTCCACCCTCCTAATAGTTTCTCCTGACTTACTCCTTTTTGCACGTTGGCTGTATTCATATGTACTTCTCCAACTAGGCTTCTAGGAGGCCTGGAGCGCCTCTGTTGGATCCCGCCATACCCTGGGGCTAATACACACCCTACATTACCAGTGCTGGCTAAGTGACTGTCAAAATTTCCCTTTCTGGGCCTCAGTCTTCCTTGAAACTGAGGTGATCTCAAGGCTCTCCCTGCTCTAACACTTACTGAAATGATTCAGTAGAATGGTAAGGTGACTTTGCCAGGTCCTTGACAAAAAGGTCATGTTTCTGTGAACTTGCACTTGAGACCAACAAAACGGGTAACGTAAAAGGTGTAAGAACAGCTGCTGAAGACGAGCATTTGTTACTACACAGCCAAACAGTACTCCTTGGCAGGCTAGGGGCTTTCTTCTAAGGAGCAAGGGAACAGGTCCTGGGGCTCAGACCAGGGGAAGTCATTTCTATTGGCTGCTCACAGAGGTCAAATTCCAGAGCAGATTGAAAAACTAGGAAGCTCTGGATTAGAATAGATCATTCAAATTTCATAAAGAAGTTGTAGCCGGGGAAATTCTGGAATAAAGGTACAAAAACAAAAATCAAAAACCACCCAGATGCCTGCCTTTGAAGAGATGAGGTGGTGGGCCTTGCCTGAATGGGGCTACCGAAGCAGCAAGAAGGTGGCAGGGTAGAATCCTGGGTGATTCTAACCCGGTGAGAGTCCTGCTCCCAGTGCCCTGCAGCCAGCGGAGGGCTCAGTTTGTCTTCCCTGTGGCCTTACTTAAAGAGCATGGGGGAGGGGTTAGGTACAGAGTGTGAGTGACCCCAAAGTAGCACACCACCAAAAAGTCGCCTGAGACTAGATGACTTCCCCGTAGGAGCGCAGATGGAATCAATTCTCCACTGTACTGGTATCACCTCTGGAGACCACGAGACTCACATACAGCTTTGAGAGAAGCATAAGAGGAGTGGCTAGAACCTTCCTAGACCATCTCTATGATACAGTCTTGTTATAGAGACGAGGCAGACTCTCGGAAGGCCCACTACTCTGTTCATGCCAAGAAGCAAGCACCAGTTGTTCCAGGAGTAAGCGCCTTAATGGACAGGTACTCAAGAACATTAGCAAAGTTCAAAAAAGCATGGGCTGATCTTATTGCTTCTATCAGTTGTTTTCCTCAGAAGAGCAAAGTTGGGTACATTGGCATGGATGGTGGTCCTGCCTATATAACCTACCATCTTTATAATCTACCATCTATAATCTGCATCTCTACAACCAACAATCATCCTCAAGCCGTGGTGCTGCCATAGGCTGCATCTCCCCAGCCCAAATGGGCTTCATGAGGCTGACTCATGCTTGGCCTAGCTCAAGAGAGTGAGGCTGGACTCGCTCTCCTGGCTTGCTCACTGCTTTGGCTGCTCCCCGCTCACCCTCCCTGGTCTGATAGGCTCTAGGTTAGCACTGTGGCTGCAGCTGCTGGCTCACGTCAAACTCACCTGGCTGCTGAGAGGGACCCTAGCTGGGTGACAATCTCTGCCCTTGCATACTTTTTGTGTAGGAGAGAAATGGACACAGCTTACTCTGGAGGATACCTGCCCACCCCTGGGATATACCATCTTTACCTTGAGCATCTTTTTATATACATTTATGCCTTCTATGAACTTTAGTCTTCTAGAAGGTTCACTAGTACAGCATTGTAGTGATAGGAGTGGTGGGCTGCGTTCCCGCCCAGCTCCCGCCCAGATAGCTTTATACCCGAAACAACACACAAATTGTATTCTTTTAAACACTGCTTGGCCCATTAGCTCTAGCCTCTTACTGGCTAACTCTCGTATCTTGATTAACCCATTTCTATTAATCTGTGTAGCACCACAAGGTGGTGGCTTACCGGAAAGGATCTTAACCTGCATCCATCTTGGAGAAGAGAGCTATAGCATCTGCCTCACTGCCTTCTTCCTCCCAGCATTCTGATCTGTCTACTCCGCCTATCTAAGCCGCTGTCCTATCAAAAGCCAAGGCAGTTTTCTTTATTAACCAATGAAAGTAACACAGACAGATGACCCTCCTCCATCACAGCATTTGGCTGTCATTGCCCTGCCCCTCTTGGGAAGGCTTGACACCTTTCTCTGCTCTGCCCTTCGCTGTCATTTCTGGATTGCTTTATCATTTTACAGGCCCAATTTATATGTCAATCTAAGTCACTCAGATCAGCCAAAGCCTCTCCGACCTCACAAAATGCCTCACCAAGGGGCTCAGCAAGGCCACTAAAGTTCCTTAAGTTCCCAAGTCCATAATGAATTAAAGTCTTTTATTGTGTGTTTTTTTCATTTTTGTTTTCGAGACAGGGTCTCTCTGTGTAACAGGCCTGGTTATTCTGAAACTATCTGTAGACCAGGCTGACCTCGAACTCACAGAGATCCACCTGCCTCTGCCTCCCAAGTGTTGGGATTAAAGGTGTGTGCCACCACCTGCAGTTTTAAATACTTAACTGTCTGGTGAACAGAGTCTTATCCAGCTCAGCGAACTGGGCATCAGACATCACCTTGGGTATGCCCAGTTCCCTCAGTAACTGACTCCTCTGTCATCTTTGTCCACTCCCTGACATTCACGCAGACCTCAGCCTGTGATAACCAGGTGTCCTGACTGGCCCACAGGAGCCTGTCCATCGGTGACTGATTTCCCTCAGATTGCTTCAGGTCGTGCAGCTCTGGAAGAGTTCTATCCTGCAGAGGACTCAGACTGATCCTATCCCATGTCTCACCGCCTTCATAAGCCAGGCTGTGAGAGGCTCTTTCATTCCTTTAGCATACCTTCCCCTAAATCAAGCAGCCCCAGGGCTGAGTATTCCCAGATTATAACAGTGTACTGGATCATTTTTAAGGCTCCGGCCTGTATGCCGAGTCATGGATGTTCTCTTCCTCTGTAATATGTTGGACCCAAGGGCTATCTTGTTCAATGTCCACCTCACTTTCTTCATGCTGTACAATTCTTCCCATGGTTTCCAAGGTTTTAGAGCCCAAGAAGGGCTCTCTAGCATAGATATAACTTACACTCTCCTTTCCCTGCACCCTGCCATCTTGAAGAAACAGCAAGCCGGGGCTGGGGCTGAGTGCAGCTTCAGCTCAGCTGATAGAGTGCGTGCCTACCGAGTATGCACAGAGCCCTGGGCTTGGTCCCCAGCACTGCATACTGGACTCTGTGGCACATGCCTATAAACCCAGTACCAGGGATGTGAAGACATGAGGGTCAGAGGTTCAAGACCATCCTTAGCTACATAGAGCCAGTCTGGGCCACATGAGACCCTAACTCAAGCAAGCAAGCAAGCAATAAAAAGTACAGCAAGGCAACACCTCCATCTCGCTGTTCCATTTCCCACGTTACAAATCGGAGGCAAATGCAGAGGATAGCTTGTCTTCTTGTGATTCCTCACTATGTGGTCAAGGTTTTCTCTGTGCTGAGAGCTGCACCTCAGTTGCATATCTTATCACCCAACTCATGCACCTGACACCCCAGCTCCTTTCAGGGAGTGTGGTGTGTTCTCTAGTTCATCAACGGTTTGGAGGACATCTCATCCATCCAGTTGCCACGGCACACGGACTAGATAGAGAAGATGGTGACCATAGAACTCCCACCAAGAATGCTCCCTCTCAGCTTGCCCTTGCTTAGATGGCCCGTCATCTGGCACAGGTGTGCAGTCACCAGCACAGTGAGGAAGCACACTATAGCACACTACATGGGGAGAGGGAGCCACATCAGGATGGCCCCTGCGGACTCGCTACTCTTTCACGGATCGGCCTCACTTGAAGGCCTCAGCCCCTGCTGCAGGGCTGTGCAGTCACCCCCTCCCAAACTTAGTTCTGGTTCTGTCATGTCTCTCTCTGTCTTAGGCACCAAGAGTTTGGGGAGCTTTTCCTAAGGAAATGGGAACAAACGCCTACTTACCCTGCATAAGGCACCAATCACAAATTAAAATCCAATTCTAAAGTTGGGCGGTGGTAGCGTGCCCCTCTAATCCCAGCACTTGAAAGGCTGAGGCAGGCGGATTTCTGTGAGTCCGAGGCCAGCCTGGTCTACAAGAGCTAGTTCCAGGACAGGCACCAAAGCTACAGAGAAACCCTGTCTAGAAGAAAAAAAAAAGGAAAGACATTAATTAAACCTGTAACGTGTATCCAGTAAGCCAAAAAAAGGGGGGGGGGGAGGACAAAGTCCAATTCTATCCATTTGGGGAGCTAATGAATTTCTTTAACTTCATTATGGAAGCCTGGGTGAACAGCCAAACCATGAAAAAGCCTCACCCTCTCCATAGCTGTCTGAGCGAAGCCTAGCCTCCTTCAGTTAACCTTTCGCCTATATACTCTTACTTCCTGAGCCCACCAGCCCGTGTGCCGCCCGGGCAAGGTTGCGCCCAGCTGGCAGGGAGCTGCAGGAGGGTGTGGCTGAGATCTCAGGTGGAATCTAATGACCCTCCTCGCCTCTTCTGTGAGGAAATCTCAACAGGCGTGAGGGCAAGAGTCTTGCAGGAACGCACTGCTGCTCCGAGGAAAGAAATGGCTGTTACGCGCAGAGGACACTGTGCCCTGGCATAGGGTATAGTCTTGGGGCTGATCAGAAAATAATCACATAAATATGAATTTACTGCTAAGTTCTATTGTTGAAGGTTCAGCGAGTAACTGCAAGGGCTTCCAAATTAGCCTTCCTGCTTCTTCACGCTCCCTTCCCCAATTTACCCACTGTTGCCTAGGTTACCATTCTTAAGGGCCGGTTCTGCCTCTGCCAGTTCTCGGCTTAAACTCCTTCAATGGTTAAGTTGCTCCTGACTCAGGAAAGGGCAGCTTTTTCTTGACTCTTTCTTTTGGATACTGCCCAGAACCTAAGTACGCTTTCTCCTTATACTGGGGGCGTGCTCACTCTTCCTGAAAACTCACCATATTAGTTATTTCTCCGTTGCTGTGATAAATGCCATGACCAGAACAACCCAAGAAAGACTTTCGTTTGCCCTTTAGCTTCAAAGGAGGGCATCTACAGTGGTGGGGGAGGCAGAGAGAGAACAGCTCCAGCTGCAAACATGGAACAGAGAGAGCCAACTGGAAGCAGGGTGGGCCACGGGCTCTTAAAATCTGCTCCCAGTGACAGACTTCCTCCATACCTCCTAAGGATTTTACAACTAGCTCCAAATGGGTATCAGCTGGGGACCAAGTGTTAAACACACGCGCCTGTGGTGGGGGGTAGCGTGGATGGTCTCATTCCAAACACTCCACTCCATTCTTTGGCTCCCAGAGCCATATCATAATGTAAAATGCATTTAGTCCAACTTCGAAAGTTCCCATAGTCTATCACAGTCTAAACACAGTTTAAAAATCCAAAGTCTTTTCTGAGACACAAGGCAAACTTTTCGTTATAACCCTCTCCCATAAACTAAAAAAGCAAATGACATCCTTAGAGCACACAATGGCATGGACTATCCATTGCCATTCAAAAAGGAAGGAACGAGGGCATAGCGAGGAAATACTGGCCAAAACCAATAATGAACCCCATCCTGTAGTTCCGTATCTGGTATCTGGGACTTCAGCTTCCAAGGGCTTAGATGGCTCCAGCCTTCCAGCTTTGCGCCCTACAACACACATTTCTTTCTTGGGCTGGTTCGCCTCCCTGTATGCAGCTCTCACTGGCAGAACACTTCTGGTATCTCCAACATCTTGGGGTCATCTTTGCAGCATCACATAGTGTCCTGTCAAGGCCCTCTTCTTGTAGTGACTCCAGCGTTGTCACACCTTGCCCACCCTCGGTGGCTCCCTGAAACCATCGTGGAAGAATACATGACCTTCCACTTTGCCTGTCTCCCAAACCACATCCTGTGGATGACACAGCCACGTCTGAGTGGACCTTGGGATGGACCCTGGTCCCTTAAGTCATATTTGCAGTACACTCTGTATGCTGTGTTCTGGAAGCAGAAAACTCATTAGGCCTCTTCCTTTCACAAATTGGAAGCTTAGCTATGTGGGGCTCTTGACCTGAGGGTACCATTCCCATTGTTCCAAAGCTTAGTGGCACTAATCTCCTTAGCAATTACAAGCTCTCTCAGCACATGCTGTAACATTAAGCTTCTTAGTGCCTTCCTGTCCAAACTGTACCTTTTTTATTGCTTTTTGCTCCACTTGCTCTTGACATTGTAGGCCCAAATAAGAAAAATCAATAATAACCACGTGTCTTAGGGTGTCTGTTACTTTGCTAAAACACCTTGACCATAAGGAACCCAGGAAGGAAAGGGTATTATTTTGCGTATGCTTCTACATCAAAGACCAACATCTATGGAAGTCCGGCCAGGAACTCAAGGTAGAATCCCAGAGGCAGGAATTGATGTAGACGCATGGAGGAGCACTGCTTACTGGTTTGTTCTTCATGGCTTGCTCGGCTTCATTTCATATAGCATCCAGGACTACCTTCTTGGGGCTGGGTCCTCCCACATCAATCACCAACCAAGAAAATGGACCACAGGCTTGCCTACAAGTCAATCTGGTGGGAGCATTTTCTGAACTGAGGATCTTTCTTCCAAAAGGTCCCTAGCTTGTGCCAAGTTGACATAAAGCTTGACAGCACAATTGACCTTTGTCAACTTGACACAGACACGTCACTATTCAACTAGAACCTTTCCTTTCTTGTTTATCCCCAAGATGGCACATTAACATTAATAGACAATGCAAACAAATAAGTTTAAAAGTTCCAACCTGTAAATTTAAAACATGTAGTTTCTTTCAAAGCTCAGTGTTTTTCTACAGTGTTATTCTTTCTGCGGGGTTTGGAGACGGAGACGAAACGCGAGACACACGGCGGTGCGGGGTTAGGAAGGAGACACGGACACGCGGCAGTCCCACGTGGGTGCACTTTAATGTGTGTGTGTGGGGTAACAACAAGTAAGGGACAGGTGTGAAGAGACGAGAGGGAAGGGAGGGAGGGAGAGAGGGCACGGCTTGAGGCGACCCTCGTTTTTAACGGGAACGCAGGGGCGTCTGGGAGAAATGTCCTGCGCATGTGCAGCCTCTCATAGCGCTGGTATATGTAGTCCAGGGGAATGCTGGGAGCTGTAGTCTCCAAAAGGAACAACATACAGTCTCCCAAGTTTCTCTAAAACATCCAAAGTCTCTGTAAAATTTCATGGTCTCTTAACTGTGGGCTCCTGTAAAATGAAAAAATAAGCCTCATAATTTTTTAATCCAAGGAGGAAGAACCAGGGCACAGTGACAATGTGAATAAAGTAAAACCAAACTCTCACACTGATAAAGACCCCTGGGACTCACTCAGCATCTTCTGGGCTCCGAAGGGCTGTGCAGCCATCCACACATAGCACACACAGCTTGTCTTGCAGGATCAGGCCAGCACCACTCCATGGTTGCTGTTGTCCCATTATACTGGCATCTCCAAAATGCTGGCGTCTGCCGCGCACTGCGGCCCTATGCATTAGACCCCAGTTCACAAGCTTGGGGCAAGGGGCTGGAGGTTGAGAACACAGAAGTAGAGACAGACCGACACGCAGACCTCTTAACACTGATACCAAAGCCCCTCTTTACTAGCAACATGTAGGCTTAAATACACTGCAGTCAATACCCAACAGCTGAAAATCCCATCCTCTGATCCTCTAACTAGGCACAGCTTCTAGTGACTTTAATTAGAAGGTTCTAGGAGGGAAGAGCAGCTGAAGGCAAGGACTCATTAGTCCCAACATCCAGCTGAAGGCCAGGACTCATTAGTCCCAGCAGGCGTCTCCTTCGGAGCTGGGCTGCACCTTTACCATAGCTTCTCCCAGGTTCTCTTTAGGGAGTCTAAACCAGCTACATAGTGCCCAGCCTCAGTCTCTCTCCATAACTCCTTCCACACTGGGGTGTTCACTGATACCGGGGCTTCACTTTCGCCAGTGGCCTATCTCGAATATCATAAGTCATGTCTCAGCTGCTCCCCATGGCCCCTTTATACTTTTAAACCCAACAGTACTTGCTGTAACATCGGATTCAGCTGGCAGCATGAGATTCAGCCTCAGCCTATTCTGGACCACAGCTTCTGTGTGCTGACCTGAGGAAACACTTCTCAGAAGACTGCGATTGTTCCAGAAAAGCAACGCTTCCACTTTCGTGGCTCTGGTCTTTTGTTAATGACAGCTGACTTCTCAGCCCCACATGACTAGAACCAGAAATTCTCCACTGAAAATATAGAATGGCCTTAACAGTTGTAATAAACCAGGCCTCCATCACCTGCATTTCTTCCGCCATTCTCATCTTCCAAGCTCCCACAGAACAGTCCACTGAGCACCAAACGCTCAATGGCTTTTACAGTCAACTGCCACTAAAATCCTTACCAAAAAACACGGGCAGGTCTGCCACAGCAATACCCCATGACTTGGCACCACTTTCTGTCTTAGTTATGTTTTCTATGGCTAGGATAAAATATCGTCACCACAGGCAACTTGAGAAAGAAAGGGTTTCTTTTGATTGCACCCCCACATCGCAGTCCATTGCTAAAGAAGGTCAAGACAGAAACTCAAACGGGCAGGAGCCTGGGGGCAGGAGCTGAAGCAGAAATCATTGAGGAACTCTGCTTACTGACTTGTTTCTCATGGCTTGCCTGGCCTGATTATAGCACCCAAGACCACCAGCCCAGGGGTGACACCATCCACAGTGACATTGGCTTGCCTGGCCTGATGACAGCACCCAAGACCACCAGCCCAGGGGTGACACCATCCACAGTGACATACACGGACCCTTCCACATCAAACATTAACCAAGAAAATGCACCACAGACTTGCCCAGAAGCCAGTATAGTGGGGGCATTTTCTCAACTGAGGTTCCCTCTTCCAAAATGACTCCAGTTTGTGTCAAGTTAACATAAAACTAAGCAGCATGTCCTGCCACAAATACTTAAGACATTATGCAGCCTTGCTACCTCCTTTGCAAAAAATATTAGTCCAGTACTTTCAATTTGACTTCAGGAAAGTTCCCAGAACATGGGCAGAAATGGTCTCTAGCCCTGGTGCTCTTGATTCCCTCTGACACCTGTGGAGCCAGGCCTCTAAGTCCAGCTGATTCTCAGCATTGCTGTTTTCCAGGTCTGTGCTAGGAAAGTCCACTAAACTCTACTTACAGCATTCAACCAACTTCTTAGTCCAAAGGTCCAAAGTCTTCTACATTCCTCAAAACCAAACAACAACAGCAGCAATAAAACAAAACAAAACAGAACAGAACAAAATACCAAAAAGAAACAACACAGTCTGGTTGTCCCCAGCAACAACCTACTTTCTGGTGCCTCAATTTGCGGAGGCGGATTTCTCTCAGGGAACAGAACTGATGGCTGTCTCACACTGGAGAGGCCGAGGATCTGGTAGTTGGATACTAGGCTGGATGGCTCAGTAGTCTCAGTCTGGCACCGGCGTGCTGCAGGATTCCTGCAGAGCTGCTGCCCGACAGCCTGTGTTAGGAGCCCTAAGAAGCCCTGGCTGGAACCAGAGAAAGGATGCTGCAGCCGTGGAACTGATAAACCTGACAGCGAGAGGGAGGGAAACAGGCCCAAGCCATTCCTTCTCTCATGTCCTCTTTTTCTGGGCTGCCTCCAGAAGGCGCCGCCCACATCTAGAGTATGTTTCCCTGCTTCGAATGATCTGATGAAGGAAACCCCTCCGAGGAGTCCCAGCAGCTTGTGTTTTAGTTGGTCCCAGAAGCAGTCAAGTTGACAACCAAGATTAGTCACCACAGCCCCACCTCTGCCACGTGGCTGCTACTGCCATGTGGTCCATCTCCACACTCTTCACTCAGATGCTGCGGCTTTCTCCTTCCCTCTCCCGCTCTCCTGTGGGCAGCTGCTCAGATTTCCAGCTTGCCTGCTCTGCTGTTTTTCTTTTAAACTCCAATAAGCCTGTTCTTGAGCTCAATAAAAATAATCCTTCAAAGTCCTTAGAAAGATAGTGGGAATCCTTCGCCCTACCTTTAAAGCCCTTCCCCTCCCAGTATTCTCCTTTGAGCCCCAGCATGGCAAAGGCACAGAGCCTCGCAGCGCCTCCTGCAGGAGCCTGCGTGCTTCCCTCGGTCACGGCCTTCCCCTCATGCTTCTGTCCAAATGGTACACATCTCCTCTTTCTTTCTGTCGTGTTCTGTTGCCCAGGACGGCTACAGACGTGATCCTCTGCCCAGCCTCCAGAGTACTGGGACTCTGGGCAAACCTCACCATGCTGAGCTCGGATCTTGTCTTTAAAGCCTGCTCCAACCCCCTTCACTAGCACGTCCTGCTCTTCTGCCCTGGAATCCTTGTTCTTCCCTGACTAGACAGTTCCACGGAACTCTTCTACATCCAATCTCTTGAAATGCAAGCCCAGCCCTTTCTGCTATCAGAACACAAAACTCCCCGAGAGAAAGGCCTTGGTCCAAACCACAATCATTTATTGACTGGAAGGACAGATGAATGAATGTATAAAAGAGCACATGGATGAATAAACATTCGAGGTTTCTCGTTAATAGGTATGTGACTGCTACATGACGAAGGTCGCTGATGATGTAGTCCCATTTCCAGGGAGCTGTGGAAGACGGAGGTGGCTGTATTTAGAGATGGGATTTTAGAAGAAAATGGTTTGAAATGCTGGATTACTGGACTCTTAGCTAAGAACAGAGGAACAAAGCTCTCTGTGATAACTGGGGAAATATGTTTCCTAGAGCTTTGATTATGTGATAAAGAAAACTTTAAATTGGAAGCAGAGGGAAAAAGAGAAAAGTACTTTGATATGAAAATCAACTGCATGCAGATAATCTTAGATATGACAGCAAGAGCGGCTCTCAGGAAGCCACTCATGAAGCCAAAGGAGGATGTATCTAGAAAACAGCACACACATCGAACTTACAACTTGAGAACTTTCTGTTCCAATGCTCAGCACAAACATTAAGTTAAACCATATGAAATCGCCAGTATTCAACTATTTTTGACCTACAAAATGGCAGCTCCATATGGTTCTACCTAACAGTAAAGTTGAAGTGCTAGCTCAAGATAAAGCATGTAAGATTAGGAGCCACTAAGTTTTGGAGGGATTCAACTTACAAGGGGAATCTGGCATTAAAAGAAATATTAAGCGGATACCTTCTAGAATGGGAGGTGACACTGTGCTATATAAATAAAAACCCACAGAGGTGAAGGCAGAGTCCTCGACAGAGATGTGACATTTACAAGGAGAAAGGAAGTGAAAGAGTGAAATACATTACATTCCACTGCCCAGGAGAAAGTCGTAAATGGATGTCGTGATCTACTGATGGATACAGGACACCAACGTTTTAACATGGCTAAATACAGTGGAATTGAGAGACTTGGACCAGATTTGCTGTGTTGGACATGGTGACACACATCATAATCCTAGCACTTGGGTGACGCAAACAGGAAACTCAAGGTCATCACAAGCTACATTATGAGTTGGAGGAGAATCTGTCTCAAAAATAAAAGTTACTTTAAGATTCATCTGCAGAACATTCAAAGAGTCTTTACCTTTCTTCCTGACAGCATTACCCATCAGAGAGAACAACAAAATCTCCAAGAGGGATTCTTTATTATTCTGGCTTAATTCCATACCCATAAAGAACTGACCCATAATGATTGGTAAAGTGGAGGCTTGCAGATGACCACATAGTACCATCTTAGAGTTTGTGAGAGTTCAAAGCTAGACAGTACTGAAGTGTTTTGTCTTAAAAGTTAAGAAGGCAGATTTGGAAGAATTCAGAGGACATAAGGGTGATGTGAAGGCAGGGGGGTTGGGTCCTGTGTAACCGGGGGCCTTGTGCATGCTGGGCAAGGGCTGTACCATGGAGTCTATCTCCTCGCCCTTTTTGCTTTTTATTTTGAGACAGGTTCTTGTTAAATTGTCTAGGCTGGCCTTGAACTTGTGATTCTCTTACCCCAGCCTCCAAAGTAATTAGAATAACAATTATCCCACTGAGGTCAGCTTAGGTCTGACTTTAAGTCACATCTGTACCACTCACCAGGTGTTTTGTTGTGCTGTGGTTTGAATGTGAAATGTCTTCTGTAGATTCAAGCATTTGAATTCAGTCCCCACATGGTGATGCTACTTGGAACTTGGGAAGGTAGAACCTTCGTGGAGGAAGTCAGTGCTTTCTAGTCTGGCCCCCTTTGTTCTCTGCTTCCTAAGACTCGGTTCAATGTGACTATCCAGCTTCTTGCTCCTGCCTCCCTGTCTCTCCTGCCTGCTACCATGTCTTCCTTGCCACAATGGACTGGATTCATCTGAGCCCGTGAGCTGAAATAAATCCTTTCTCCTGTAAGCTGCTCTTGTCAGAGAGCTTTATCACACCAGAAAAGTAACTAAGTCACTCTAAGTTCCTTAAACTCGCCAAGCTTCACGTGCCACAGAATAACAAGGTGGGGAGGGGAGCAGAGAGAGGTATAGAATCACCTATCTGACAGTTATTTTGACTGATCAATGAGAACACGTATTAGATTTCTTTTTAAAGCTGTGCATATAAGCAGATGATTTATTAATATCAATATAGATGGAAAAGCAAGCATAGAAATTTCATTCATTCTTTTAACAATATTTATAAGTGTAGGTGCTGTATGAGTCATTGGAACGTACAGTTGTAAGGAAAACATATTGCAGTGTCTTCCTGGAGCTCAGGAGATACTGAGGATGGGGCTGGGAGAGGTAGTTCAGCTGGCAGAATGCTTCCTAGTGTGCATGAAAGCCTGGAGTCAACCCCCAGTACCCCATAACTGGCTGCGGCAGTGCACAATTGTTTTCTCAGCACTTGGAAGGTGGAGGCAGGAGGATCTGGAATGAGAGCCTTGCAGAAGAGTGGGATGGAGTGAGAGGGGCAGCTGGTGGGGGGCTGCAGCTTAGGAGAAGGGCTGAGTGGGATGGCGTGAGAGGGGCAGCTGGTGGGGGGTTGCAGCTTAGGAGAAGGGCTGAGTGGGATGGCGTGAGAGGGGCAGCTGGTGGGGGGTTGCAGCTTAGGAGAAGGGCTGAGTGGCTGGGAGATTGGGGCCATGCAGAGAAAAGGAGCAAATCACAATGGTGGAAGAGCTAACAAATATGGAAAGGAGGGAAGGTGCGGGACAATGGTCTTATACCCTGTAAAGATTTGACTTTGTACTGATTTAATAAAATGCTGATTGGCCAGTAGCTAGGCAGGAAGTATAGGCAGGGCGACCAGAACAGGAGAATTCTGGGAAGAAGAAAGGCTCAGTCTGCAGTAATCACCTAGACACAGAGGAAACAAGATGAGAATGCCTCACTGATTAAAAAAAGGTGCCAAGCCATGTGGCTAACACAGACAAGAATTATGGGCGAATTTAAGATGTAAGAATTAGTTAATAAGAAGCATGTGCTAATAGGCCAATCAGTTTATAATTAATGTAGGCCTCTGTGTGTTTCTTTGGGACTGAATGGCTGCAGGACTGGGTGGGACAGAAACCTCTGACAATAGGAAGGCTAGAATCTGAGTACTGGATTGAAAATGGAGGCATCAGTATAATCTATTATATAAGTGTGTGTATGTGTGTGTGTGTGCATGAGTGTTGGGGATCATGTATAGGCATAAGCGTGTATGCACATACACCCACAAGTTTATTTCCTAGCTCCGTTGGCTCCGAAGACCTAGCAACAGTGTGACCCTAGTTAATAATGAATGTAACTAGGAACTAGATCCTGGGGCATATCACCATTCTCTGTCTAAAGGAACCAGGTCTCTTTGGAGAAATCACTGATCTAAGATTGGAGCAGGAAATGTCTGAGATGAGCCCGGAGCATCTCACTGTGCCATAGGTAAAGAAGTGCTTACAGAAAATGGGGACATACCAAAAGAGCACAGGACAAATAACGATGGTGAACTATCGGTCACTCAATAGTAAGACTCTATTAAATGTATGCTAAAATGTAGGTTAAAAGGATGGCTGAATAAATAAGTGGAGATGAGCCGAGTGACGGAGCATTTGCATGGACAAGTCCCTGGAGGGGATAAGAAGTGGAAGGGCGGCCAGTGTGCACGCGCCTTTAATCCCAGCACTTGGGAGACAGAGGTAGGCAGACCTCTGTGAGTTGGAGGCCAGCCTGGTTTACAGACCAAGTGCCAGGGCAGCTAAGGCTGTTACACAGAGAAACCCTATCTCAAAAAAAACAAACCAAAAAGAAAAAAAAGAAAAAGAAGAAGAAGAAGTGGATCAGAAAAGGCCTTATTTTACCAAGGCCACCTAGGAAAGGGAACAATGAGAAAGAAAAACCACCACTTACCAAGACATCACCTAAAAAAAGAATTCAGGTAAGAATTAACACTTGATGCTAAAACTTGTTTGTGAACATTAATGAGGAACAGGATATTTGCTTAGTCTCAAATTAGCTTTCACCAAGAACCTCCTAATTATTTACTAATTACTAAGTACAAAGTGTTTATCAATTAACCTCACACCGGAGAAGCCTGGCAGAGATCGTCTTAACTTCAGTGAGTAACAGGGCGAACTGACACTGAGAGCTTGCTGGTGGGCCGCACCAGGAACACACTGTTGTTGCGGCGCTGCCTGTCCAAAGGGAGTAAAGAGAATCTAATCAGCAGGAAACATCTGACCCACCAAAACTGAGGCTCAGGCTACAGAGCCATTAGTCTGTTCTCAGAAGAAAAGCTAAGGTCATTTGCAAGAGATAAAAAACATGACAACTCAGTACAGCTTGTGATCTTGAATTTGTGAAGGACGATGGGGACAGCCAGTGGCACGTGGGGCAGACGCTGGAACTGGAGCATTGCTGGCCTTCTGATTCTGATGTTTGTGCCATGGCTAGGCATGCAGGACATTTTTACAATGTGCACTCTTGCAGCAGTGCGCGTACGTTTTGTTTTGGGCTCCTTCTCTTGTCCTGCCATGCATTCTTGACTATGATATTCTAACCACATGTCCAGAGACAACAGAGCCAAGTGATCGCATACAGAAACCTCCAAAAGTATGAGCCAAAATTAATCTTTCTCCCTCTAAGTTGACTTTCTTAGGGATTTTTGACACAATGGAAAACAGACCAGACAGTAGTCCTATATATACATAGCATCTCTGTACATGGTCCTTATTGTTTACAGTTTAGAAATTTTAAAGGAGGTTTTTTTTTTTTTAAAAAAATCAGCAAGCAAAGAGTTTGAAGAGTTCAGAAGCCTATTAAGAATCTGAGAAGATCGTGCTGCCAAAGATGTCACGAATAAGCATTTAGAGTTAAGACTAAACTCAAATATCAGCCCTGAAACATGCGTAAGAAACTGTGAAAATCTGTCTAGTGCCAAACACATCACATCTTACAAAATTCACTTTAAATATTATCTTCTCGACATCTCTTCCAGGTTTTGGAACTAGGAGCGAAGTGAGTGACCAAATCTTACTCAAGCATGTTCTCATAAGCAAAATTAGAGGGTAATAAAGGAGTTCCTCTAATGTCCATGGTGGCGTGTCCCTGGGTCACCTCCCCAACAGGTTTCCAGGATCGCAGAGTGTCCCTCTCAGGCAAGGGCTCATCACATTCGCCATCTTCTCCCTCTAATGCCAAGTGCTCAACACATAGCATGCTTCAGTTCATGGATCACAAGGAGTGGAGGAGTCACTGGGAATTTGATGCAGAAGACTGCCCATCCCCAGAGAGTCTGCAGAACAATCTCAAGGGACTGAGAAAGCAAGCAAGCAGAAATAAGGCAACGTGGCCAATTAGAATCCAGGGAAGTGGAGGAAGAGCGCACAGCAGGTGTTTGTGCTAACTTACAACTTTTATTCCATCCACAGGTCTTTGGAAACCAAAGGTTGAAAATGTTATAAGTGGAATAGGAACCAAGCAGGAGCGGGACAGCAAATGTGGTACTGCACCATACCACTGTTAGTGCAGGCAGAATGAGCATACTGACCTCTGCATGGGCCAGGCCTCTTGGGAATGGGGATTTGGCTCTTGGAACGTAAGGGGACCAGATCACAGGAAGAATGACTGAGAGGATGCTGAACCTGAAGAAGAAAAAGCTGGATGACGGAATGGTGGTGGCGGGGAGTGGGGACAATTTCCGTCTTTGATTATCTAAAGGGCACCTGAACGGCACTAGCTGAGTTATTACTGGGAAACAGATTTTTGTTCAGTATAAGGAAAAGCTTTTTACCAATTAGACAAGCCAAAAAGAAGGATGTGTTTGAAGAGTCACAGGATGTGATTCATTCTCCTCTCCCACTCTCTGACCGGCGCTGACTGGAGCACAAGATAGGATATAATAGAGATGGGGTAACCAATTCTCACGGATTTGAAAGAAAGATTTCATGACTCTGATAAATCCAAGAGCCAGTGACCACTAAGGTCACTTCCAATGACGTTTGCGGTTTTGTATTATCCTTTAGTTTGGGGAGTTTGGGCACTTTGGGCAGGGGTAGCCACTCCATTTAATTTACAAGAGGTATCTTGCTCTAGCATGGAATCTTCCAATATAACTCTTAGTAGTTAGGAAATTAGCTGATCACCGAGTGAAAGTCAAAATGTTTTTATTTGAGAAAATTTCATTGAACATAAAAATAGTGCTTAAGAGAACAAAAAGTTCAAGGGAACATATGGCAAAAACTGAACTATTCAACAGCTTATGAAGATACACCTTCAACTTTGTCTGAGCCAGCCTGCTTATCCACCCTCTTCCAATCAGCATCACCCTTCACTGAAAGATAGACTCCTTTAAAAATAAATATCAATTTTATTTCATGGGCCTGTGCCATGTGCATGCCTGGTACCCCTGGGGATCAGAAGAGACCCCACAGGGATCTGGTACCATCAGATACCTGGTACCCCTCGAACTGGAGTTACAGATGGTGGCGAGCTGTCGTGTGGGTGCTGGGAACTGAACCCGGGTCCTTGGGAGGCTCAATCAATGCTCTTAACCGCTCAGCCATCTCGGCAGATCTTAACTCCCACCTTTTATCTAATGCTTCCATGAGGTTGACATACAGAAGATTCACCTGAGAAAGAAGACAGAAAATAAACTTTGAGAAGAAAAAAGTAATGTAGGAAAGATTCCCGGACCCACAGCGAAGTCTGGTCTAAGTTGCCATTTGGGGAGTACACACAGTCCTCTCTTGAGAAAGTGGAATCCGAGGGCAGGAGGTCTGTTTAATTAAGAACAGACAACTCTAGTAAGGGAGGAGGTACTCAAAACAAAATTTATTCTTATTTGGTACTCAAAACAAAATTTATTCTTATTTGGTAATAAGGCTTTTCCCTTCCCAAACCTACCCTGGTTAGCTAATGGTCTAGACGCTTGAAACTGAGAATAACAATCCCTGGGGAAATTGGGGTTTGAGCAGCCATTGTCTGCAGAGGTCAGCCCTGGCCCACATCCATTGGCACTGGCAGTGACACATCTTTCCGGAGCTCACTCCTGGCAGTGCAGTCCTCCTGATCAGATTCTGTTCACCATCCCTGTGTTTGCTGCTCCCCATTCTTCTCGGTGTTCACCCTAAGAAATTACTACCCTGTCTCCTACCTCATGAAATGATATGGAATCACTGAGCTCTTCAAAGATGAAGATTTCCCCCCAGTCAAGCAAGGTAAGATGTGCTTATGGGAGCCTGTCATGACTTCTGTGCCCTCTACGTCCTCCACCTACTGCAGAATTCCCCTCCTACCTTAGCTTCATAGCTTGTTTTGAGGGAGCCAAGGTGGCCGAGGAAATCCAGTGCCAGGCCAGCCCATCTTTTTGCAGAATCATACATGTTCCTGCTGTACATCAATATTCCAGTATTCCAAGACTTAATCATTAGCCAGAGAATCTCCTCTTCTGGGTAGCCCTCCTAAAATCCAAGGGAGTGAGTGTTTCAAAATTGTCACTGTCATTACTGATCCTAACACTGTATCGTGTCCCATTGCTAGTAAACAAGAGGTGCTCAGCTAGCCCTAAGGAAAGGCCGCTCTTGGAGAGCAGGCGAGTACCTTGACGGCATGGCAGCTGTAGAATGTTCCACAGTGAAGTCTTGTGGAGTGACACAAAAATGGAAAAAGGCAATGAGGCCCTCTACCACTGAAAGAAAAAATATCAAAGAGACTAATTCCTGCTCTTTCTGAAGCAGAAGAAAAATCTGCATCCTGCTTGACTCTCCTGTTGCTGCTGTCTTCAGCTAATTATCTTCTCAATCTCCACGTTTTCTTTTCTGACACGGTCAAGAAACTGTTTTGTTGAGTCTCTTAATTCCCTGACCACAATGAATTTCTGTTCTTGCAAAAGAAATATTAATCTTTAGTGTTAAGATAATCTACTAAGCTACGAACAAAGGGCCCATTTCTAAGATGGTACTAAAGCCTTATCAGTGGTTTTTAACTCCGCTAATCACAAAATTATATTTGATTCTTCATTGTACTTTGTAATAGTGAAAAGGATTAGTATAAGAAGAAACTTTCCCTGTCCTTGTAAAGGAGATGGAGAACAAAGACAGCACTCATGTTGAAGCCACATACCAAATATGGCTCAGGCCCTGGAGGGCAAAGATGTGACAGAAGATTTGGGAAGATGCTTCTTGAGTGGCAAGGGTGTTGTCTTGGCTTTTATGCACTATTGTTTTGTTTAAGACAGGGACCTTGCTATGTTGCCTAGTCTGCTCTTAAACCCCTGGGTTCCTCTGACTGTCCCACCTCAGCCTGCCACGTGCTGGAACTACAGACCCATACCATCATACCCAGCTGTCCTTCAGGTGGATTCATAAAAACTACTATGTATAAGACAGTACGATAAGGAGGCTGCTAAAGGGATGAGACAAAGCTCTCATCTTAAAGGACCCACGGCAGCTTTGGGGGAACAAGGCATCAGCATAGAAAGATGACTTCGTGGATCTGAGAGGACAGCTCAGTGACAGAAAGCTTGCCAAGCGTATGAGGCCCCGAATTTCACCCTTAATATCACAAGGGAAAATGGCTTCCCAAGGTGTGGTTAAGGGTTTGCTGGAGTGACGTGGACAAGAGGCACAGTCCTGATACAGTGATAGGGAAGAACACTGCAGAGCTCGGTCAGAGGCAGTCTAGTTTGCCGAAACATCGGCTTTGCAAATTTAGAGTTGTTTCTTTCCATTTCTATAGCAAGCTTTACATTTCTCTAATATAATTTATAACACATCATTTTGAAAAACATTACATATTTATTTCTTCAGCCTGTTGAGTTCTTTGTGGTATACAGATTTTTTTTGTTTCATTTTTGTATCCTCAGAGTACAACACTATGCATAGCATTCAACAGAGGCGCAATACATTTGCTGAATGAATTAATGAATGAAGAAATGGTCCAATCTTCAATCAAATGTGACTTTCTCAGTGAAACCCTAAAATGGCAAGAGACTTAGCTCCACGGGGATGTCCCCAGCTAGGTCGTTGGGCAGCAGAGGAGAGGGTGCCTGAACTGGTCTTGTCCCACTATCACACTGATGATTATCTTGAATATCACCCTAGAGTCTTCGTCCGGAGATGAATGGAGATAGAGACAGAGACCCTCATCAGAGCAACGGACTGAGCCCCCAAGGTCCAGTTGAAGAGCAGAAGGAGGGAGAAGATGAGCAAGGAAGTAAGGACCATGAGGGGTGCGTCCACCCACTGAGATGGTGGGACTGATCTAATGGGAGCTCACCAAGGCCAGCTGGACCAGGACTGAATGAGCATGTGATCAAACCGGACTCTCTGAATGTGATTGATAATGGGGGCTGACTGAGAAGCCATTGATAATGGCACTAGGACATGTTTCTACTGCATGTACTGGATTTTTGGGACCCTAGTCTATTTGGATGCACAGCTTCCTAGGCCTGGATGGAGGGGGGAGGGCCTTGGACTTCCCACAGGGCAGGGTATCCTGCCCTCTCTTAAGGAGGGAGGGGGAGGGAGGAGGGGGAGTGGGGAAGCGGGAGGGGAATGGGAGGAGGGGAGGAAGTGTAAATTTTTGAATGGAAAAATAAAAAAGAAAGGGAAACAAGTTCGCAAATGCAGGATCAAATTTCTGAGCATTTCCTCAGAATAGTGTTGGCATGAGATAGTCTAATGTGGTACTTCAGTGAAATACATTCATTTGGAATTCTGCGTTCAATAGGCCACTCTCTTAAAGCATTAGGACACATATTAACTCATTGCAAGCTTAAGAAAGTTTTATAGTAAAAAATGTTGTGAGGCTGGAGAGATGGCTCAGCAGCTGAGAGTACTGGCTGCTCTTCCAGAGGACCCAGGTAAAATTCCCAGCACCCACATGGCAGTTCACAACTGTCTAACACAGGTTCTAGGGGATATGACATCTCATACAGACATACATGCAGGCAAAACACCAATGCATATTTAAAATATGTTGTAGCATGTAACTGTTAATACAAGGCATGTGGAACACTTATGACACCATAAGGGCTGGAGTGTAAAGTGTTTCATGTTGTGGAATATTTGTTTAACTATGCAAAGATGTGCTGCATTTGTTTTATGTTGTGGAATGTTTGCTTAACTATGTAAAGATGTATTGCTGTTTTACCTTGCCTGCCTAAGGCACCTGATTGGTCTAATAAAAAGTTGAATGGTCAATAGTGACAGAGGAGGTATAGGTGGAACTTCTAGGCAGGGAGAGTAAGTAGGAGGAGGAATTTAGGCTTGAGGAAGAAAGAAAAGATGCCAGGAAGATGCCAGGGGCTAGACAGCCAGACACAAAGGAAGCAGGAAAGTAGAACCTACAGAATGAAAGAAAGGTAAAAAGCCCCAGAAAAAACACAGGTAACTAGAAACAGGTTAAGTTAAAAGAGCTAGTGGGACAAGCCTAAGCTAAGGCTGAGCATTCATAATTAATAATAACTAATAATAAATTTCGTGTCTTTATTTGGGAGCTGGTTGGTGACCCAAAGAAAGTGCCAACTAGGGCTGGAGAGATGGCTCAGTGGTTAAGAGCATTGCCTGCCCTTCCAAAGGTCCAGAGTTCAATTCCCAGCAACCACATGGTGGCTCACAACCATCTGTAAAGAGGTTTGGCGCCCTCTTCTGGCCTTCAGGCATACAGACAGACTATTGTATACATAATAAATAAATAAATAAATAAATAAATAAATAAATAAATAAATAAATATTTTTAAAAAAGTGCCAACTACAATTTTGCATTACACACCAGAGCTTAGACTACCAAGCTACTCTTGGGAAGTCACTGAAATGTTTTGTGTCTCAGTGACTGTCCTTTGAGCCAAGAAACCACTATTTTAAGGAGTTCAACTACATCCCCTTTGCAAAAGATCATCCCAGCTGATCTGGTTCAAGGTTTACAGCCTCTCATAGCTGTGCAGAGTAGGTCTGAGATTTGAACCTGAGTATACAGCTGTTTCTTTAGCTGTATACAGCTCTGCAATGCTTTATGTGGCCTGGGGGAGGAGTTAGAGAATACAGAGGCCAGAGAAGATTAGAGCTAGGTGGAAGACCCATCTATATGGCTACAAGGAAGCTCTCATCCCTGCTTGGTAAAGCTTTTCAGGTTTGGCAGGTTGGGAGAGGTGTGCTCACACCCCTGAAAGTCGTCAGCCCACACTGAAGCTCTGTAAAGAAGCCCAATAAATGGATTGATTACCCAGAGTGAACTCTGGCAGAATTGTGCCTGGGTTTGTGACTGGGACATTAGGAGGAAGGGTAGATGCTGCTTTATGTTTCCTTCTGGGAAGGGATTTTAGCAACACTTCATGAAAACGGAAATGATGAGATGAAGAGGGATTTTTCTTTCTCCTCTCTTTCCCCTCTTCTCTCTCTTTCTCTTTCTTGCGATGTAGTTAGACTAGCCTAAGCCTGGTGATCTTCCTGCCTCAGTCTCATGAGTGCTGGGATTATAGACACGGACCACCAGGCCCAGCTGAAACTAGTTTTATCTGGTGCTGGGGATTAAACTCAGGGCCTGCTAGGAAAGCAGTCTACCATTGGGTCACACCCTCATCCCAAGACTTCAGAATTATTATCTATTTATTTGTGTGTGTATATGTGCATGGCACCCTACTTGGGTAGAGGTCAGATGATTTGCAGGAGTTGGTTCTCTCCTTCTACCATGTGGGTCTTGGGAACCTAAATAAGCTTGTCAGGGTTAGCAGTAAGTGCCTTTACCCACTGAGCTATTGTGGCAGCCCTATATTTCTTTTCAAGACAGGGTCCTTCCTATGTAGCCTAAACTGGCCTTGAACTCATGACCCTGAGTGCTTGGATTACAGATATGCACCACCATACTTGGTTAGTTCTGTTTTATGCATGTGGGATTTAAGGTAATTTTGGAGCTACCTTGTAGACAGCAGCAGATAATAATTAGAGCATGTCAATTCAATGAAGGGAATATAGAATGCAGGGAAGAGTAGAGAATGATGCAACTGTCCATAGTTGGGTGTAAGAGAAAAAAGACAAGTTTCTTGAGTTCTTTGTATATTTTGAGATCAGTCCTCTGTCCAATGTGGGGTTGGTGAAGATCTTTTCCCATTCTGTAGGCTGTCATTTTGTCTTGTTGACTATATCCTTTGCTGAACAGAAGCTTCTCAGTTTCATGAAGTCCCATTTATTAACTGTTGCTCCCAGTGTCTGTATTATTGGTGTTATATTTAGGAGGTGGTCTCCTGTGCCAATGTGATCAAGGCTACTTCCTACCTTCTCTTCTATGAGGTTCAGTGTGGTTGGTTTTATGTTGAGGTCTTTGATCCATTTATACATGGGTTTTGTGCATGGCAATAGATATGGATCTATTTGCATTCTTCTACATGGTGATATTCCGTTTTGTCAGCACCATTTGTTGAATATGCTTTCTTTTTCCATTTTATATTTTTTGCTTCTTTGTCAAAAATTAGGTGTTTGTAGGTGTGTGGATTGATATCCAGGTCTTCGATTAGATTCCATTGGTCCTCCTGTCTGTTTTTATGCCAATACCAGGCTGTTTTCAGTACTGTAGCTCTGTAGTAGAATTTGAAGTCAGGTATTGTGATGCCTTCAGAAGTTCTTTGGTTGTACAGGATTGTTTTGGCTATTCTGGGATTTTTGTTTTTCCATACTAGGTGGGTACTCTATTAACTGGTAAATTCCTAACCCCACATAACAGTTTTAAGATTTATTCATTCTATAGCATGTATCAGTATGCCATTCTTTCTCTTGGTCAAACAATACTCCATCATATGGAAATATCACAACACATATTTACTAATCATTTGATAAGACATTTGAGTTATGTGCCTTTTTCCTGTATGAATGAATCTGCTTTGAGTATTTGTGTATGTGTTCCTATTTGTATACTGTTGTAGGAGGCTGCTTGTTTGTTCCTGGCTGCTTAGCCCTAAAATAACCACACAGAAACTGTATTAATTAAATCACCGCTTGGCCTACTAGCTCTAGCTTCTTATTGGCTAGCTGTTACATCTTAATTTAACCAATTTCTATTAATCTGTGTGTCGCCATGTGGCTGTGGCTTACCGGCAAGGTTCCTGCTTGTCTGTTCCCAGCGGTGACTACATGTTGTCTCTACACTCTGCCTTCCTTCTCCCAGCATTCAGTTTAGTTTCCCCAGCCTAGCTCTACTCTTTTGCCCTATCATAGACCAAGACAATTTTTTTATTAACCAATGGTATTCACAGCATACAGAGGGGAACCACATATTATCTCCCCTTTTCTCTTTAAATAAAAAGGAAGGTTTTAACTTTAACACATAACAATTACATATAACAAAATAGGTGTCAAGCAAGAATTACAGTCTCACTTCCAGTATACATTGTTTCTCTTGGGTATATAAACAGGGATGGAATTTCTGGGTCATATGGAAAATATATTAACCTTTGGAGACACTTTTAGGCTCTTCTTCTTCCTTCTTCTCCTTTTACATTGTTGGGAATCAAATCCAGGACCTTGCACATTCAAGGCATGCACTGATCACCCTTCAGCTGATTTTCAAAGCTTCTGCACCACTTTGCTTTGTAATCACAGTCTTTGTTGAGAGCACTAATTATTTGCCAATAGTTTTTTTCTGTCTTTTTGAGTATAGTCATCTTATTGGATGTAAAAGTGACAGATCGCTTTATTTTTGTATTTGTATATCTGTGATAACTAATTATACTGAACATCTTTTCATATGCTTGCTGGTCATATAACTATCTTTTCTGGAAAAACAGCAACGTCCATTCTTCCCCCACTGGAAAAATGTTCTTATGGAGTTGTAAGATTTCTTTTTATATATTCCAAATGCAAATCTCTTTTCTCCAACATTTACTCCCATGCTTTCAGCTATTTTTTTTTATTTCCTTAGTGGTGTCTTTTATAGGAAAATGTTTAAATTTGTCTCAAAACGTATTATTTATTTTTATTTCATTTCATGATAGGGGATCTAAAAATCCATTTCCCAATACAAGATCACAAAAGATTTAGGATTCTGTTTTAGAGAAACTGAACCAGATGTGCTGGTACATTCTGGCAATCACAGCAATTGGAACATAGATGCAGGAAGACTAGGCATTCAAGATTATTCTCAGCTACACAATGAGTTTGAGGACAGCTACATGAAACCCTGTCTTAAAAAAGAGCAAAACAAAACAAAATTTTTGAGTTGGCAATGAATATGAATAAATGAAATAGTAAGCTACCTGTATGGAATTTCTGTGAGGTTAAACAACTGCCAAGATGGGTAGCAAAATCACACAGAATAACAAATAACTATGAATTATCAAGGAGGGAAAATCAGCCTAGGAATTCCAGCCCATGACAACACTGGCTAATTAACATGTAAAAGACATAATTAGCTTCCTTTGGATTGAGATAGGGTCTCTTTATGTATTTCAGGCTCTCTGGAACTCAAAATATAGCCAGGCTCATCTCAAATTGATAGTCTTCTTGCCTCAGCCTCTCAAGTGCTAGTGTTATAGATGTGTGCCACTGTGCCTGGCTCTTAGATGTAGATTTTAAGTGAAAAGACGCAGCAGGGGGTGTTATGTAAATAGTACACAGCAGGGAGAGGAAGGCGGGATAGTTGATAAACAAGACAATGTTGATTACTGGATGGGCAAGGGACCATCTTGTTTTTCATTTGGATGAGGCTCAGGATAAGGATTTGGGAAATACAAAAGCTACTAGAGACTTAGGGGGAAGAAAGTGATATATAAAGGTTGTGCTTTGGGAAGATATACTTGATAGGGATACAGAGGAAAAACAAAAGAAGAAAGAGACAAAGAGAAACTAGGAATCAAACTACAGAAACAGAGGAGAAAACAAACTTTCCAAATCTGACTCAAAGATGCCTTTGTAGAAACCTCAATTCCAATGCTAGAAAAATACGAGGACAGGAAGAAATAAGATTTAGATGAATGGAAACCCAAGGACCATTGTGCTGTGAAGAAAGAATTCTAGTTTCAATTCTTGGCTTTTCCATTACATATTTGCATGCCTTATATAAGATATTTAACCTTTCAATGCCTCAATTGACAAAATAACGAACTCAACGTAGTATAGTTATGCACACCTATAATCCCAGCACTCAGGGAGCTGATGCAGGATGATCGTGAGCTTAAAACCAAATTGAAACACATACTGAGACACTATACAAAAAATTAGACATTTAATTTGGTAACCCCAAAGACTATTAATTCTCCAGGTCATAGAATGAAAATTTATATGATTTTTAAATCCCAATGGTGTTACCTAAACTAGTCGATGATCATAAGAGAGAAGACAATATTGCTAAGTAAGTTTCTCAGATGCTAATATGCATATAGAAATATTCTTAAAATTTAGATTTTCGCTTCTCCAAGCCTACATCCATCTCCTAGGGACTCAGCCTCTTGGTGAAAACCCAGAGGCTCCTAATAATTTCCTGCCACCCCCTTTATTTTTTCCTTCTAGTACATCTATTCCTTTGTGACTTCTGCCAACCTGCAGAATCCCTCTCTAACAGGGACCCACAGTGGCTGTGCTAGACTGAGACTCAGGGACTCCACCACAGCTAGCACATTTGACTAAGACCCAGAGTGGGCAATAGCAAGTAAAGTATGCAACACCCATTCAATGATGAAACGAGATACACACACCAAGAAGCACATCAAATGTTGTAACTCCAGATGTCTAGATCCAAGTACAAAACCATAATCAAGAAAATATGCCTCCTCCAGGATGCAAAACAAAAGCCTCAGGGATAAGCCTCACCAATAGATTAAAAAACATGGAAGAGAGAATTTCAGGTCTTGAATACAGGTAGAAGAAATGGATAGTAGTCAAAGAAAATGTTAAATATAAAAATATCCAAGTACAAGGCATCCAGGAAATCTGGGTCATTATGAAAAGACCAAGCTTTTTAATAATAAAGAACAAGGGAAAAAGCCTAAGTGAGAAGCACAAAAAATATTTTTAACAAAATCATACAAAAACATTTCCAAAACCTAAGGAAAGAGATTCATATCAAGGTTCAAAGGGTATCTAGGACACCAAATAGATGAAAAGAAACTCCTCATGATACATAACAATCAAAATACTAAATGTATAGAACAAAGAACAGATATTAAAAGTCACAAGGGAAAAAGACCAACTCACATATAAAGGGGGGGCCCATTAGAATAACACATGAGTTTTCAGTGCAGACCCTGAAAACTAGAAGGGCTATGATGGATATTCTTTTAGCTCTGAGAGATCACAGATTCCAGCCCAGAATACTATACCGAACAAAACTACCAATCACAATTAACAGAGAATGAAAAACATCCCATGGTTAAAACAAATTTAAGCAGTTTCTTTCCAGATCTACAGAAATCATTAGAATGAAACCTTAAATTTGAAGAGAAGGTTAACTACACCCAAGAGGACATTAGGAATAAATAATCCCAGCACAGTTAATCAAAAGATGGCAAGAAAGCTACACCAAAATAATAGGACTCGATAAATACTGTTCACTAATAACTCTCAGTATTACTGATCTCAATTCCCCAATAAAAAGACAGACTGGCTTAAAAATAGAATCCAGGCCTGAGGCAATGACCTCCACAGGAGCAGGTACAAGGGAGCCACCCCTGAGGGAACAGGTCTGAGCCAGAGACCTCTGCAGGACTGGGCCCAAGCCAGGGACCTCTGCGGGAGCAGGCCCAAGCCAGGAAAATCTACAGGAACAAGCCTGAGCCAGCCACCTCTGCTGAAGTAGGCCCAAGCCAGCAACTTCTGCTGAAGAGGGCCTGAACCAGCGACCTCTGCAGGAGCAGGCCCAAGGCATCAACCTTAGCAGAAGCAGCCCCAAGCAAGCAACCTCTGTGGGAGCAGGCCCAAATGACCCCTGGTATTGCAGAATGACCCCTGGGAGTCCTGAGAGACTTCCAGGAACACTTAGTGACTTCCAGGGTGACTGGAACCATGGTCCTGACTGCATCACGAGGAGCAACCATCTGAGCCTTGGATCCATTGACATCTTGGATCCACTGGGAAGATTGATCACCAGAGATACAGCCCCAACTACACCACTCAGAGGAAACAATAGGTAGACAAGGTAAGAGCACACTTAGCGCCACAAAAGAGTAACAACACACCAATAAAAAAAAACTAGTGGTCCTACAACAGCAAGACTTGAACAACCAAATATAGATGATGAAGAAGAAAATGACCTAAAAAATAACTTTAGGAGAATATTTGAGGCCCTTAAAGAGGAAATAAAAAATTCCCTCAAAGAAATGGAGGAAAAGACAAACAAAAAATTAGAAGAAATCAACAAATCCCTTAAAGAAAACCAAGGAAAAGCAATCAAAGAGATGAAAGAAACGATTTAAGATAGGCAGAACAGGACTGAGTCAGCAACCTGGGCCAGAGCATACCCTAGACAGCGAAAGCCACCAGAACAAGTACAGGGGATCAACTGCTGAGTGAGTGAGCTAGAGCCAGAGACCACTGAGGGTCCAGATCTGCGACCTTCAAGGGAGTAAACCTAAGCCAGGACCCCTGTGGGTCTGGGTGTGAGGTGTAAGTCTAGTACGTCTGAGGAACTAAGACTGAGCCAGGACCTCTGTGGGTCTGGGCGTTGGGCTGGGACATCAAAGGGAATAGGCAGGAACCAGAAACATCTGCGGGTCTGATCATGAGTCTGGGACCTCTGAGGGAGTAAGCCAGATCCAGGTCCTCTGTGGGTCTGGGCGTACCCAAGTCTGGGAACTCTGAGGAAGTAGACCAGAGCCAGGATCCAACCCCAAGCCAGTGACCTCTGCAGGAACAGATCCAGACAAGGGGCATTTACAGAAACAGGTCTGAGCTGACAACCTAGGCTAGAGCAGGCCTGAGACAGCAAACTCCAAGGGAGTGGAGCAAAGCCTGGGAGTGCTGAGCAACCTCCAGGAACACGGAGTGATCCACGGGGTAACTAGAACCGACACACTGATTGTACTATGAAGAACAACCATCTGAGCCTTGGATTCACTGGCACCTAGAAGATTAATCAATAGAATCTCAGACAGCCCCAAGTACGTCTATTAGAGGAAAAGATGAGTAGACAAGGAAAGAACACATACAACACCACAAAGAGCAACACAACACCAGTCAAACCTAAAGACCCTACAGCAGCAAGACTTGAACAACCAAATATAGATGAAGCAGAAGAAAATGACCTAAAAAATAACTTCAGGAGAATGTTTGAGGCTCTTAAAGATAAAATGAGAAATTCCCTCAAAGAAATGCACGAAAAGACAAACAAAAAATTGGAAGACATCAGCAAATCCCTTAAAGAAAACCATGAAAAAGCAATCAAACATATGAAAGAAACTATTCAAGACCCTGGGAGTTCGAGACCAGCCTGGTCTACAGAGCTAGTTCCAGGACAGGCTCCAAAGCCACAGAGAAACCCTGTCTCGAAAAACAAAAACAAAAACAAAAAAAAAAAAAACAAAAAAAAAGAAAACTGAAATAGAGACAATAAAGAAAACACAAGCTGAGGGAATTATAGAAACAGAAATATGAGAAAACGATCAGGAACCACAAATGCAAGCATGAACAACAGAATACAAGAGATGGAACAGAGAATCTCAAGCACTGAAGATACAATAGAGGAAACAGACTCATCATCAGTCAAAGAAAACATTAACAAAGCTTAAACCAAAATACTCAGGAAATATGGGACACCATGAAAAGGTCAAACCTAAGAATAATGGGTATAGAAGGAGAAGAAGTTCAACTCAAAAACACAGAAAATATATTTAACAAAATCATAGAAGAAAACTTTCCCAACCTAAAGAAAGATATGGCTATGAAGATACAAGAAGCATGTAGAACACCAAATAGACTGGATCAAAAATGAAGTCCCCTTGCCAAATAATAATCAAAACACTAAACATACAGAATAAAAAAAAGACTATTAAGAGCTGCAAAGGAAAAATGCCAAGTAACATACAAAGGCAGACCTATCAGAATTACACCTGACTTCTCAATGGAAACAATGAAAGCCAGAAGATCCTGGTCAAGTGTTATGCAGACAATAAGAGACCACAGATGCCAGCCCAGACTACTATACTCAGCAAAACTTTCAATCACCATGCACGGACAAAGTAAGATATTCCATGACAGAAACACATGTAACTAATACTAAGTCACAAACCCAGCCCTACACAAAGGACTAGAAGGAAAACTCCAACCCAAGGAAGTCAGCTATATCCACAAAACCACAGACAATAGATGATCTCACAGCAGCAAATCCCAAAGAAGTGAAAAACACGTATGATAACATCACCAACAATGAAAAATAAAATAACAGGAGCTAGCAATCACTGGTCATTAATATCCATTAATATAAATGGACTCAACTCACCCATAAAAAGACACAGGCTAACAGATTGTATATGAAAACAGAATCCATCCTTCTTCTGCATACAAGAAACACACCTCAACCTCAAAGACAGACATCGTCTCAGAGTAAAGGGTTGGACAAAAAATTTCCAATCAAATGAACCTAAGAAACAAGTGGGTATAGCTATCCTAATATCTAACAAATTAGACTTCAAACTAAAATCAATCAAAAGAGACAAAGAAGGACATTAGTCACAAGAAAAATCCATCAAGAGGAAATCATCTATGCCCCAAATACAAGGGTACCCTCATATGTAAAAGAAACACTTCTAAAGCTTTAATCACACATTAAACTCCACACACTAATAGTGGGAGACTTCAAAACCCCATTCTTACCACTGGACAGGTCTGTCAGACTGAAAATTAACAGAGAAATAAGGGAACTAACAGATGTTATAACTCAAATGGACTTAACAGACATCTATAGAACATTCTATCCAAACATAAAAGAATATACCTTCTCAGCACCTCATGGAATCTTCTCAAAAATTGACCACATACTGGTAACAAAGCAAATCTCAACAGAGGCAAAAAACTGGAATAACCCCATGTATCTTATCAGATCACCATGGCTTAAAACTAGAATTCAACAGCAACACTAATTCAAGAATGTCCACAAACACATGGAAATTAAATTAAACAATGCTCACATGAATCATCAATGAGTTAAAGAAGAAATAAAGGGAGAAATTAAAAAGTTCCTAAAATTCAATGAAAAAGACCACACAACCTACTCAGATTTATAAGACACAATGAAAGCACTAAATGCCTACATAAAAAAGCTGGAAAAAAAAAATCCCACACTAGTGAGTTAGCAGAACATTTGAAAACTCTAGAACCAAAAGAAGCAAACTCACCCAAGAGAACTAGATGGCAGGAAATAATCAAAATGAGAGCTGAATTCAACAAAATCGAAACAAAGAAAACAATGCAAAGAATCAATGAGACAAAGAGTTGGCTCTTTGAAAAAAAATCAACAAAGTAGACAAACCTTTATCCAAAATAACCAAAAGGCAGAAAGAGAATATCCAAATTAACAAAATCAGAAACAAAAAGGGGTACAAAACTACAGACATGAAGGAAATCCAGAGAGTCATTAGGTCATAGTTCCAAAACCTGTACTCCACAAAATTGGAAAACCTAAAGGAAATGGACAATTTTCTGGATAAATATCTCCTGGGTAAATTGGGAGCATGGGGACCATGGAAGAAGGTAGAAGGGGAGGGGAGAGGAAGGGAGGGGAGAAGAGAAAAATGCATAACTCAATAAAATTCAAGAAAAAAAGAAAAAAAGAAACAGGACTTGAGTTTTGTGCATGGTGATAGATATGGATCTATTTTCATTCTTCTACAGATTGACATCCAGTTTTGCCAGCATAATTTGTTGAAGATGCTCTCTTTTTTCCATTGTATACTTTTAGCTCCTTTATTGAAAATCAGGTGTTCATAGGTTTGTGGGTTAAAGTCAGGGTCTTCTATTCGATTCCATTGGTCGACTTCTCTGTTTTTATGCCAATACCAAGCTGTTTTCAATACTGTAGCTCTGTAATAGAGTTTGAAGTCAGGGATGGTAATGCCTCCAGACAATCCTTTATTGTATAAGAACCCAAAAAGAGGAACATGGAATGTACTCACTCATATTTGGTTTCTAGCCATAAATAAAGGACATTGAGCTTATAATTCATGTTCCTAGAGAAGCTAAATAAGAAGGTGAATCCAAAGACAAACACATAGGCATCCTCATGAATATTAACCTTCATCAGAAACCCATTGCCATTGTTCTTGAGTTCTCAGTAGTCCTCATTGTCCGCTATGTTCAGAGAGTCCGGTTTTATCCCAGGCTTTTCCAGACCCAGGCCAGCTGGCCTTGGTGAGTTCCCAATAGAACATCCCCATTGTCTCAATGTGTGGGTAGAAAACACTATCCTGAGTGAGGTAAGCCAGACCCAAAAAGAGGAACATGGGATGTACTCACTCATATTTGGTTTCTAGCCATAAACCAAGGACATTGAGCTTATAATTAGTGATCCTAGAGAAGCTAAATAAGGAGAACCCAAAGAAAAACATATAGGCATCCTCCTGAATATTAACCTTCAGCAAGCGATGAAAGGAGACAGAGACCCAAATTGGAGCACAGGACTGAAATCTCAAGGTCCAAATCAGGAGCAGAAAGAGAGAGAGCACGAGCATGGAACTCAGGACCGCAGTGGGTTTTTTTGATCCTACTGCATGTACTGGCTTTGTGGGAGCCTAGGCAGTTTGGATGCTCACCTTACTAGACCTGGATAGAGGTGGGCAGTCCTTGGGCTTCCCACAGGTCAGGGAACCCTGATTGCTCTTCAAGCAGATGAGGGAGGGGGACTTGACCGGGGGAGGGGGAGGGAAATGGGAAGCGGTTGCGGGGAGGAGGCAGAAATCCTTAATAAATAAATAAATTAAAAAAAAAAGAAACAGGACCTCATGAAGCTAAAAGTTTCTGTACACCAAAGGACATCACCATTCTAGCAATTAGAAGCCTACAGAACGGGAAAAACTTTATCAATTATATAACCGATAGTTAGTGTCCAGAATATATAAAGAATATGTGTGTTTCATTCAGAATATCCAGAGGTCAGGTGGCTAGTATTGCCTCAGAGGAGAGGAGGGAATCTTCTAATGGAAGGAAAAGAGAATATAGCATTATAAAGAGATAAAGAAGACTAGAAGTATTAAATGAGGCGAGGAACTGGAAAGCAGCATAAAGGAAGAAATATGGGGAGGGAAGCTAACACTAAAGGCCTTTTTGAAAAATATAAGGAAATCTATTACTATAGTCATTTCCTAAAACGTATACATATATAAAGGAATTTAAATGGAGTCACCATATAATGAGGTAGACAAGGTCTCAACTAGACATCTTATGTCACGAATTAAAACCTTCAGTGCTAGGAATGGGTTACATGTTGCTGATTCATTGGCCAAAGAGGTCTTATAGACCTCTACAAACATCACAGGCTATTGCCAAGGCTATTTCTCTACAATCTGAAGACACCAATTATTTATGTCACTGAATGTAAGAGAAATCAAACTGGTGCTCAATTAGAAAGAAGCTTTACTCCTACTGACCAATACTCATATGCTGGAAGGTGCTCTGCAAGCTACTGAAGGAGGGAAGCTATTATCAGTGTCACCCACGTACAAAGCCTTTGGCCTACCACATTCACCTGCCTGCATCATATACAGGTGAAATAGCACAGGTGTGATGGCAGTAGCCCATTACTTTTTGATTGAATTTAAGGCCCACTCCATGAGATGGAATCCACACCTCACATTAAAGTGACCAACCTCAGACTAGATAGGTCACAGGTTCTAGGGAAAAACTTACTGTTGTAGGATCCCTGGGTATTCTTTTGCTTTACATATCCCCAGACGAGATACTAGAGACCAAAATCAGATGCAAACAAAAACAATATGTTCTCTCTAGTAAAGAGACCCACAGGAACAAGGAGTCCTCTGCCTCAAGCATCAACAGAGGCCAAGTGGACAAAAATGTATGTTTAAGTGTGTTGTATGTGTAACACTTGTGCGCATGTGTGTGAGCGCTGGTGCGAGGCTTCTGTTTGGAAGCACCAGGGTCAAGCATCCTCCCCTGCACTGTGGTGCTAGAAAAAGCCAGCTAAAACAGAAGGCTAAATGAGATTCAAGGTCTCAATGTGACATAAAATGTCTATATTTCAGTAAAAAAAAAATTAACTAAACTAAGAACTCAGAATATCTTCCACTGAACAACAAAAAAGACAACCACTTAATATTTCCGAGATGACCAAAATGTTACAATATGTGCTAAAGATTTTTTCTTTGGCTTTAAAAAATAGTAGTAAACTACAGCACAGTTTACTACCTGAGTACTTTTAAGTGTACACTTCACATTCACATTGCTGGGCTATTATCACCACTACCCCCACCTACAAAACTGCTTTAACCTTAAAAACTCAAATTTCCTGGGCCCTGTCCCTAGCAACCACCACCACTCTATTTTTGATATTTATCAATTTTACCACTCTTGGTACCTCATGTAAGTGGAGCCATACAGATTTATCCTACTGTGACACATAATAACTTGATGAACCTCCAGAGAATGATGATGAGTCGAAAACGCCAATTTCAGAAGGTTATATATTATACTTTTCTAAAGCTGAGTGTGTGTGTGTGTATGTGTGTGTATGACTCCATTTAGATAACAGTCTTGGAATGACAAAGTTATAGAATATAGAAACTGTCAATGTGCTAGTAGTTGGTTATTTTTAAAGCTGGGTCTGAGAGAAGTGGGAGGCATAAAAGGGCAACAAGGATATCTGTGCTGATGGAGATGTTCTCTGTGTTGCTTGAAATAATGCCAACATTTTGGTTGTGATTTTGTTTTTTTCTTTCTTAGGTTTTGAAGCAGGTATATACGTAGCACAGATTGGACTCAAACTCTCTATGTAGTAGAGTATGGCCTTTAACTCCTAACTTTCATACCTCCATGTCCTGTGTGCTGGGATTATGAGTATGTGTCACCATACTTGGCTTTTGATAATGATGTTGCGTTGTTGTTTTGTAAGGTATTATTATTTGGGGAAATCTACGTAAAGAGTATACAAGATTGCTATGTTATTTCTTAAGTATAATTATTTCAAAATAAAAATTTAGTTAAGGAGTCTAAACAACCTGATTCTTTAAAAAGAATCTAGATTATGAACCTATTATTAGAGTACATAGGAATGCCTACTTATAATGTGATCCCCTCCCCACTGGGCTTTTTCATTGCCACTAGCTCTGAATAGAAACCCAAGCTTCTCATATGACCTGAGATTTCCTAGCAAAAACTGGTAAAGATGTATGTTCTTGTAGAACGAGTCCAGGAATTAGAGGCAATTGACTAAATGTTTATATAGCCTCCTGAGTCACATGTTAAAGTCCTAACCTTCAAAGTACCAATATTAGAAGTTTGGAACATCAAGAAATGATTAGATAATAATGGCAGTCTTCAGAAATAGGGTTAGTGCAAGTTTAAAAGATCCTAGAGCGATACCTTGTCGTTTTTGCCATCTGAGGTTACACTAAGAAATGATCTCATCAATGAGGGAGCAGGCTCTTACAGAGACTGCATTAGGCCTTAATCTCAGGGACTTCTCGGCTGAGAAAAAGTTGAGGAAAGTAAATTTCTATTTAAAAATATTTCTTTATTATTAATATATGTATAATTAATATATATGTATATATGTGTGTGTGTGAGTGAGTGTGTGCGCATGTGCATTGAGATGGGGCACATGTATACCCCAGCATGCATATGGAGGTTAGATGACAACTCTTTGGAATTGGCTCTCTTCTTCTGTCATAAGTTCTCAGCATCAAACTCAGGTCGTCATGTTTATGTGGCAAGAACTTTTACTCATCGAGCCATCTTGCTAGCCTAAATTATAATGCACCCAGTCTATGATATCTCACTTATAGCAGTCCAAACTAAGACCTGGCTTCTAGATCTGACTCCCATTCGTTAACTACAAATGATTTTTATCTGAATGAGTGCCTTGATTTTTTGAATTTAAAAATGTCTTTAATTGTAAACCCAAGATAAATAGTAGTGTCACTGTCTATAGAATCACTGTGGGGGAATCATGAGATAATGGTCTAAAAGTAAAACATGGCCAGGCAGGCAGTGGTGGCGCACGCCTTTAATCCCAGCACTTGGGAGGTAGAGGCAGGCGGATCTCAGTGAGTCTGAGGTCAGTCAGGTCTACCAAGGAAGTTCCAAGATATCCAGGACTGTTACACAGAGAAATTCGATCCTGAAAAACCAAAAAAAAAAAAAAAAAAAAAAGCAAACTGTAACATGATGTATTAGGCAGAGGTTTTGTATTTTGTATTTGTGTAATAGGCATTTTGCCAATGTAAGGAGGTAGCTGATAAAAGTTATCAGCTTAATAAATAATGAAAAATGATAAATGGTAGCAATTCAATAAAAAAGCAAAACATAGAAGATAAAGAGCTAATAGAGTCACTAAATTACTCTCTGTATAAAAAGCTAAGCATATGGTCATGTTTCAGGGTATGGGCAATAACAGACAGGAAACGCATCAGAAAAGTAGGAAACACCAGGCTCTCTAAGAGATGAGGGACGGGGACTGGAACTGTAGTGTGATGGAATAGAGGTGGTAAAAGCAAGTTCCTCAGAGCAGCTGTGGAAAAGTCTCTCATGGAACCATGCAGATTGACAAATAGTCAATATGGAGTTACAGTAAGTCTACTTTATATAGAAAACATAGCTGAAGGGCTGGATGCAGCTCCTGTCTTAGAAGATGATTTTTCCCTCTTACTAGAGGGTTGCAAAAGAAAAGACATCCAAATTGTTCAGTGCTGAAGCTTTCCCATCTTTAAATTCAGATAGGTCAGAATTTAATTGTTGCAGGAGAATTAGAGGTTCCTCTAGTCACTGATAGTTTGCTCTAGGTTGGCATCCTACTATATCACATCATGAATTGCAGATACTGGCATATAAACTCCTTTGAGGTTCTTCTATGCTATCACTTTACCAATATTTCATTCTTATTTTTAGCTTGAAATTTTAAAATGAAAGTAGACTTTCTTTTTTCCCTTTTTCTTTATTTTTCTCTTATACAATATATTCCAACCACAATCTCTCCTCTTTTTGCCTCTACCTTCCCTCTCCCCCAGATCCATTGCTTCTCTGTCTCCCTTCAGGAAAGAGCAGGCCTTCCAGGGATATCCACCAAACCCAGCATAACAGCATACAATAAGACCTGCCACAAACCCTCATATTAGGACTGGATGAGGCAACCCAGTAGGAGGAAAGGAGTCCCATGAGCAGGCTAAAAATAAACAAATGGGCAATCCTGCCTCTATAAATCCTCAGATTGAGACTGGGGGTGAGACTTGTCTCCTTCTGTTTTATATTCCTCTCTAGGGCTGGGATTAAAGGTGTGCACCACTACTGCCCGGCCTGTATGGCTAACTAGTGTGGCTGCTGGGATTATAGATGTATGCAACCATGGCCTGGCCTGTATGGCTGACTAGTGTGGCTGCTTTGTACTGCTCTTTAGGCAAGCTTTATTTATTAAAACACAAATAATATATCACTATAAAAACCTATTCCTTAGAAAACTTATACTAGAAAATTCCTACCATTAACTATTTATATTTCATAAATACTTTGTAGTATGTATCTTCCTTGTAAAGTAAATTCACCACAAAACTCTTATCAGAAAGTATCATTCTATATGAATTCTATTATACAAGACACATTGGCTCCTTAAAATCAGCTCAAAGTTTAATATTGCTCTTTGACTTACAGTTTGGCTAATGAGGCTCAGAGCATTTTTTAAATGGTCCCAAATCTCTCTCAGAGAATACAGAACTATACTTGATACTGCATCTGACACCAAGAGTTCAATCAAGTTGCGCATGCATTCACTGAAAAACAAAAAGAGAAGAGTCATCCCATAAGGAATGAAATCAATGGCCCTAGGGCTAAGAAGTCAAATTTGAGTCTCATCTACACCAAGAGCTTCACAGTATTTCTGCTTTCCTCCATTTTCTCTTGCTTCTAACTTGGAAGACAGATTTCTGAAGGCATAATAGAGGTCCACTAGTCCTTCCTTTGATCATGCCTGTGATGTCTTTTTAGACAACCTTGCATTTCCTTCATGGAGGAATTGTTTAAGTGTGTGTGTGTGTGTGTGTGTGTATCTGTGTACATATGCGCCTGCTCATAAGGAGGTCAGGGGACGATTTTCTAGAGATGGTTCTCTCTTCCCACTATGTGAGTCCTGGAGGTTGAACTCAGATCTTCAGATCTGAGAACAGGCACTTTCATCTGCTGCACCATTTTGCTGGCCAAATTATGCCACTGTCATATTCTATGAGCTGATTCAACTTATGGGCATTTAAAGGATCGTGCTACTTCTCTAACTGGACAAAGGAACTGGAATTTAAGTTGTAAAAAAAAATGGAAATCTCACTTCTTAGAACAGAAAGACTGTCACAAATTTTTCAAGAGAACCCCCCCCCCATATCACCTATTATTGTTACTTAAAGACAAGTAGTAGGTAAAAAGAAGAAAACAAAGAAAAGCTGTTGAAGTTGAGTGGTGGCTACTAATTTCTGATCACTTGGGATATTCAGCCAATGACATGAAGGAAGAAAGATACATAGAGATATTTTATTATATAACTAGACAATGAAAATCAAGATACACCCCTTTTTTCTCTCCCAGGAACAGCAGATTCCTTGATCTTCCTTAACATTCCCCAGTGTCTAATAGAATTCTTACTACAGAGCAGTTCACAGGTTAGTTTCGCTATCATCTTCTATGTTGGCCCAGCTGGTTATTGTGGATGACTTATGAGACACTGATTACAATTTTTTGACTTCCAAAAAAACCCTGATTTAGCTGTCAAATTACATTTACTAACCTGTATTTCAAAACATCAATTGGCTGTTTATTTTTGTGGATGAATAGAAGTCTTGTCAAGGCCTTCCGTGCAATAGCAGGATAGTGTGCAGGCTTATCCATAGCTAGTACTAGAGGAGGGAAGGGAAACGGCTGTCAGCACCACCATGATCTTATTCATCACAGTTTGCATGCACAGCTACAACCTGCACTCTCTAATGGAGCAAGATTCTCTCTCTCTCTTTCTCTCTCTCTCTCTCTCTCTCTCTCTCTCTCTCTCTCTCTCTCACACACACACACACACACACACACACACACACACACTAAATAAAATGTAATACTGCATCAAATATTTAAATATTTCCAAATTGCTCTATAGATTTTAGCAAATTACTAAGGTTGAGTCATCTTTTGATCATCAAAGTAGCTAGTTATGATTTCTAGCTGCCTAAATAAAACCAACTTTCTAAGGTTTGAGCTTCCCCTATCATGTAGTTACATAACTAAATTCCACATATAGAATATATTTGAGCATCTATTGTGAGCAGTGTTTTCCACTAAGATTTATTAGTAGAATACATATATGTAACTCTTGCTAACGACTCTGGTGAGATTACAATCGTATAGAGTGAAAATATCTAGATAAACACATAAATGATTCCAGTTCAAAACAGTTTAAGAATGTCATCACAGAGGGAGAAACAAAGTACTATTAGAAAAAAAATCATTTTCTAGCTCAAGGTCAGAAGAGAGAAAACAGTAGGATCTAAATGGGCACTAACCTTACACAAGCAGAAATAAAGCACTTACACGCTATTGTTTCAAGTGTTCTGCTTTCTATATCAGGCATTTTCCATACTGAATCCAGGAAGCTGTACAGTGATGGGTCATTCGTTTTGGTCTTAACTTCAAACTCATACAACAGAAGCATTGTTCCACAGTGATCACCCGAGAAGTCTCCTAAAGAAAAGGCAAAGGGTAACATTTTCTGTTACTGCATGTTAGTACTGCCTCCTGGGCTAACCTAACTGGACAGGTCTTCCCATAAGGAAAAACTGATTTCACTTACAATTGGAAGGTCATCGCAGTCTCTATCAATAGATGCTCAATATTTTAATATCTATAAACACATCACCATCTTTACTATTTATTATTTATTATCTGTAATGCATTTACTAGCATTTCTTATATATTCTGCAAGTTCTGTTGCCATGCTTGTAACTGGACTGAAAATTCTCTGCTGCTGTTGATAAGATTCTTACTTGCTTCCTTTGAGCTTGAACTTATATCCGCGTTCACTGTCATAGCGCAATTAAACAGAAAATACAATGCTGTATGAACTAACTGGTTTTATTTTGAGCAAAAGAGTTTGCAAATTTGTTTCATTTGTCAGGTCGATAGTTCTCCTCACGGAAAGAATCTTATTTCAGATGACATACAGCATGTTTTGTGAGACGGTTTCATTTACCTTCTGTTGAATGAATGCTTGAGGTAGCTGAGCGCAGTAGCATGGCATGGTGGTGCACTAGGTACGGTGCTACACACCTGCAATCTTGGCCTTGGGATGCTGAGGGCAGGGTCATTGAGAATTGAAAGCCAGCCTGAACTACAGTGCAAGATCCTGTTTAAAACGTTTTAAGGTATAGAGTAAGTACAATAAACAGAATGAAGTGTCTCTAAACCTCATTAACAACTGGATGAATTTCTATACCCTAAGTCTGCTTTGAACCACTATTTGACTAGAGTTCAGAATGATTTGCTGTGTTGTGTTTTGGTTTGTTTGAGATAGTCTCCTTGTAAAGTTCAGGTTGTTCTAAAACTCTCTGTCTTGCATCCGCTAGGATTACAGTATGTGCCATCATAACCAGCTAGAGAGTTCATCAAGTTAACTTTTTGTTCATGGAATGTTCTCATTTTAGTACAAAAGCTGCAAAATAACAAAGGGCTAATTAGTCATAAATAAAATGCTGGATTAATTATCATGTGTCACTATTCCTAGGGAGATGTGACAAAACATCCACTCATGCCAGACAGGGAACTGAAGATACACCAAAGTAAGGATACTACCAAAACCAACTTGGTGAACCAATGAGTTTTATTGGTATCACTTACAGAAATATCATTGAGGGGTCACTTACAGGAGCAGAAATGACTCAAAGACAGCTGCATTATCAAAAGCCCACCCCAGCATGAGTGACAGCTCACACAAGCTGGAAATCTGGAGTGCACTGCACAAACTGCAAGCATCTCACAGGTTCGAGAGTGCCCTTTCGAGGTAGTTCAGTTGTTCTGAGCATCTTCTAGGCAGCTTGCTCGTCTCTGCTTCTTCCAGGCAGCTCAGCTTAAGAATGTCTCTCAGAAGTTCTTACTGCTTAAATATGCTTCAGGAGGGAAGGACCCAGTGCATCTGGCCAGTTTCAGGGACTTCTTAAAGCCAGTAAGTTGTTTACTTCCTGATTTTAAGGAGTTTGTCTACAGTGGGGAGGTTTTACTTTGCCTTAGAACATCCCATTGTTTTAACTCCCTACAACCACCCTGTGTTTTAATGAGTCCCCCTTAGGATATCCTGGTGTTGCGCTGGTCTTTGAATATACATCCTGTCTTAAAATATCCTATTGTTGCACTCCCTTTAATATCCTGGGTTTAATGAACTTCCTTCCAAGATGAAAAGTTTTGATCATGGAGAAAACTGCTACACAAGAGAGCGCCCTTTCTGAAAATGCTTAGGAGAAGTATTTCAGAGTTTTCTAGATTTTGAATACTTGCATATTTATGAAATATATTGAGAATTAGACAAAATCTAAAGACAAAATTCATTTGTTCTGTTATACGTCTATGCAGAACATGAAGGTAATTTTGTATATGTCTTTTCTGCCTTTCTCCCTCCTTTATCTCTCCTTTCTTCCTTTTCCTTCTATTTATTTATATGTGTGCAGGCATCTGGAGTTTAGAGGACAACTTGCAGGGGTTGGTTCTCTCCACCTACCATATGCATCCTAGGGATCAAACTCAGGTCATCAGGATTGACAGCAAGCCCTTTTACCTATCTTGCCATTTTGCAGGCTTTCCCCTCACTTTTTAGACAGGTTTTGGTATGAAGTCAAGGTTGGCCCTGAATTCATCCTCCTCCGCTCCCCACCTCTTGAGCACTGGAATTATAGGTGTGAACCAATGTACTCAGCTTATATAATATCTTTAGTACTCTTTGGTTTTTACTCTGACTGGTCATATGAGGTCAAATGTAGAATTTTCCCCTTGTGGAATTATATCTATCCTAAAATGTTTGGATTTTGGAGAATTTTGCGATTTGGATTTTCAGATTTCAATCTGCAAAATAAATTGTAATTTATAATCACAGCCATAGATAGGAAACTTCTATAACTGTCATTATTAGTACTGAAGTTAGAACATGATTTGCCTACAGTTTTATGTTACCTCCTAAATAATACTACCATTAAATTTATAGAAACTTTAGTGGGTTCTTTCAGTTTTGCACAGTTTTCCAAATGAGTTTACTCTGGTTGCAAAGAACGTTCATTTCTTCAATAATTTTTCAGCTGTTCTAGTTTTTCAACCTTTCCTGGTGTTTTGTTTTTTTCTTTTACTCCTTCCTGGTGTCCAATCACCTGGCTTCAACTACTCTTTACAAGACACTACAACACTTTCTAGGAACAGTGGCGTGAAGGCCAGTGTGGACCCTTCGCAGCACATTCTACAACATTCTCAGTCCAAGTCTTTTTTACCAAACGACTTTGTGGCAGTCCTAGGAAAACTTAGGCCCCAGTTGTGATCCCTAACTTGATCTTAGCAATGTTGGTGAGCCAACGCCAAAGTCAGATGATTTTTCATTGTCTTCTTTGGTTCTTATGTATGGCTCTGAAGCTTTAAATTCTTTTCTAATCATTAAAATTAGTGCTTTATTTTTGAAGCATAATTTTACTTTAAAGAATAGATAATAAAGCACAGGCATTCAAATTTAGGCATCTGACTAAATATTTTAGCAAAAATTAACAAAAGAAAGCTGTTCCTTTATGAATAGTAGCATTATTTTTGCCAATATTAAACTTGATATTTCAAGCACATGTTTGAAATAAATTATTTTAGATTTATTTTTTTAATTTCATGTTTATAGGTGTTTTGTCTGCATGCATGTCTATGCACTACATCTGGTAGCTGTGGAGGCTAGACAAAGGCATTGGATCCCCTAGAACTGGAGTTACAGATGCTTATGAGCTTCCATGTGGGTGCTGAGAATTAAATCTGGATCCTCTGGAGGAGCAGTCAGTTACCTTAACCTCTGATCCATCTTTCCAGCCCAAGTGTTATAATATTAAAACACTGTTTTCATCACTATGAGATGGTAGCTTACCAAAGAACATCTAAAGATTTTTCTTCTGAGATTACTTATATTAACAAAAACAAATATCATTTGCTAAAATTTTAATATATAACAAATATAACTATTTTATTGTATAAATTAATGTGTCAATGTTTGGACAACCTTCATAATTAGTGAAATAACATTTTACAAATGACAATGTAGAGTATCACTTTGATAAAATCATTGGGAAGAGGTCCATTCATAGTAACAGACACTAGATTTTAGTGTACCTGCATGAAAACTGAATGGTACTGTTTCTATCCTTTAGCTAGCCTGCTTTTTTCTTGACTTGAGATAATTCAACAGATAAAAATGTTAATTAACCTTGATTTGATCAGTCAATGCTGTGTTGATATATGACTTACACATAAATACCATAGAAATAAAGTCTTTGAAGAAAGAAATCTAAGAAGATATCAGAAAATGGAAAGATCTCCCATGCTCTTTGATAGGTAGGATAACACAGTAAAATTGGCAATCCTACCAAAAGCAATCTACAGATTCAATGCAATTCCTATCAAAATCCCAACACAATTCTTCAATGACCCCAAAAGAACAATACTCAACTTCATATGGAAAAACAAAAAACCAGGATAACCAAAACAATCCTGTACAATAAAGGAACTTCTGGAGGCATCACCATCCCTGACTTCAAGTTATACTATAGGGCTATAGTAATAAAACCAGCTTGGTATTGGCACAAAACCAGACAGGTGAACCAATAGAATCGAATCAAAGATCTAGGTATCAGTCCACACACCTATGGACACCTGAGTTATGACAAAGAAGCTAAAATTATGCAATAGGAAAAAGAAAACATCTTCAACAAATGATGCTGGTATAACTGGATGTGTACATGTAGAAGAATGAAAGTAAATCCATATTCATCCCCATGCACAAAACCTATGTTCAAATGGATCAAAGACTTCAACATGAATCCAACATGAATCCAGCCACATTGAACCTCATAGTAGAAAAAGTAGGAAGTAGCCTTGAACGCATTGGCACAGGAGACCACTTCCTGAATATAACACTAATAGCACAGATACTGAGAAAAGCAATAATAAATGGGGCCTCCTGAAACTGAAAAGTTTTTGTAAAGCAAAGGACAGGGTTAACAAGATAAAATGGCAGCCTACAGAATGGGAAACTTCTTTGCCAACCCCACATCAGACAGAGGGCTGATCTCCAAAATATACAAAGAACTCAAGAAACTAGACATCAAAATGCCAAATAATCCAATTAAAAATTGGGGTATAGATTTAAGCAGAGAACTCTCAACAGAGTAATCTAAAATGGCTGAAAGACACTTAAGAAAATGCTCCACATCCTTAGCTATCAGAGAAATGCAAATCAAAACAACTCTGAGACATCTTACACCTGTCAGAATGGCTAAGACAAAAAACACTAATGGCGACTTATGTTGGAGAAGATGTGGATGGAATAAGGGGAACACTCCTCCATTGCTGATGGGTGTCACTTTGGAATTCAGTATGGCAGTTTCTCAAAAAATTGGGAATCAAGCTACCTCAAGACCCAGCAATACCATTCTTGGGCATATATCCAAAGGATACACACTCATAGTACAAGGACATTTGCTCAACTATGTTCATAAGAGCATTATTCATAATAGCCAGAATATGGAAACAACCTAGATGCCCATCAACCAAAGAATGGATAAAGAAAATGTGGTACATTTACACAATGGAGTATTATTCAGTGGTAAAAAAAATATTATGTCAGGAAATTTGCAGGCAAATGAATGAAGCTAGAAAAAAAAAACCATCCTGATTAAGGTTTGTCAGAAAGACAAACATGGTATGTACTCACTCATAAGTGGGTATTAGACATAAAGCAAAGAATAACCAGCCTACAGTCCACAACCCCAGAGAAGCCAGGTAACAAGGAGGACCCTAAGAGAGACATACATGGATCCCCTAGAAAGGGGAAATAGACAAGATCTACTTAGTAAATTGGGAGTGTAGGGGTAGGAGGGAGGGTGCAAAGGAAGTGGGGAGGGGAAGAGGATAGAGGGGAGGAGAATATGAGGGATTGGGAAAGTCAAGTTAGGGGAAGGACAGAGGAGAGCAAGGAAAGACATATCTTGATAGAAGAAGCCATTATAGAGTTATCAAGAAACCTGGAACTTGGGAAATTCCCAGGAATCCACAAGGATGACTCCAGCTAACACTCTAAAGCAATAGTGGACAGGGTACCTGAACCAGTCTTCCCCTGTATTCAGATTGGTGACTCCCCTAATTGCCATCATAGAACCTTCATCCAGTAACTGATGGAAGCAGATGCTGAGCACTGGGCCAATCTCCTGGAGTCCACTCATAGAGAGGGAGGAGCAATAATATGAACAAAGGGGTCAAGACCACGATGGGGATACTCACAGAAACAGTTGACCAGAGCTAGTGAGAGCTCACTGGCTTTGGACTGACAGCTGGGGAACCTGCATAGGACTGAACTAGGTCCTCTGAATGTGGGTGACAGTTGTGTGGCTTGAACAGTGTGTGGGGCCTCTGGCTGTGGAACTGTATTCTCCCTGGTTCATGAGCTCACTTTTTGGAGTCCATTCCCTATGGAGACCTTGCTCAGACTAGATACAGGGAGGAAGGTTTGGTCCTGCCTCAAGTGATGTGACAGACTTTGTTGATTCCCCATAGGAGGCCTCACCCTTTCTGAGGAGTGGTTGGGTAGTGGGGTGGGGGGAACGTGGGGAGAGAAGGAGGAGGGGAGGGAGAGGAAACTGGGATTGGTATGTAAAATTAAAAAGATTGTTTTAAAAAATAAAATGTGAAAAAAAGAAATAAAGATATAATGAAGTGTTAAAGAATTAGATTTAACACTGTTAAGAAGGCAAATGATATTCAGATTTGATATAATCCCATCAGGAATATTTTCCTCAAGAAACTGACAAGTTGTTTCAAAAATTCATATGGAAAGTTAACTTACACAGAATAAGGAGAATAATCTTGAAAGAATATCTGATTTCAAAGCTTACTACAAAGGAACGAAAGGATGGATATTACGGTACTGCCATAAGAACAGATGCATACACCAATGAGACCTAATTGATAATCCAGAATACAGACATGCATAGATGTCAGACTCATTTCTCACAAGTGAGAAAAGACTATCCAGAGGGAATGACTGGCTTTTGAAACAAAGTAGACAATTACATGATAAAGAATGAAACTGGAATTTTACCTGATAACACATACAAACAAATTCAAAATGGATCAATCCTTTTTTTCTGGGTGAATTCCAGTCTGAAGGGACTAGATTGGGCACTGGGTTAGTGGGTTCTTTTTTTCTTTATTTGACAATTTATAGATATTTATTTAGGATATACTAATAAAAAGAATTCATGGATATAGTGACAGATGGGAACTGTTTCTGTATCATATTGTGGTAAAACAACAGCTAGTTGATATCAGTAATATTAAACAACAAGTCATCTTTTGTTCTATATTTTTATCTTTAGTGCCCTGATTGAAGAATGATAGCTAAGAGAGTATTTCTTTGATGGTAACGGCCAAATATAAAAGCACCAAGGCAAACTGTGTAACCAATCAGATGCTAGCAGAGAAAATAGAAATAGAAATAGAAAATACATCTGCACGGTTTGCCTTGTTAGTGGGTTCTGAAAAGGTATAGCTATCCTTCCTGTTTCTTCTTGTTACATACTAGCTTACCCTTTAATCTTCTGCCACGTTATGCTCTCATAGATACCTTAGCTGATTTTGGACCCCCCCAGCCTCTAGAATTATGAGACAAATTATACAGTAGATAAGAGCTATCTGAAAAACGCACATCATTGTCATCAGGAAAAATAGTCACCAGGAAAATCAAAGCCATCATAACCTACCACCGCACACTCACTAGGGTGGCAGGAATTAAAAAAAATATTGCTAATAAGGTAAAGAAATTTGAAGCTCTATATACTACTAATTGGGATGTAAAAATGTACAAATTCTTTGGAAAATATTTTGGCAGCTTCTCCTATGATTAAGCATAGTTATCATATTACTAGCAATTCCACTTCTAGGTACATACCCAAGAAAAGTAAAAATATGTACAGACAAAATGTCTATATAAATATTTATAGCAGCATTCCTCATAATTACCATAAGATAGAAACAAGCCAAATGTCTATCATTGATCAATAGATAAGTAAAATAAAATAGTATATTTGAGCCGGGCGGTGGTGGCACACTCCTTTAATCCCAGCATTTATGAGGCAGAGGCAGGCAGATTCTGTGAGGCTGAGGCCAGCCTGGTCTACAAGAACTAGTTCCAGGATAGGCTCCAAAGCTAAAGAGAAACCCTGAAGAAAAGAAACAGTCTATTTTAAATAATCTAGTCACAAAACATACATACAATATAATTTCATCTACATGAAACATTCAGAATATGCAAATCTATTTGAATAGAACATAAATTAGTCGTTCGTGAAATGCAAGAGCTGAGAAAAGGTTCCAAGTTTCTTCATGAGGTAATGAAATGTTCTCTTAGTATGGTGGCAGATATCTGTATATAATAGCATCTATTGAATTATACATTTTATGGGAAAATTGTATGGCATGAGTTATATCCTATTACATTCATTTTTTCAAAGAAAAATTAAAAGTTAAAATACTAACTAGTTTGTTTGTGTGGTTGCCTGAAAGTGTACGTCACATGTCGGGGCACCTGCAGAGACCAGCAAAAGCCATTGGATCCGTTAGTACTGTATTTGCAGGTGGCTATGAACTGTCAATGTGGGTGCCAGGAACTGAATTGGGATCCTTTGAAAATCAAGAAGTATTCTTGATTGCTAAGCCACCTCTCTGGCCCCCACATTTGTTTTTCCAGTTGAATTCGGTATATCCTATTGAGCTTGATTTCTTTTCCTCAGGATAATACCTGTAATTTTCATCTATATTTTTGCATGGACTAGAGACTATTTCCTTTTGTTGTTTTGCAGTATTCCATTATATGAAAATGATTCAATTTTTAAAAATATATCCTTTTGTTGACATAGTTGTTTCAGTTTTTTGCTCTTATGAATAGAAATAATGTGAAGGTTCTTGTGCTTATTTTACTGAATAGATACATTTATTCTCCTTGAATATGTGCTTCTGGGTGAGACAGCAAGGTCACTGATAAATGTGTGAGTGTCAGGTTTGAGGAGATGCCACTAAACAGTTTTCCAAGGCGATTTAACCAATTGCATGCCTTCCAGCAGTGCATCAAATGATTCAGTTGCTTCCCATCCTTTTTAACAGTTGGGATTTTCAAAAGTCTTTTAAACTTTATTATCCCAGGGATGGGGCATGCATGCCTTGGTGGTGTATGTGGAGATCAGAGGACAAGTTTATCAGTCATTTCTCTCTACCTTTCCATAGGTCCTAGAGATTGAATTCAGGTCATCGAACTTGCATGGTTGTACGGAAAATGTTTTTAATGTTTTTACCCATGGAGTCATCTTGCCAGCCCAACAGTTGGTATTTTGATGTTAGGCACTTTAATGTGTTTTCAATGTGTGGTAATGGTGGCACACACCTTGAGTTCCAGCATTTAGGAGGCAGAGGCAGGTGAGTTTGAGGCCATCCTGATCTACAGAGTTCTAGGACAGCCAGGGCTACACAGAGAAACCCTGTTTTGAAAAAAGAAGCACCCCACAAAAAAGTAGTCTCCCATGGACCATGGATTTGAACCCTTAATCCCTAGCTAGTGGTATTGTTTGGAAGTTTATGAAACCTTTAGGAGATGAAGCCTTGTGGGGAAAGTATGTCATGAGGGACAGGCTTTGAAGATTTATGGTCTTGTCCAACTTCCTGTTATTCTCTGCTTCTCATGTGATGATGAAAATATGGCCAGACAGCTTTCCTCTTCTGCTGACAGGAATTCTCTCCCTGTTGCCATGCCCTCCCCACCATGATGGACAATATCTCTTTGGAACTGTTAGCCCCAATGCATCCTTTTCTTTTCTTTTTTTTAAAAAGATTTTATTTATTTATTATGTATACAACATTCTGCCTCCATGTATGCCTGAATGCCAGAAGATGGTGCCAGATCTCATTACAGATGGTTGTGAGCCACCATGTGGTTGCTGGGAATTGAACTCAGGACCTCTGGAAGATCAGCCTGGGCTCTTAACCACTGAGCCATCTCTCCAGCCCCTTCCCCCCATGCAAACTTCTCTAAGTTTCTTTTGGTTATGACATTTCATCACAACAGAAGGTAATTAACACAAAGTAGCATCACATTTTGCTTCTAATTTATTTTTCCTTGATGAATAATGACATTAAGCATTGGCCTACTTGGTTATTTTCTTTTGTGATATTCCCATGTAATTCTCGCACCTATTTTGCACTGGATTGTCTTGTTGAGTTGTAGGAGTATTTTTTTTTTACATAGTCTGAAATTTGTCAAACTTACGTGTTGTCTTCTTCCTATTTGTGGTTTGTACTTTTCTCAGTGGTAGCTTTTGACAATCTAAAGTCTTAATTGCAGCAAGGTGTATTTTAAATTATTTTCATATATAGTTGACAATTCTTTGCATTCTCTAGATCATACAGATATTCCTCTATGATTTTTCTTACAAATTTTATTGTTTTACATTATGATATACCATTTTTTGAAATGGGATCTTATCATATTGCCCAGGATGGCCCTGAACTCCTGGTCTTAAGTGGTTGTGCCTTAGCCTCCTGTTAGCCATGATTATAGATTGTGCCAATGTGCTCAGCCTATCTCAGATCAATGTTTGTATATGGTATGTAGGAGGGATCAAGGTTAATGTCTTTCCCATGCTGACATTATTTTAATATAAAACAAGAGCAACACAACAGACCCAGCCCCATTGTAAAGCACTGGACATGTGTGTTGCAAATCAAATCACTACTTGTTGGCCTATTTCTGGATTCTCTGTTTTGTGATTATAAGTCCTAGAATTCTACCTATCATTTCCACAATTGTCCTTTGCATCTCCAAAATCAATTTCATATCATTCTGTCAATTTCTGCAATTAAATAAGCTGAAATTTTTGACTGAGATTCCATAAATCTATGGATCAAATTGGAAAAACCTGCTTAATAATATTTACTTTTCTAGCTTATGAACATTAGACTTAATATGAGTATATACATATACACATATATATTATCCTTATTACTTTAGGTCTTTAAAAATTTCTAATGTTTCCCCTTTTCTGTCTCTCCCCCAAAGAGGCAGCTTCTGCCTGTCCCCATTCACCGTACTTCTCCCTTCCCCTGTCTCTCTCTCCCTCTGTTTCTCTCTGATCTTCTCCCTTCTCCCCTTCCATCCTATTCCCTTTCCCCTCCATAACCCACTAAATAAAAAAAGAAAAAAAATCTAGTGTTTCAAAAAATTTCATAGTAGAAGTCTTCTACATCTTTATCAGTTAATTTCTAAGCATTGAATGGTATTTAAAGTGGTATTTCAAAAGTTCTTTCTCTACCATTCTTGCTAGAATATAGAAATAGAATTAATTTTGTATAATGGCCTGTATCTACTAGCCATGCCAGAATCACTTGTTTTTCCAACATTAATAAAAATAAAATAGCTATCAAAAGCCACATTATCAGTGTGCCTGTGCATCTGTGCATATGCACAGAGACACATGTACTTACAGTTCTAACAACTTTTTTGAAAATTTGAATTTGCTCCAACATGATAGGTCTATCAGGGAATATTAGATATGATGTAAATTAAGTGTTCCTTTAAGTTTACATTTCTATATCAAATAGTAGATGAATGCAGAGAACTACACCTAGCTGTACTATGCTCTATAGGAATCCATAAAACACATTTAAGTGTACAACTCAGATTTGTATCAGCCATCTCAGTTCACGGCATATGTTATGAGGTATGGTCATCTATGTCTATTGCTACACATTCCCTCAGACTTCAGATACTCCTCCTTCCATTACTTCCTATTTCACAAGCTGCAATCCTTTCGACGTCCTTTCTTACAAGCAGCCATCAGGACTATTTCAAGAGAAAATGCCGTATTTATTGAAGTATTGATGTATTTTAGTCATTTAACATACACCAAACGCTTACAAAATTTTATTAGGTTGTTATCTTTATAAAATATGTCTTTAAGCTCTCATGTATATTCCTAACTTCATTTTCTCCACAGCTCCTTAGAATTTATTGCACACATTTGCATGGCAGAATCATTTTTAGTAACACATATGTTATGCTACAGCACAAATGACTATCTACATGCTATCTACAGCAGCATATACATTATTGCTAACCTATACACCCATGAAAATCAGAGTTCTTAACCAGAGCACAGGATTGTGCACAGTATGTTTGTCTTTAACCTTGTGTCCAAGTCAAAACAGTAGTTTTCGAAGTTATTTAAGTCAGAATTCTTTCTTCAGCTCCTTCAGTATGTTTGTGTGATTAAATTTTTATATAGTCAGACTCACTTATCACAGTGTTAATTCTATGTGTAGTTCCCTCCACAATCTGGCTGATTTATTTTTATGTTATATAGTGAAATTACTCTTTATAGCATATAGTTAAGTGGGTTTTGATAGTATATACATACATATCACGGCTCCTTACAAAACATCCCTTTGATTTTATTTCTTATATTGCCCCTTTAAAGTGAATTCATCTCATGTCAAACTTCTGGCAATCACAAAAGTTATTTTTGGTTACTATACTTTTATTTATTTCAGGGTGCCAAACAAATGCAATTATCTCCATATAGATATAGTCTGTCATTTTTAACTTAGTAAATACATTTAATATCAATTTATCATTGAACAGCATTGTATTACAAAGGTGTATCATAGTTCATTTATCAATTTCAATTTACCTTCTGGGTTCCTGATAGAATTAATTATATAAGCATATCCTAGGAATGGCAGATTGTTCGGTTATCCATAGATAACACATTCAAAGTTATAGTATATAAAACTGCTCCACTTTTATGATCTGTTTAGGGAGGCAGAACTCCCAACCAATATATATGTAGGGCAGAGAGTGTTTGCTCCACTTTCTAATACAGAAATTAAGGCTGAGAGTCAGGTATGGTGGTTCATACCTATGATTCCAGCACTCAGGAGGTTGAAGCAGGAAGAATGCAAGTTCAGGACAGTTTGGGCAAATTAAAGCTGAGAGATCAATCTTTCCATAGACAGATGTCCAGCAAACTAATGCAGACTCAGGCAGGCCTGTACTCTCAGGTGTTCTGATTCACAATCTACTACTAAAAGACAAGTAGGGGAGAGGTGTGACTGGCTAGACAGTTGGAACGAAACCCCCAGAGACTAATTTTTGAAGTATTTAGCCTGACAAAGAGAGAATTAGCAAATATTTTCAAATGGCCTTACATCAAGATGATCACAGATAATCTTTAGGAGCTAGCCAGGAGAAAGTGATTTCTGGTAGTCCTGGAATTATCCCAACACAATGTTTGGTGGAGGCAATGGTAGCATATACCTCGTTTCTTGGCACAAGTAGAGAAATCTTCATATCCATCATTAAAAATGAATTGAAGAGTAATATTGGTAATATTAGTCACAATGAAGATGTCATCTTCCAGTCTTAGTTTTTTGCATACTTTCATCATGAATGGGTATTTTCCTTTCATTTCTTTTTCATCAACAAGAGCACATTTCCCCCCCTTTTTGGTTAATGTGCACTACCTTTTGCATTGCTGTATTCTTAAACTAAATACTAATTGGCCATAAATTATTCTCTTTGTATATAACTGGATTAAACATACTAATTTTTTAGGACTTCTGCACCTATCATTCAGGATAAGGACCTCACCCAAGATAAGGACATGTAGTGTGTTTTTTTTTTTTGTGTGTATGTATGTATGTATAATGGATACTCTTTTCTGATTCTGATATCAGGGTCATGGTAGCCTAACATCATTACGTTACTTATCTATTTTTCATATGTTTTATATTGAAATGGAATTAAATCACTTTCTCCACTCTCTTTCCTCCCTCTAGCCCCTTCCAGCTCCCCTCCCTCCATGTCCTCCCTATGTTCTCTTTCTCTTTGATTATGATTGTTACATATATATGTATGTGTATATGCCCCCCCACCACTGAGTCTGTGCTTCTGTTGTTTATGAGTATATGGTTTCAGGGCTGACCTCTCTGCACTGGACAGCCAATAAAGTGACACATCCCTGGGAGGGGCTAATTCTCCTCCTAGAAGTCACTGGTTTCCTATAGTTCTTTGTCTAGGGGTGGGTAAGAGATATTTGTACAAGACTGCCATTACTTCTTAATATATTTGGAAGAATCTACTAATGAGATAATTTCCTTTACATAAAGGTATTTAAGATTTCATTTCTTTAACAGGCACAGAACTATTCAAAACATTTGAAACTGGATTGTTCAGATTCTTTCTCTTTGGGCCAATTCTGATTCTCCTGTCAGGAAAAAAGAATAGAGCTTTCAAGGAATTTATTCATTTTGTCTATGGCCAACCTTATTATAGCATAAAATCCATTTTGGAAAATGTTACAAAATCTCTCAAAGATAGTACACATTCTATGGTTAGTAAGTGTATTATTCTATATATGTCTCAATAGGTATTAACTGAGGCTTAGAGTTTGGGAAATCTTGCACAAATAATAATGAATATTTGTAGATCAACTACAGTACATCCTTTGATCAGGAGACACTGTGTTAAGATAACTGTATGGGAAAATATCTGGATTTACATTTGTGTATTTATAAAGGAAAGATGCAATGAGATCTAGTTAGGACTACAGAAACTTGAATGGCATTCCTGCTTAGGTCAGCCATTAAGCAAAAGGAATGGTCGTTGTCACCATATCTTGAATCTTCAATGACTTCCTCATCTCTACCTCTACTTACTGCCATTAGGGCTTTATCTCGTGTTGTTAGAGTAAGTTTATGAAACCTGTGAGGCATAATTAAAACCAAATGCTGCCCAAACTGAAGACATCTAGATCAACGTCTACCAGATATTCGGGCATCTCAATGTGTTAGTGTCATTTCATGGTATCAAAAAGCCAGAAAGGGGGGGGGGGTCTAGGTCCCAGTATCCTCTTCAAAGGCATGCTTCTAATGACTTTACTTCCTTTTTTACTAGGCCTCACTTCTCAAAGGTTCCACTACCTCCTGATAGCATCAAGCTGAAGACCAAGCTTTTTTTCTCCCCCAAATGGGCTTTTCTTATTTATTTATTTATTAAAGATTTCTGCCTCCTCCCCGCCACCGCCTCCCATTTCCCTCCCCATCCCCCAATCAAGTCCCCCTCCCTCGTCAGCCCAAAGAGCAGTCCAGATACCCTGCCCTGTGGGAAGTCCAAGGTCCCCCCCCCACACCATCCAGGTCTAGTAAGGTGAGCATCCAAACTGCCTAGGCTCCCACAAAGCCAGTACGTGCAGTAGGATCAAAAACCAGTGTCATTGTCCTTGACTTCTCAGCAGTCCTCACTGTCCGCTATGTTCAGTGAGTTCAGTTTTATCCCATGCTTTTTCAGACCCAGTCCAGCTGGCCTTGGTGAGTTCCCAATAGATCATCCCCATTGTCTCAGTGTGTGGGTGCACCCCTCGCAGTCCTGAGTTCCTTGCTCGTGCTCTCTCTCCTTCTGCTCCTGATTTGGACCTTGGGATTTCAGTCTGGTGCTCCAATGTGGGTCTCTGTCTCCATCTCCTTTCATCATCTGATGAAGGTTAATATCCAGGAGGATGCCTATATGTTTGTCTTTGGATTCACCTTCTTATTTAGCTTCTCTAGGATCACAAATTATAGGCTCAATGTCCTTTATTTATGGCTAGAACCAATTATGAGTGAGTACATTCCATGTTCCTCTTTTTGGGTTGAAGACCAAGCTTTTAACAGACTGGTTTTGAGGGGACATGTATGAACACAGTACTCCAGCTAATTATCTAATTTCCTTTAAAAGAAAAACCCTGAAAGTCACATTTTATTTCTGGGGCAGAATTCCTGACCTAGAATGTACTCTAGAAAATCCACTTGTTTGTTTAGCATACATGAAGATTAACTACAATTGCCTTTTCTCTTGGGCAATCTGAAAACAATCTTTAAGTATTTCTTAGCCATTGAGAAGTCATCTCTACAGCAAAAGTAACCCATGACTGATTGAGTACTTATTAAATCAATGGAACTATCAAGTAAAGACTGCCTGCTGAAGGGACAGACATGTAATGTGAGTTTTAGTGTCTAAACAGAATAGACTTTCCCCCCATAAATCCAACATAACTCTTCTTAAATGTTATCTGCCATCTGTGGTATTTAGATAAACTAGAATGACTTTTTCAGTTATGGGCTAGAAGCCCATAATATATAAATATGTAATATAACACACACACACACACACACACACACACACACACACTACTCTGCCCTGCCAGCTGAACTATATTTCTCCTGGCAGAAGATTAATGCTAGGCTTTGTTCTAAAGCTCTCCAATTGTGTGTCTTGTTTATCTTAACCACTAAGACTTTCTGTAATAAACTGTTGTTACTTTATGCCAAAGTCAAGATTTTATCACTAGAGATAAATGAAATCCCATGAAAGAATTAAAGACTTTTCTCTTATAGTTTTATAATAATTTTACTCATGTTACAAAATAAAGAACTTTAAGAAATTCGGTAACTAAGATTATTCTTTAGCCCCAACATTCCAAGATCTAAATTAAAAAGATCTCTATATTTCTGTGCTTGTGTGTCTGTAATTGAGAGAAGTCTTGATATTGCACTTTGAATGTGGAAAATCTTTTGTCTTTGGGGGAATACTACAAAAATGTTCTGAATTAAAGGATGTTCTGTTCCAATTACTCATATAAATTCTTAAAATATCCCTCTTTAGACTCTGTGCGCGTTCGCGCGCGTGTGTGTAAACACACGGATGTATATATGTAGAGGTTCAAGAGCAACCTTGGATGTCATCCTTAGGAGTTCCATCTACTTCCTTTTGAGGCAGGGTCTATCACTTTTCCAAAGCTTACTGGCTGATCACTGAGTCTCAGGTATTTTACTGCCTCTATGAATTTGAATCCAGCCTGTTCTACATAGAGTTCCAGGATTACAAAATGAAATCCTGTCTTAAATAATAAAAAACTATACCTCTTTGTTTACTTTCGTAAAGTATTAAACATATATACATTTTATTTGCTCATTTGTTTTTCTTTAATGGAAATTGACATAGTAATTTAATAGTATTTAAGATACTGAAAATGTAAATCTCCCTAAAACTGACTCTGTATTTTGACAAACTCTTTTTCATCAATATCTATGTTTTGTAGTATGCCATATTTAAATTATTTCAAAGTTATTTACTTAATTTAAAACACTGGGTTAATATTGAAGTTATTTAGTATATAATCATTGGATATCTACATAATTCTTAAGTAAAATTGAATATTTTCACGTTGGTTACTCAGTATAGTTTTCAGTTTATATACTATTATTTCCATTTTTAAAACAGCAATATGATTGGGTCGTGTTAATGTGTTCATTCTTCTTTTTAAAAGGATGGCAGCAGATAGGTGTAGTGGTGCATGGCTATAATCCCACACAATATCAGAAGTCTGACGCCAGTAAAAGCTCAAAGGGAGGAAGGCTTGCAAAGATAGAAAGTGTGATACACACGTTCATAATAATCTCTGCTAGTCTGCTATGTCTGTGTACATAAACTGCAGCCTTCAAATTTTCCTTTGAACTTGAAATTTTGAATAAAGGTTAAACATTAAACAAGTGGTTGTTAGCTTATGCCTGGAATTCCAGCACCCAAGAAGCAGGACGATCACAAATTGAAGACCAGCCTAGGATTGTAGTAATAGGGGGCGGCGGCTGGGCTGTGTCCCCAAAACCCCAGCCGCCTGCCCGGCTAGCTTTTGCCCCGAAATAATTACACGGACACTGTATTCATTTAAACACTGCTTGGCCCTTAGCTCTAGCCCTTACTGGCTAATTCTGATATCCCAATCAACCCATCTCTAACAATCTGTGAGCACCGGTCTTACCGGGAAGATTCTAGCCTAAGTCCATCCTGGGTCGGAGCTTCATAGCGTGCGTCTTCCCTGGAGCAGGTAGCATGGCGTCTCTCCTGCGTCTGCTCCGGAGAGGAGAGCTGTGGAGTCTGACCTCACTTCCTCTTCCTCCCAGTGTTCTGTTCTGTTTACTCCTCCCACCTATCTTCTAACCAATGAGGGAGGACCAAGCAGTTTCTTTTTATTTAACCAATGACCTTCCTCCATCATAGGATACATATTGAATCTGTTTCAAAGAAGAAAGTATACAAAATAAAACCACACAAGAACAGCAGCAAACAATTCTCTCCCCCAATATACAGCAAAAATAGCAGAAATTATATCATGTAGAATAATTAAAAATAAGCATATGCTTCTCTTTCTCACGGAAAATGAAGCTTGCTCCTGTAGAGGACAGATGTCTAGGGAGGGGTCCATGAGTGGAGAAGAAGGCTTTAAGAGGAGAGGGTAAAAGAACACATTCAATCTGAAAATGCTAAGGTAAATATTGAGAGTGGAAAAAGTGAAATGGCTGGGTCAGGATAGAGAGATGGAGAATAGGAGGCTTAACCAAAACTAATCAAAAACAAAACAAAAATATAAGAAAACACGCGCGCGCGCACACACACACACACACACACACACACACACACACACGCAAGCCTGATACCTGGTAAGCTAATTTAAAAAATACTCCTCATAGGTTATTCAATCCCAAGTGGCCAACCCTAAACACATGTACATATGATCAATACTAACTGGATTTAGTAGGCTGTGCAGATGTGTGTAACAGTGATTAAAAAAGAGGTCATGGATTTGAGGAGGGGACATAGGAAGAGCTGAATGGGAGAGAGGAAAGGGTAGAAATAATGTAAATCTTGTACTCATGTGTGAAATCTGCAAAAATAAAAAGTTTACATAAAAAATGACTAGAGGTACCCTGAATGGATTTATAAAGCCCATCTCGGAAGCCATGGTTATTCAATGAAATCAGCAGTGTTTGCAGTGGGCTATCCCACTGTCAGTTCTTCAGAGGCCTCTACAATCCTCGAATAAGATGAGCAATTGCCATTGCTGTTGGTTGTTCACCAGAACCAGATCATAAAAACCTATTGAAGATATCATGTGTCCTGTTTATAGGATGCAGAAATGCAGCTGGAACTGGTCTTGAAGCTTCCTCCCTGATGGCTAAACTGCATAGTAACCAGAGAGTACTGGGAAACATGATGGGGAAGAAATATCATTAACAGTCTTACTCAGCTTTGAACCCTGAATGTTACACTCCCAACCAATCAGGCAAGAATGGAAAGCCTGCTATGGTAGTAAACAACATTTCTCAACACTTAGATTTTTATTACGTTTATTTATTTTGTGTGACTGTGAACGTACCATGGCATATGGAAGTCAGAGGACACCTTAAAGGGATCAGTTCTCTCCTACCATGTGTGTCCTGGATCAAGGTCAGGTCATCAGGCTTGGTGGAAAGCTACCTTTACCCCCCAAGTCATCTCGCTGGCCTAACAATTGCTTTTTGATTGGAACTGAAACCTGCTCCACAGAAGGGACTTTATGTCTTGTAACTATAAACCTGGTCAAAAGCCTCATGGTTAGGCAGGTACAGGCCCTAGTGAAAACAATACTGCTATTGTTTTTCTAAATGAATATAATGTGTCCATCATATCACTATAGATCAATGCTACTCTCTGATGGAGGAAGGTCATTGGTTAAATAAAAAGAAACTGCTTGGCCCTCATTGGTTAGAAGATAGGTGGGAGGAGTAAACAGAACAGAACGCTGGGAGGAAGAGGTAGTGAGACTCGACAGCTCTCCTCTTGGGAGCAGACACCTCAGAGAGACGCCATGCTCCCAGCTCCCAGGAAGATGCACACGATGAAGCTCCGACCCAAGATGGACTTAGGCTAGAATCTTCCCAGTAAGAGTGGTGTGACACAGATGATCAGATATGGGCTAGTCCAGGTGCGAGAGTTAGCCGAGAAGAGACTAGATAGAAATGGGCCAAGCAGTGATTAAAAGAATACAGTGTCTGTGTAATTATTTCGGGGCATAAGCTAGCCGAGCAGGCGGCCGGGGTGCTGGGAACGCAGCCCCGCCGCTCTTATTACTACAACTCTCAGCTTTAATCTCAGAAGCTTCTCTTTGCATTAGCAATAACTACAGACTCATAATTATTCAAAGTGCTGAGAATAAGTGACTATGTAATGTTCAGCTCTAAATGTAATAACTATATCAAAACCCAGAGAATATTGTGAAGGAGAATGGAAAGAATGTAAGCACTATAGGGATGATATCTTCTGGACATGACATGGCTTTTTGGACTCAAGTCCTTCACAAGAGTGGGTTCCATCATTATACTGTCATGATGGATAGCCCCACACTCAAGCAGATATAGGCAGCACTAATTGGACTCAGTATGCTATTGAAAAATAAAAGAGAACATGAAGTTGGGAGGGGAACATGTTCTGAGAATCTAGGAAAAGTTAGAAGGGGTAAGAAGGTTAATATAAGAAAAAGCCATTGAAAACAAGTACAAAATTTTCATATAATATATGTGATTCTGTCATGGAGGAGGAGGGGCTCATGGGGGGGTCCCATCCCTTCTTGAGGAGCTACAGGCAAACATGATTTCTGGGAGATATTTTTTTCCCTCTCACTTACATATTTTAATCACATTTTTTTGTTTTTGAGAATTTCATATATGAAAACTGTTTATATCATTCCACCCTCAAATTCCTCATATTTCTCCATACTCCTTTTCAAATTAGTGAATACATACATACATACACACACACAAAAACTTATAAATATAACCTGCTGAGAGTATTTAGTGTTGCTCATATTTGTTTAAGGCTGACCTCTGGAGATGGCTAAACTATTAAGGGCTTGTTTTCTAAGGAGGAAGCCTTATGAGAATTCTCCTATCCATATGGGCATGTCATTGGTGCTGTCACTTTTTAGGTTTTTTTTTTTTTAGGCAATCATATTGTTGAGATATCTTGTGTACAACTCTCCTATTACATATAGAAGATAGTATCTCCCTGAACATGTACCGGGAGACATTTCCTCTGTGGTACAACCACAGGTAAGGTGACTTATGCTGCTATAAACAAATGTCCATTAAAGCTCCAATGAGCAATCCTAACTAAACTCATTAAAGCACATGCACACAAAGGCAAGAAAGTAGAAGGGGACTAGTTGGGAAGAAGAGAGTAATCATTAGAACTGGAAGGAAAGCAAGAGAGGAAAATGTGGAACGAATGCTACAAATACATTAAATATAGACATGGAAATAAAATAATTCAACTTACAATAGCTGGCAGGAATTAAATGATCAAGGAGTTGAAAGATCCACACAGTGATAACTAAAACACTTATGAAAGATATGAAAGAAGATTTAAATAAATAAAACTCCATACATTCATGGGCTAGAAGACTTTAGACTATAAATATATTCATGTCCTCAGCAATTCCTAAAATTTGAAGACTGTTTGCCCCTCAGAATTGAAAAAGTCAATCTTTACACTAACATGGAATTTTAAAAGCCCTCCCCAACATGCCAAAAGAAATCTAGAAAGAAAAAAATAACAAAACAACAAAGTAATAGCATTAATACTTTATTATTTCAAAAATGTCACACCCATACAGTAATCAAAACAGTGTGGTAATACTATAAGGTTATATACTACAGTGGTAGGATAGAATTAAGAGTCAAGAAATAAGCTCACTCAGCATGTATGGCTAGCTGATTTCAGCAAATAGATATCAAGACCATTACACGGTAGAAGAATAATACCTTTAGCAAATGATGCTAAGGCAATTGGATTTCCATAGATAAAAGAATGAAATCATATGCCTACTATACCACTAAGCAAAACATAACTAAAATGCATTAATGCCATAATTAAAAAGCTAATATTATAAAAATTATTATTAAAAAGTGGCAACTCTTTTTCTTTTTACTAGATTTTATGTTTTATTTTTAATTACATGTATATATATATATATATATATATATATATATATATATATATATATCTGTGAGGGTTATGGGCATATGAGTGCAGGTGCCTGCAGAGGTCAGAAGAGTGTGTCAGATTCCCTGTAACTGGAATTAAAAGCAGCTGAGAGCTACCTAATATGGGTGTTGGGTATTTAACCCTGGTCCTCTGAAAGAGCAGTACACACTTTTAGCTGCTGAGCTATCTCTCCAACCCAAAAGGGGCAAATATTTATTTTTTTTAAGATTTTATTTATTTATTATGTATACAACATTCTGCCTCCATGTATGCGTGCAGGCCAGAAGAGGGCACCAGATCTCATTACAGATGGCTGTGAGCCACCATGTGGTTGCTGCGAATTGAACTCGGGTCCTTTGGAAGAGCAGTCAGTGCTCTTAACCACTGAGCCATCTCTCCAGCCCCAAATATTTATTTCTTAGACTTGGCAATGTATTATTAAATGTAACACCCAAAGCAAAAGCAAAATCAATGAAAGGAAAGAAGAAAAGTTGCACTTAAAAATAATTTCCATGTAGTAAAGGACATTATGAAAAGAACAAAAAGGCAAAATAGGACAAAACATTGCAAATCGTATATTTGACTTAAACAGGTAAGTGTTCCTCTACAAGGATAATACAAAATGATCTATAAGTATATGGAAAGATGTTCATCATCCTTAGCCATTAGAAAATGCAAACCAAACTATGACATACCACTTCATACCTACCAGAATGGCTATAATTTTCTAAATAAGCAGAATATTTTAAAGAATTGAAACTGCAATGCATTATTGGTAGGAATATAAAATGGTACAGCTACTGTGGTAGTTCTTCAAATCTTTAGATATAGAAATATCAGGTGACCCTTCAATCTTACTTCTAGGTATATATCTCAAATAAGAAAGCCTATGTACCAATGACCATACTATCAGTAATAACAACTAAAAAAATAGAAAAAAACAAGTGCCTATCTACTGATGAAAGGATAGGCAAAAGTGATATATTCACATTGGAGTAGTAAAAAAGGAATGAAGTATTAATAAATACTATAACATGAACTTTAAAATTATGTTAAGAGAAATAAGTCACAAAGGACATATATGATAATATATAAACAAACAATCTATAATGTGAAAATTCTAGAGACAGAAAAAAATTACAGCTTTCCAGGGACTTCAGGCTCAGAGAATTGGTGGTTACTGCTTAATGTGGTACACAACTTTTCTACTGGTGAAAAATAATCTCATAATACAAAATGGTATATAAAACCATGACTGACTGTATTTAATATATTGACTTTTAAAAATAATTTTATTTATGTACATATATGTAGGACACTTGTACTGATGCTTGCAGTGGCCCGGAGCTACAGTTACAGGCAGTTGCAAACCTTCTGACTTGAGTACTAAGAACCAAACTGGTCTGCAAGAACAGCAAGTGCTCTTAACCACTGAGTCATCTCCCCAGTCCTTTCTTTAGAGAAAGTTGACATATAAGCCTGTCTAGACTGGAACTCATTATGTGGCTCACACTAGCCTTCTGCTTCAGCCCCCTAAGTGCTGGGATTTCAAGTGGGAACCACCACATCCAGATGCAATGATGCTGGATTGTACAACTTATACACGAAAATGGCACAAGTATTAAACTTATGTTCTATATGTTGCTTCAATCAAAGCTTTTCTGAAACAGTTATGCATTGTATTCCAACAAAGGATCTTGTTGGGGCTAAAGAGATGGCTTAGTGAGTAAAGGCATTTGCCATACAAACCTGATGACCAGAGTTCAAGCCCTGGAACCCACGTAAAAGTGTAGAGAGAAAACCAACTACACGCAATCATCTTCTGACCTCCACAGCTATGCTGTGACAAGTGCATGTGCTTGGGTACATGTACATGCACATGTGTACACATACACACTCAAAACAAATAAGAATTTAGTCTTTTCTTGGATAAGATCAAAGTAAGGTATATGCACGTATAAAAATTTCACAGTGTAACCCACTGGTTTGTACATTTAATATGACTGAATAATTACAATAGAAGAAAAAATGATTTTAGTTTCCTACATTCTAATATTATTGGTGACCCTAAATTAAACTGCAGATGCTAAATCTATATAATTTATCCTCTTTTTGGAGAAATGGTCTCACTATGCATTCTTGGCTAACCTAGAACTTACTGTGTAGACCACACACATATAAATACATAGACATACATCAAAGAGCCATAGATCACTTAATGATGGGGAGAAATGCACCATTATGCAAACATCATAGAGTATACTTATACATGAGAGCTATGATGTCACTAGGCAACAAGTTTACAGGCATCACTGTTGTATACTCAATCCATTTTTAACTGCTACATTGTTAATCTATGAATGATGCATGATTTTATATACATCTATATGTAGTACAAGGGAACAAACACAGGGCCTCACATGTTAGGTACACTTTACACTGAGCATGTGCAATCCACATTGTATTTAGGTGTGTGTATATGTATGTATATATGTATATATATTCACATATACACTTGGACTATAGATAATTAGATCGATCTATCTATCTATCTATCTATCTATCTATCTATCTATCTATCTATCTATCTATCTACCTATTTGATTCTATTATGAGGTATTTTCTCTCCCCTCAACATAACTGGTATTTATGGCAACTCAACTCAGAAATCACAGCTACTCATCCTACAACAAGAGTCTTTAAAAAATCTTATATCAAAACCTAACAATACTCTCAATTTTCTTGGGGTGAAGACCCCAAGCTAAATGATAGATTACTCACAAGACTCGAAGGTAGATGGAATGCTACCGGACTTATTCTTTGGCTCTTTGGCTGGGTAAATGTCCTGTCCTGTTTTGAAAACAATCCTTGAGAAATTCCACTGGCACTGACCAGTTTTTGATCTTTCAGGTATTATGATCTTAATCATGTCCTCCAATATCGGTTTCTTGCTTCCTTTTCTCATCTTCCTACTTTCTTTTTCTCCTCTTTATCATCAACGTCTGTGTGGCATCTAAATTTTCTTTTTCACTGCTCCCTTCACCTCTATCCTCTTTCCTGTCGATATTTTCATCTTCGTCCACGTCATAAATTCTTCCTTACCATTCTCATCATCCTAGTATGAGGTATTTTCAGGATACTCTTTCATTTTGTTTTAAAAGATACTCAGGCTGTGTTTTTTCTGATTTGTTTATTAACTCCTGATTTTTGTTTTATCAGATAATTTTTATTTTACTTACATATCTTATAATATATTCAGATCTTTTTTGTCATTAATTCTGTAAATATTGAAATAAGCACACATAGAACAAGGTATGTTTTCTGTTCTTAAGATGTAACACATGTTTTCAGACATCATTAGGATTTTATGAAATCTTCTATAGTAGATATGTTATTTATGTCTTCTTAAGTCTTGACTTTTGCTGTTTTATTTAATTAAATGGCTGTCACAGATTGAAAAACAAATCTCATGTATTTTAAGTTAATTTTTGTGCTCACCTCTTTCTATTAAAATCTGTCAAAGATATCACATATGCTCAAAAAACTCAAAAGGTCAATTATTTCTAAATCCTATGAAACATAATTCACCCACATAGTAAAATATACCATGACCAAATAAACTTTATTCCAGAAAAGCAATGATGATTTAATTTTAGGAAATTTATTATTATGATTCAGTATACTGGTAGTTTAAAAGATAAACATGATTATCTCCTCAGAATCTAACAATACCCATTGACTCAAAACAATTCAAATACATGAACAGATGGACACACTATAAAAAAATCTAAAAGCCAATATCTACTAAGGAAAACAGAAAGAACCTATTTTATAACTTCAAAGTGTTTAGAGTTTTGATAACAAACTTTAGCAGTATGTAATAGTTGATTTGAAGTCTACTGGCAAATAAGATAGTGTGAAATCCAATGACCTAAGAGCAACACATTATGTTAGACAATAGCGACCTGCTTTTAAGTTTAATATTATCATTCCTTAGAAAGTATTATTCTCACTACAAGCACTGTACTAAGGAGTAAAAATTCTAACATACAGCATAGAAAAATTCTAAAAGAATAATTTTACTGGTAATGGAGTATGGTCCAAACTTTTGGTAGCCAAATTTTCTAGTGACTTTATTATTTAGATCATAAACTCTCTTCTTTTTGCGGTGCTGGGATTAAACCCAGGGTCTCATGCACAGTAGGCAAGTATTGTACTACTGAACTACATCCTCAGCATAAACTCCCTTTGTAAATGTGTTACCAAACCCAAGCCCCACTGTACCTGTTTGTTTCAGGCGATTCCAGACAATTTTGCATTTCTGGGTGTGCTCAAGTGACATTCTCAGTAACCTTGTCTATATATACATAAAAATAACAGATAATTAATCTAAATGAAAACAACTTCATGCAAATTAATATAATTTCAAATTATATTCATTAAAATAGTTATTAGTAAGGTAATAGAAAATTATTTTTAACCAAACACTTTGCAATAAGTATAGCAATACTAACTTTCAAATGTTCTTTTCCTTATTGTACTAAGAAAATGAAGATTAACAGAAAATCTTGATCATTACCAATTTCTTTAATAATATAGAATATAAGAAAATCTTTCCCCTGGGTAGTTGTATGAGGAGCTCCATAAATAAGCTCTTCAAAAAATAACTGGTGAAAATTATAAAACATAATCATGTCAGGCTAGGGGTACAGTCCAGTAGTCCAGAGCTGGCTTAGCATGTGTGGCGCACTGGTTTTATGTCCCAAAACTTTGTTCTCTCTCCTCTCAATAAAATCGAACAAAATGCAATCACACAAAGTCACAGAAAATTGCCCAGAGGATACGTATTTATTTGCTCCCAGAACCCTGCTAGGTATCAGTGAGCAGTGAGAGCCTATGACATATGAGACATGACATGTTTAAATTAACCCTCATGGCAGTGTGATAGAAGAACTGCTTTAATCAGACACGGCCAAGCTTCCAGGCTGGGATTCCTAGGAGGTCCAAGACTGCTGGACTTAGCCTCCACTAAGATCTATTACAAACAAGCACAAGTCTTCTACTCAGACTGGATTTATGTTATAGAACTATTACAGGGCAAAAGCAAGGCAAGCTTGAATACTTGGTCTCAACTGTTCTCATCTCAATGAGCTTAGAGGAGAGTTTCTATGCCGAGAGACACAAAGCAAAAGTACCAAGGACCGTAAGTATTGCACAGTCTTCTACTCATAGAGCTGAATATCTGATATAAACCAAGCACTACTATCCTTATCCCTCAGACCTGAAACAGTGGCTCTATTCCATCTTAGTAAAAGGCATGTTATGAGCTCTGAAGTTTTCCCTAAGGAGAAGGATTTTAATTAGAACAGAGCCTAGAGAAATTCAAGTCCAAGGTAACTGTAAAAACTCTTGAAGATTTTGCTAGTGAACACAAGAGGGGACTGATAACACAAAACAATTTGAGGTTTACAGACAAACTGGGTAAATAGGCAATTATAAATGTCCTTTTCCATTCAAAGGGGCATTATTTTAAGTGGATCACACTGTAGAGAAATTTATGTCCACGAACACTAGAGAGTGAAAGAGCGAGAGAGGGCACAATCAACTAGCAAGTAGTATGTATATTAACAGAAGGCCATTTAGAAGCTTAAAAAGGAGATCAAGCTGCACAGTGCCTGTACTAAAAACTACATGAAGGTAGAAAGGAGACTAGGTGAGGAGAAGGGAGTCATCAGGAGTTGGAAGGGAAAGAAAAGTGGGTGGTGGCTGGTGAATATGATCACTATATATATATATATATATATATATATATATATATATATAATTATCAAAAAATAAAACTGTGGTTTGAATGTGAAATGTTCCCCATAGGTTCACTTGTTTGAACACTTGGTCCCCAGCTGGTGATGGTATTTGGAAAAGTTGTGGAATATTCATCAGGAGGAGTCTCACTGGAAGAAATGGATCACTGGGAACAGACCTTAATGTTTTATAGCCCAGCCCCACTTCCTGTTTACTGTCTGCTTCCTGACTGTGGTTGTAATGTGACAAGCTTATTCTCTTGCTCCTGCCACTCTGCCTTCTTGCCTGCTGCAGTGAGAAGCAATGTTAAATGTTGGAGGCTATTGTTCATGTTTTCACTCCCCTAGACAACTTTGTTTGGCCCAATTTCACTAGATATGCTTGATCACATGTGGGTGGGAGGTACATGGACAGGAAATAAGTCAGAATATATTCTTGTCCCTGATTGGGTATGAGATGGGAGTCATGATGGCTGTATACAGGCAGGGGGCATGCCAAGATATCTGCTTGCCCCTATTAGACTTGGTGGGAAATTTGATGTCCTTTTAAAGCCTCGGCAAAGTTTGACTAATGCCCATTTTTCTGGGAATCCAGGAATGGACCTGACTAGAGGTGATCCTCCTCTGGCCAGTATTTAATTAAAGATACTTCAAATTTGGCTCAAAATTGTGGTGGTGGTCTTATTCCTGCCGGGTGTGATTAACTCTGCCACATCTGCTTGCCATAGTAGACTGTGTCTCTCTGGAACTGTAAGCCTGAATAAAGTCCTTCTCCCTTAAGTAAAATTCCTTAAGTCAGGGCATTTTATCACAGCAAAAGAAACATAACAGAGAAATTGGTACTGGGAAGTGGGACTGCTATTGTGATAAACTTGACTGTGTGAATCATAGGCCTTTGGGAGTATTTTACACCAGAAATGTGTAAGAGTTTGAAACTTTGAGCTAGAAAAGCCCTTAAATGCAGATCTTAAAGGACAATTCTAATAGGAGTTTGGAAGAACAGAAAGCATAGAATAATGTGAACTATGGAAGACTAGCTTAAGAGGTTTTGGAGGGTGATGGGGCTCTTTTTGGGCTAGAAGCCATGTAGTTTTATTTACATAAATAATCAGGCTGCATTATGCCCTTGTCCCAAGAACTTAAGTGAAGTTGAATTTAAGTTATAGCCTAACTTGTTTGGTAGAGGATATGTCATAGTTGCTACTCACTGCTCTCATTTTAGGAAAGATAAAGTGGAATAAAAAGAAAATTTAAAATGTGAAGTTTGGTGAGGAAAGTTGTATGAAAACGTTTAAAGTTGTGAACAAAGAAAATGTAGATGATAAAGCATCTGTAATTGTTAAAGAGTTTAATTTCATTAAAAAGAAATCTCCTTTTCTGCACAGAGACAATAATGTAGGTGCCTTGAGGTTAAGACTCCGCTCATCAAAAGATCTAATGTATGAAAATGAGAATGTATTTTAAAGGAGAAAAGATAAACTCACAATGCCAAAAGGGTTTCCTGTTCTGGAAATCAACTGTCTAGAGAAGTGTTTCTCCAGGGTTAGCAAACAAAAGCTGATGCAATTGTGATTCAAGGGGACCAAGCTTCACCCTAAGATCAAAGGGAAATCTGGCACTGTCATTCATGTGGTAGCCGTTTTGCAGGCATGAAAGTTACAAAACTGAGAGGGTCATTAAGTTTTGCACCACAGTTCTAGAGAGCCGCTGCGGACAAGCAACATGCTCCAGAGTCAGAGTCCCTTTAAAGAGGTCTTGAAAGGCCACTGCAGGAAGGAACCAGGACCATAAATGCCCACTGATGAATGTTGCATATATAGAGTAGAGCCGAACCAAGAGAAAGGCAGCAGAGCTGGAGGGTCAGGGCTAACTAAACTAAGCCCATTGGAACTGAGATGATTCCGTTCTGACTTACAGATGCCAGACATAGAGCTGCAGGATTCGATGTTGCTGTGCTGGCTTTTGGTGTTGCTTGGTATTCGTACAATCTTTGCGTGCTACTCCATTTTGGAATTGAAATGTATCTTCTGTGCCATTGTATGTTGGAATTACGTAATTTCTTTTTTACAGAAGGTCACAGCTAAGATATTGCCTCCATTATCAGAAAATACTTTAGATTTTGGACTTTTGAACAATGTTGGGGCTGTTAAAGATTACAGAAACTTCTGAAGTTGGATTGAATGTCATTAAAACATGGCCATGAAAAAATGGAGACCAGGAGCATAATGTGGTTTGAATAGGAAATGCTTCCCATAAGGCCAAATGTTTGAATACTTAGACCCTATTTGGTAGCACTGTTTGGGAAAGGTGTGGAACCTTTAACAGGCTGGAGATTTGTTGAAGGAAGGTAGTCACTAGGTGTGGACCTTAATACATTATAGCCAGGCTCAATTTTCTATTCATTCGCTGTTTCCTAAGCGTGGATACAATGTGACCAACAAGCCTTCTGATACTGCCAGCATGCCTTTCCTGCCTTCTACCATGTCTTCCTTGCCAGGATGAACCATACTGCCCTGGAACTGTAAGCCAAAGTAAACCATTCTCCCTTAAGTTGCTTTTGTCAGAAAAGCAACAGAAAACTAATATAAAAATAGAACTTAAAAAATAAATAACAGAGGACGATTAGGGAAAAGATATGATGTGAAAACACTGCCATGATATAAAACCACTGCCATCTCCTTTCAGGAAGATGGGTCACGATGTTTTCACAAGCAACGATTACTCTCTGTGGAGTAAAAATTGAGCCACTGTACTATGGGGGCAAATAGAGCTCAATGGACTAGTCTAGTCAATTCAGTAAACAATTACAAAAAATGAACTAACAGGGGTTGGAGATAGAAATTAGTTAAGAACATTTGCTGCTCTTGTGGAGGACCTAAATTTGATTTCCAGAATGCATAAAGCAGCTCACAACTGCCTGTATTCTAGTTCCCATTTCTGGCCTCCAAGAGCACCAGGCAAGTATGTAGTGCACATGCAGGCAGACATTCAAACACATAAAAAATAGAAATGACTTTGTAAAGGCCCAGATGTTAAACTAGACACATATTTCAAAGCAGCTATTTTAAATATACTTAGATAACTAAAGGAAATCACATTTAAAGAAGGAAGGTATGCTAAGAATACCCATCAAATATAGCTCAATAAAGTCATATAAATTATAAAAGTAATCAAATAGAAATTCTAGAATCAAAAATACAGTTGAACAATTCTTTAGAGATCTTGAAAGAACAATATTCAACTTCATTTGGAAAAACAAAAAAGCCAGGATAGCTAAACAATTCTGTAAAATAAAAGAATTTGGATTTAGAGATTCTGGAGGTATCACCATCTCTTATCTCAAGCTCTACTACAGAACTATAGCAATAAAAACCACATAGTATTGGCATAAAAATAAACAGGTTGATCAACTGAATCAAATCAAAGACCCAGGAATAAATCTACATACCTATGATTTTCAACAAAGAAGTCAATAATTTTCAATGCTGAAAATGTTGAAAGCATCTTCAACAAATGGTGCTGTCCTAACTAGATGTCAGCATGTAGAAGAATGCTAATCAATCTATATCTATCACCCCGCAAAAACTCAAGGCCAAGTGAATCAAAGACCTCAACATATATCCATATATACTGAACCTGATAGAAGAGTCAATGGAAAACAATCTCAAACACATTGGTAAAGGAAACATTTTCTGAATAGAACACCAGTAGCACAGATACTAATATTGACAACTAATAAATGGGATTGGATCTCATGAAACTGAAAAGATTCTGTAAGGCAAAGCATACCATTAATAGAACAAAACAGCAGTCTACAGAATGGGAAAAGATTTCTACCAACTCCACATCTAACAGAATGCTGATTTCCAAAATATATAAAGACTCAAGAAACTAGATATCAACAAACCAAATAATCCAATTAAAAATGGAGTACAGATCTAAACAGAGAATTCTTAACAGAAGAATCTCAAATGGCTGAGAAACACTTAAGGAGACACTTAGCCATAAATCAAAATGACTGAAATTCCATCTTATGCCAGTCAGAATGGCTAAGATTGAAAGCCCAAGTGACAAGTCATGTTTGAGAACATGTGGAACAAGAATACTCCTCCTACCTCAGGACACAGCAATTCCACTCTTGGGAATATACCCAAGAGATGCCCAATCATATGGCAAAAGCATTTGTTCAACTATGTTCATAGCAGCACTATTTGTAATAGCCAGAACCTGGAAACAACCTAGGTGCCCCTCAATAGAAGAACGGATAAAGAAGGTATGGCACATAAACACTTTAGAGTTCTACTCAGCGGTAAAAAAAACAATGACATCTTGAATTTTGCATGCAAATGGATGGAAATAGAAAACACTATCCTAAGTGAGGAAACCCAGACCCAAAAAGATGAATATGGTATGTATTCACTCATAAATGGATTCTAGCCATAAATAAAAGACATTGAGCCTATAATTCGTGATTCTAGAGAAGGTAAATAAGAAGGTAAATCCAAAGAATAACATATAGTTGTCCTCCTGGATATTAGAAGTGGACAAGATTGCGGGACAGGGGTTGGGAGCACGGGGGTGGGGGTGGGGTGGGGATAAGGGGAGATGGGGAGAGAGAAGGGAGAAGGGGAGGTTGAGGAGAGCTTGAGAGAATGGGATGGTTGGGATGGAGGAGGGGTGGATGAGGGAGCAGGGAAGTAGATATCTTAATTAAGGGAGCCATTTTAAGGTTGGCAAGATACTTGATTCTGGAGGGGTTCCCAGGTGTCCAAGGAGATGTCCCCAGCTTGTTCCTTGGGCAGCAGAGGAGAGGGTGCCTGAACTGGCCACACTGACGAATATCTTGCATATCACCACAGAACCTTCATCCGGCGACGGATGGGGATAGAGACAGAAACCCACATTGGAGCACTGGACTGAGCTCCCAAGGTCCATATGAAGAGCAGAAGGAGGGAGAACTTGAGCAAGGAAGTCAGGACCGCGAGGGGTGCGTCCACCCACTGAGACGGCGGGACTGATCTAACGGGAGCTCACCAAGGCCAGTTGGACTGGAACTGATGGAGCATGGGATCAAACCGGACTCTCTGAATGTGGCTGATGGTGGAGGCTGACAGAGAAGTCAAGGACAATGGCGCTAGGTTTTGAGTCTACCGCATGGACGGGCTTTGTGGGAGCCTAGTCTGTTTGGATGCTCACCTTCCTGGACCTGGGTGGAGGGGGGAGGACCTTGGACTCCCCATAGGGTAGGGAACCCTGACTGCTCCTTGGACTGGAGAGGGAGGGGTGGGGAAGTGGAGGAAAGTGGGAGGAGGAGAGGGGATGGAAATTTTAAATAAAAAATAAATAAATTAAAAATAAAATAAAATATATCAGAACCAATTAAAAAAAAAGAATACTCCTCCACTGCTGGTGGAAGTGCAAACTTGTACAGCCACTTTGGAAATCAGTGTGGTGGTTTCTCAGAAAACTGGGAATCAATCTATTAAAAGACCCAGCTATACCAATCTTAGGCATATAGCCAAAGGATGCTCAGTCATACCACAAAGGCATTTGCTCAACTACGTTCATAGCAACTTTACTTGCAATAGCCAGAATCTGAAAACAACCTAGATGTCCCTCAACTGAGGAATGGATAAAGAAAATGTGGTACATTCACACAATGGTACATTTAGCTGTTAAAAACAATGACAACAGAAAATTTGAAGGCAAATGAATAGAACTAGGAAAAACTATCCTGAGTGAGGTAACCCACACTGAGAAAAACAAACATGGCTATTACCTGTAAAATAAAGGATAACCATATTACAATCCACAGACCCAGAGAGGTTAGGTAACAATGAAGGTTCATGGGGGGCATCTAGATCTCCCTGGGAAGGGGAAATAAAAGAAATTTTGTGCGTGGACTGAGGGTGGGTGAGGATGGGAACATGAATGATCAGGTGAGGGTAGGAAGGGAGAGTACTGAAAGAGACTACTGGAAGGAAGAGGCATTTTAGGGTCAGGTAAAAACCTGGCACAAGGGGATCTCCCAGGAATCTATAAGAAAGACCCCATCTTAGCAACAGCAATAGCAGATAAGTAGCCTGAACTGGCCATCTCCTGTGACCAGATTGGTGCCTAGCCCAATAGTCAGCAAAGAGGCTTCATCCAGCAACTGATGGAAACAGATGCAGACCCACAGTCAAAAACTGGATGGAGTTCTGAGAATCCTGCAGAAGGATTGTAAGATTAAGAGGGGTCAAGGACATCACAGGAAAACTCATAAGAATCAACTAACTTGAACTCATAGGGGCTCACAGAGACTAAACCGACAATCAGGGGGCCTACATGAGACTGACCTAGGCTCTCTGCTATATGTTACAGCTGTGTAGATTGGTTCTTTTGTGGGACTCTTGACAGTGGGAGCAGGGGCTGTCTCTGACTCTTGCTGGTTTTTGGGACCCTATTATCCTAGGTTGCCTTGCCTAGGCTTAATACATAAAGAGGTGCTTAGACTTACTGCAACTTGATATGCCATGCTTTGCTGATGCTCATGGGAGACTTGCCCCTTCCTAACCAGAAGGAGGAATGGACTGGGGGTGGGAAGAGAGAAGGGATGTGGGGGAGGATTGGGAAGAAAAGAAGGTGGGGAAACTGCAGCAGGGATGCAAAATAAATAAATCAGTTTATTTATTTAAAAAATACAGTTGAAATTCAAATTTGTGAGAAAAGCAACATTCGGTGTGAGTTGACAGAAGCAGCAACCAGTAAACAAAAATGTTTTTAAAAGTGATTATTGAGCTGGAGGGACACCTTAGAAGTAGAATGTGTGCTTAGCATGTACAGGTCTTGGGTTCAATCTCTAGTACCAAAACTAGCAAATAAAGCTGTTATATTATTCATTTAAGCTGTACACACATACACACACACACACACGCGCGCGCATGTGTATACTGTTCTATTACTGGACTTCTTTTTTTTTTACTGGACTTCTTATACATAGAAATGTAATACACTTAACAATAATAGCACAGAAGAGGCAGGTGGGAGCAAAGCTGTTTTCAGAGAAGGAAATGAGGCCATATGGTAATTCAAGGCCACAGGAAGAGGTGAAAAAATTGAAATGGTAAACAAGAAAAATAAAAAAACTATAATATAAACTTCCTTAATTTCTTCAAAAAGCATACAATTATATAAAGTATTATCATAAAATATATCTGCCATGCTTGAAATACATATAAAAGTAATATGTGTAATAGAATAAAAAGGGAGAAAGAACCAGAATTAACATGAATAACATTTCTGCATCATACTAAAATTGAATTTGTAATACAAAGTAGAGTCAGATAAATTAAAATCTACATTTTTTTATTCCTAGAGCAATCATTAACAACAACCACCCCCCTGCGTACTCAATGCAAAAGAAAGTAAACAATGAGAATAAAGACACATGAGTGGTTAAGAGCACTCCATGTTCTTGCAGAAGACCTAGGTTGGGTTCCCAGCACTCACATCAGGTAGCTCACTACCCCCTGGAACTAGTTCCAGGAGATCTGATGCCTTCTTTTGCGCTTTGTGCACATATACATAAATAAAAAATAAGGAAAATACATGTGAGACAAAATAAAATGGTAGAAGATTTGACTATAAGATAATATCAATTGTCAATGTGTTAAAACTATGAAATAAGAGACAGAAGTTGCCACACTAGTTTAAAATATAATTTATATTCTGCCTATAGGAGATAAGCACCATATCTAGAGACACAGGATGAAAATAAAAGGATGAGAGCTTGGGATGGTGGTGCACTTGGGAGGCAGAGGCAGGTGGATTTCTGTGAGTTTTAGGCCAGCCTGGTCTACAAAGTGAGTTCCAGGACAACCAGAGATGTTATACAGAGAAAACCTCTCCTAAAAAACTGAAAATAAAAAGATGGAAAAAGACTATGAGTTAGATATTTTAACATCTCTATAAACAATAAAACTAGGAAAAACATCATCAAAGGTATATAATATTTAATACCCATAAAATATGTACCTAACAAATACAATCAAACATGCCATCAATCTAATGTCAACATATATGCTCAAAATGAAAACATTCACACAAATATTTGTATGTTTATTAAGACTTCATAATTTTTTTTGGTTTTTTGAGACAGGGTTTCTCTGTGGCTTTGGAGCCTGTCCTGGAACTAGCTCTTGTAGACCAGGCTGGTCTCGAACTCACAGAGATCCGCCTGCCTCTGCCTCCCGAGTGCTGGGATTAAAGGCGTGCGCCACCACAGCCCGGCTAAGACTTCATAATTTTTTAAAAAATGTTTTATTTTATGTGTATGAATGTTTGTTTGCATGCATGCGTGTATATGCTTAGATGCTTGATATCCATGTGGTCAAAAACAGGGAGTCAGAGTCCCTGGATCTGGAGTTACAGACAGTTGTGAGCCATCATGTGGGTGTTGGAAATAAATCTGGGTCCTCTGCAAGAGTAGCAAGTGCTTCTAACAACAAAAAAAAAAACCCACCATCTTCCCAGACTTGAGATATTATTAACAATATTTGAAAATTGGAAACAACCCGAGTGTCCATCAATGAACGAGTGAATAATGAAAATGTGCTTTATCCAGACAATACAATGTTATTCAGCTATAAGGTGTGAAATACTGATCCCTACTAAGAAACAGAATCTGAACCTTTATTTATTTATTTATTTATTTACAAAGGATCCAATCAGAAGACTACAAGTCTTCAGTTTCTCTCCTCCCTGCCAATTCCCAAATAACCACTCAGAGGCTTAATATTACTTATAAATGCTTGGCTGATAGCTCAGGCTTGTTACTAGCTAACTCTTACTCATATTTCTTACCTATGCTTTGCCACTTGGCTCATGACTTGTTACCTCATTTTCTATATGTCCTGCTTCCTCGGCAGCTGGCTGGCATCTCCCAGACTCTGCCCTTCCTCCTCCCAGAGTTCTCTGTGTCTGGCTGTCCTGTCTGTTACTCCTTTCCTGGCTACCAATACGTCAGTTTCTTTTTTCTTTTAAAAGCGTGTTGCCCAGGCTGGCCTCAAACTTGTGATCCTCCTGCCTCTGCCTCTGCCTCCTTCAGCAAATCCTACTGGCATGTGCCATCACAACTGGCAGTATGTCAGTTTTTTTATTAACCAATGAGAGTAATACATATTCACAGTGTACAGAAGGATTATTTCACATAGAAGTGATAGGATTAAAGGGAAGGTTATTGAATCTACTTTAATTAAAAAATTATTAATTTTAAATATTTTACATTGGTATATATTTTGGCTTATTAATACAAATTTAAAGTTAATTTTGTTACACTATATATGTATTTCTATTCTTGTTTGGGATATTATGTTTATGCAGCTCATTTAAAAATGTAATATATACTTAATAAATATAGATTAATAGTTATTTTAATAGTCAAATTTATAGTCATGTTAGATATGCTTTCAATGTCATTCTAATTAATCTTTACCAAAAAATCAAGAGTCAGATATCGGGGTAAGAACCTGGAAGATCAGAGGAGCAGGAAGCAGCTACTAGTGCTCTTCCATCCAAAAGAACCAAGATGCTCTCTCTGCCCCACCTTACTACTTCTTGTCTCCTCTCTGTCTACAGTCCTCCAAACCTCTATGGTTAATTTAGGTCAGTTAGTGGCTAGCTCTGTCCTCTGACTCCAAGCAAGTTTTTTTTATTTTTATTTAAAATATTTTATTTTCATTTTACATACCACAGTTCCCCTTCCCTTCCGTCTTCCCACTCGCCTCTCTCTTTCCCCCACCTACTCCTCAGAAAGTGTAAGGCCTCCCATGGGGAGTAAATAAAATCTGGCACATTAAGTTGAGGCAGGACCAAACCCCTCCCCCACCATGGAGACTGAGCAACATATCCCTCTATAGGGAATGGGCTCTAAAAAGCCACTTCATGTAACTAGGGATAAATCCTGGTCCCACTGCCAGTGGGCCCACAGACTGACCAAGCCACACACTGTTACTCACATTTAGAGGGCCTAGTTCAGTCCAATGGAGGCTCCCCAGCTATCAGTCTAGAGTCAGTGAGTTCCTACTAGCTTGGGTCAGCTATTTCTGTGGATTTCCCCATCATGATTTTGACCCCTTTGCTCATATTATCCCTTCTTCCTCTCTACGGCTGGACTCCAGGAGACCGGCCCAGTGCTTGGCTGTGGATCTCTGCCTATGGTTCCATCAATTACTGGATGATGTTCTATGGTGACAGTTAGGGTGGTCATCAATCTGATTATAGAGGAAGGCCAGTTCAGACATCTTCTCCACTATTGCTTGTAGTTTTAGCTGGGGTCATCCTTGTGGATTCCTGGGAGTTTCCCTAAGTACCAGGTTTCTCCCTATCTCCATAATGGCTCCATCTATCAAGATATCTCTTTCCTTGCCAAGCAAGCTTTATTTGTCAGAACACAATCAAAATATCACATATTTCCCCATTTTTTCTAAATAAAAAGCAAAGGTTTTAATTAAGATAGTAAAACTATATACAATAAATAGAATAACTATGTACAAAATATACAGATAAGAATTATATTAACAATGTCAAGTCCATTTACCGTTGACAAATTCAGAGAAAATATTCCATTGTCTATCCTATCTTGGTGAGTTTAAAGTTTGTTTCTTTTGGGGGGTAGAGTGAGGGAGATGTCAGCCAGCTGCTGAGGAAGCAGGATGTAAAGAAAATGAAGTAGCAAGCCATGAGCTACATGGCGAAGCATAGATAAGAAATATGAGTTAATTTAAGTCTAAGTGTTAGCTAATAACAAGCCTGAGCTATCAGCCTGTCATCTTTTTATTAACCAAAGAGAATAATACATACATATTCACAGTGCATAGGATTATTCCACAGCACAAGTCATATTATTAGATTTACATAAAAAGCTCGCAATAGGCAAACAATATGGACAGAAAGTAGATTACTGGTTGCTTAGAGCTGGTGACAATGATGAGGAGTACCAGCTAATGGGTAAAAAAATTCTTTTTAGAATGATAAAAAGATTCTAAAGTTAGATATTGTTGATAGTTGTACAGCTCAAAATATACTAAAAAGTATTAAAATGTACACACAAATGGATGGTTTGGGATGGAGATAAAGCTTGGTGGCAGCATATGTGCCTAGAATGCACAGGCCCTGAGATTAATTCTCAACAATGTCCAAAAGCAAAACAAATGGGTGAATTACATACAGGATATATGAATTATACCTCACCAAGTCTATTAAAATTTAGATGGAAAGATCTCCCAAGTTCATAACAGTAAAAATGGCCATCCTACCAAAAGCAATCTAAAGATTCAATGCGATTCCCATCAAAATCCCAACACAATACTCTAAAGTCCTTGAAAGGACAATTTTCAGCTACATATAGAAACACAAAATATTTCAGAATACCTAAAACAATCATGTATGATTAAAGAACTGCTTGAAGTATTAATCCCTATCCTCAAATTTTACTACAGAGTTATAGTAACAAAAACAACATGATATTGACACAAAACAGAAATCAAATGAAAGATCCAGACATATCCATACACCTATGGATACCTGTTTATGCAAAGAAGCCAGAAATATTATTACTTTGGAAAAAAGACAGCATTGAAGATGCTGATCAAACTGGATGGTTGCATATAGAAGGATCCAAATCTATACTTACCACCCCACACAAAACTCAACCCAAAATGGATCAAAGACTTCAATATAAAACCAGATACATTAAGCCTTATAGAAAAGAAAGTTTGGAATAATCTTCAATGCATTGGCACACGAGACAACTTTCTGAACAGAACACTGAAAGCACAGGAACTAAGATAAACAATTAATTAACGGACCTCACAAAACTTAAAAGCTTCTGTAAGGTAAAGAACACTCATATAGACAAAGCAGTAATGTACAGAATGGGAAAAGATGTTTACCAACTCCATATCTGATAAAGGGAAAATATCAAAATATATAAAAAACTCAGAAACTAGGTATTAAGAAAATTATTCACTTAAAAAAATGGGATATACATCTACAAGGAGAATTCTCAAAATAGAAAACTCAAATGGCTGAAAAGTACTTAAAGAAATGTTCAACATTCTGAGTCATCAGGAAAATGCAAATAAAAACTACTTTGAGATTTCATCTTACACCTCTCATAATGGCTAAGATCAAAAACATAGTGACAGTTCATGCAGGAAAGGATGTGGAGTAAGGGGAACATTCCTTCATTGCTGTTGGTACCATAAACTTGTTGGCAAAATTTCCCGCGTGGCAACTTAATCTGTCTGTATCCATTGGGATAGATAGTTTAACGTACCCAGACTGAACTAAAAAGGAGTAACTTTTAAAAAGTTCCAAGTATCATGAGGAGAACATGTTATATTAGTTTCTTTTGTCAGTTCTGTAATAAAGAAGCAACTTACGGAACAAAGAGTTTATTCTGGCTTACAGTTTATGAGGAAACAGTCCATCATGTTGAAGAAGGCATGGCAGCAGGGGCAGGAGGCAGCTGGTTACACTGTACATCAGAGGGAAAGCAGATAGTGCTGGATGCTGGTTCTCAGCTACTTTTCTCTTTTTAATGCAAGTCTGGGATCCCAGTTTATGGTATGGTATTACTCACATTTAGGGCTGGTTCTCCCACCTTAGTTAACTAATCTAGGCAGTCCCTCACAGATCTGCCCAGAGGCTTGTCTCTTTGGTAATTCTAGGTCCTGTTAAGTTGGCAACATTAACCATCACATGGTACTGCTATTTTCAGTAAAGCAAAAGTGCATATAGAGAATAAAATTACATTCACCTTTATTTTTTAAGAAGTTAAATTCTTGCCTAGTTTTTTACTGGGGAAGTCAGATTATTTTCTTTTCTATTCTTTTTTAATGGAAAAGATTTCTTACAGGGGCTCATTTACCCTCATGAACAAGGACATCTCTGTATGTCTAGTATCTAGTAAGAAATTGATGTGCAAATTTTTTCTTTTAATTCCATGTGTATAAATGTTTTGTTTGTGTAACTTGTGCATGCTTGATGCCCATAGAAAATAGAAGAGGAACTTTGATCCCCTTGGAACTGGTGTTACAGATGGTTGTGAGCAACCATGAAGGTGCTGGGAATCAAACCTGGATCCACTGGGAAAGCAGCCAGTGCCCTTAACCACTGAGCGATCTCTCCAGCCTCTCAAATGTTTTTTGAGCTGAACTCAAAAAAGGAACACAAAGAAATGTAACAGGCCCCAGACCTTACTATGTCCCCCAGATCTTAGCACAACTGACTCCATGATTAAAGAACCATTCAGGCTATAAAACTCAGCACATAGACAGTACTACCTGTCAAAACTAAAAGAAAGATCTAATCCATCAAAGTCCACAGTTAATAGGAAAGCCTGTAAATGTACTAGCCTTGTTTTTGGCTTCTATAGTTATGCTTTTGGTTAACTATTCTTGGTAAATGAAATATGTCAACTCAGAGCATGGTTTTTGTACTTAAAAGCTCACCCCGAGAAAGGCTCGGGGCTCCACTGAAATCCTAGACACCTAATGTAGTCTCCAACCAGTAAAGGCTTTCTATTGGCTTAAATACCATGGTGAATACCTCACAAGAAACAGACATATGATGAGAGTTTATTCTAAATTTAAAGAATAATATGAAAGAAGTGAATAACAGAAGATAGAGGGTAAAGAGCAAAATGAGCTTTAAGCCTGTTGGAGAAATGAGAACCTAACAAGTATGGGAAATTAAGGTGTTTTCTTTTTATAGGCAAGAGAAACCAAGCAGAGAGAGAACTCAGGTGTGTTTGACTTCTTGACATTGTAACCTGACATTGTCATTTACAAAGCTGTGCTGGAGAACCATTTGGTTGAGTGAAAAAAAATTTAAAAACCCTCATGTTTCAAGTACGTTTACAATTTTTCACTGGGCTGCATTCATAGCTATCCTGGGCTGTATGTAACCAATGAATTGTGGGTTGGAAATTCCCCCATTAATTCTTAAAAATCAAACAGAAAGTGATAACTATATGACTGGACAACTTTCTTTGAAGAAGGAAGAAGGTGTGTGGGAGATGGTAATTCTGGTAGCTCCTAAAAAGGTAGGTTTAAGAGTGGAGGTAGCATAGAAGAGAAAGTGGGAAGTACACTTGAACACATTGGCACAGAAGACCACTTCCTAAATATAACCCCAGTAGCACAGACACTGAGAGAAACAATAAATGGGACCTCCCGAGACTGAAAAGTTTCAGTAAAGCAAAGGACATGGTCAACAAGACAAAATGGCAGCCTACAGAATGGGAAAAGATCTTCACCAACCCCACATCAGACAGAGTTCTGATCTCTAAAATATTTAAAGAATTCAAGAAATTGGTCATCAAAAGAACAAATAATCCAATAAAAAATGGAGTATAGACTTAAACAGAGAACTCTCAACAGAGGAATCTAAAATGGCTGAGAGACACTTAAGGAAATGCTCAACATCCTTAGTCATCAGAGAAATGCAAATCAAAACAACTCTGAGATTCCATCTTACACCTGTAAGAATGGTCAAGATAAAAAACACTGATGACAACTTATGCTGCAGAGGTTGTGGGGGAAAGGGAACACTTCTGCATTGCTGGTGTGAATGCAAACTGGTACAGCCCCTTTGGATATCAGTATGGTGGTTTCTCAGAAAATTAGGAAACAACCTTCCTCAAGACCCAGTAATACCACTTTTGGGTATATACCCAAAGGATGCTCAATCGTGCCACAAGGACGTGTTCAACTATGTTCATAGCAGCTTTGTTTGTCATAGCCAGAACCTGGAAACAACCTAAATGCCCCTCGATGAGGAAAATGTGGTACATATACACAATGGAGTACTACACAGCAGAAAAAAATAATGACATCTTGAAATCTGCAGGCAAATGGATGGATCTAGAAAACATCATATTGAATGAGGTAACCCAGACCCAGAAAGACCAATATCGTATGGCTTTTAGACATAAAACAAAGAAAACCAGCCTACAATTCACAATCCCAGAGAACCTAGACAACAATGAGGACACTAAGAGAGACACACATGGATCTAATCTACATGGGAAGTAGAAAAATACAAGATCTCTTGAGTAAATTGGGAGCATGGGGACCATGGGAGAGGGTATAAGGGAAGTGGAGAGGAAGGGAGAAGAGCAGGGAAAGTATATAGTTCAATAAAAGCAATAAAAAAAAGAGTGGAGGTAGGTGTTATGGCTAACATCTGTAATCTTAAAGAGGATGAGGCAGGAGGACTATCATGAGTTTGAGGCCATATGGTGTATAATTTGAAACCTTATATCATAAAAACTATTAAGAAAGGAATTGAGCATGGAATTCAGGCAAAGGTAATCTTATGTCTTGTTAGACATAAGATAATGATGACATATTTAAGCAAATGTAATTGAGTGAAAAAAAACAAGCTAAGGAAATCGGTTCACTTGGCTATAAAACTCTAGAAATAGATGAGTTCTTTCATAGCAAATGTGTGAAAGGAAACAAAAGTAGAGGAAACACTTTGATTGGTCATATATATAACCACAGAGAGACAATGAAGATAAATATAAGAACAGATTAGGAATTAGTCCATGGGAAGGGGCAGCTAAGAAGAGGTTAAGTCAAATGTAACCTTTCCTTAGGAAGGAATTAACCATTATAAACCTCTAAAATCAAAATACTTACAGAATGGAGGAAAAGATTTTCTAATGGGGAATAAAAATAAATGTGTCAGGGAAAATAAATAGAGCAAACAGCACACTTAACCCTCAGCTGTTCTCTGAAGATTGAACACTACCTGCTCATAAGTTGTTGGAGCTTTTCTTCCTTGCTCTAGATCAGCTGCAGCTGCTACGAGTAAACATGTTTTCTGTGCAATCAGTAGTCCTTGATCAGAAGGACAAAAAAGGGACAGCTGATAAGAAAAAAACACAACATCAATGAATGCGGAGAATTCTGTCAGCTGAACACAATCAGAATCAAAATCAGCAACATCTTGTCTGAATGAGAAAATTCTGCAGGAAAACCACATGTTGCCATAAAAATGATACAGACTATCACAATGATTTACAGTTTTAATTTTATATTACTTTTCATTGTCTTTAGTACCTTCCTGGAGATAAAAAGCTTCTCTTCTTTAGTTGTTTTCTCAATGACAAGTACTGTCATTAGGCCCTGAATGCCTATCTAGCAATTTACTTCTTGGGTGATGCTGCCATTTATAGGTGATTTTCCCCCTGGGAAGTAGTTTTTCCTTTGTACTGAACAGAGCCCAAATCAGTACTTATATTGTTATGTTTGAAGAGGACAATGTCAAATCCTGACAGGCATTAAACTTAACCTCATCATTAAACCTTGTCCTCTAGTTTTTGGAAATTCTGAGCTTTTTACTATAATAAAACTCTAAGCCACTTTGATTTCTACACGCCAATCTTGTACAAGCATCACCACAAATGTCAAAGCTGAAATGGACTTATGCCATCTAATTAAAACTGCATTTATACAGAAATGTGCAGAACTTGCAGACTTTTTTTTCTTTTTCTTTTCTTTTTTTACAGGTACTTGGGATTGGATTGAGCCCAGGACCTTGTACATGCTAGATAAGTATTCCACCACTGAGAAGCATCCCCAGTCCTCCAAAGACTTGCTTAATCTTCCCAAACATTTAGGGATAACAATCATGACCTTCACTGAATAAATAACATTTAAGTTGTCCAATCTCTTAGGTCTCGGGTTACTTAAGGTGAGGGAACTGTGCTCTTCAGTTCATTCCAGCTCGAAAATTCAGAACATTGACTTGGTCTCAAATTGTCAGATGAGTTATATTCTGTAACCCCTCTGCTTTCATTCCCCCACCAGTATTTGAACCTCTTTCTAACTTTTTAATGTCTGATTTGGAGGTAAATGACTATTTTTGGGTGCTTAAGAGTGAATAATAAATTCACAAATTCTTACATATAGAACCTGCTCCAGAAAAAAAAAGGACACTCAAACTTCTCATCTCTCTTTTCAACCCGTGCTGTTCACAGGTACTTATACTACATTTCGACAGGTGTTTTTATGTGACCTTTCCAAACGTGTTGGTAGCTGGGAACATTGGAGCATGCCCATTCTAAAGAGACTTTTGTTTTAACATAGGACTCTGGAACTCTGTCCTGACAAAGGGAATGGAATAGTTCTGTAATGTTTGTGATGAAATTTACCTTATAGGAAACCATGAAAAAGTTTTTCATTGTCTCCCGATCCTTCGCAGACTGCAGAGCTAAGTTCCAAGCTGAAAGTTAAGATGAATACTATAATTGTGAAAAATTGACTGTTTAGTCTATATCACCATAATCTCTACTGTCAACATTTTCAATACTAATTTACTAGAAAAGGGGTTCTTGGGATTAATTATATTTTACTTAAATTTTTAAGTTTAAAATTAATTAAAATGAAATTAAATAGGTAAATAAACTATTTTGTTTTTGGAAAAAGAAATTGACTTAATGTTTGTGCAGAAACTTTTTGCCAACAAATTTAGAGATTTCTATCACTTCTAATCATCCATTCTAAATCAATGACAAATGAGGTACTGTTTAATTTTTTTAAGTTTGAGACATACAAAAAGAATTCTCAGTAGTAAATCTATCTCTCTAACTACATACCTCTCTGTAACAGTAACAAAGAAACAGGTCATGAATTTGAAAGGGAGTGAGATGTTTGTGGAGCGAAAAATGGGAGAGGTTGGAGGGAGAAAGGGGAGAGGGGAAATGATGTAATTATATATTAATTAAAAATACATGCAAAGAAGAGAGTCTCTAAGTGGTAACTGAAAGTCACCAAGTCATCAAAAAAGAAGTTCAAGCTTAGGAAAGATCAGAATCTACTAAAATCAATGTTTAGAGTATTTATGGAGCATTTTCTATTTTCCAAAGTTTAGTAAAAATCCCAAGTAGGTAAAACAAGGTGAGCAATAAAAATACCGTTATCTTTTCAAACTTTTAAAAGGTCAAAGTCATTAAATATTTATATATTTTAAAATACTTATTTTTCAAATTTCTTAGAATTCACACTATTTGCCCTTTTGCCCAGATGAAATCCTCAAGGAATCCCACAAAACAGGACAGGGTTCATGTAGAACCAGTTCACTCTGTGATACTGTTAAGTCCTTAACTGCCTCAGTAATTTTTATATCATTTTCATTAATTAAAGTCCAGAAAATAAAATGGCACAATTATGAATTGTGTCATTTAATGAACTGTAATAAAATAAACATATATCCACACCAAAAAAGATTTTGGTCATTCCCAGAAAACTGCAAGCTCCCTTCAAGTCCAGGATCCCTTTTTATGGTAAACACTACCTTAATTCTTTTCTTCAGATTTTTAAAAATTATTTTCATATTACTTGCATGATAAAGTCATAGAAACTTCTACACACAGGAATATAGTGCACACCACCCCATTTCCCCTCAATGTTTTTCTTCCTTACCTCCTAAACAGATCACCATTGGATTTTTAACACTGAATCTAACTGTGCATAAACTGAATCATGCATTCTGTACTCTTTAATGTCTGGCTCTTTTTATTCAACAATATGTTTCTGAGATGTATCCATATTGTTGCATGTAGTTTATTTTTGGTGGATCACATCAAAGAATAAGTTCCGCTTTCTAGAGCAGGTTTAGGAAAATAATTTGGAAAATAAAAGTTATAGTTCATCATTTTGTTTTTGATCACTCTCCACAGAAAAGAAAATTGGTATGGAATACTTTGTTATGTGTGAGATAAATATACTTTTTCATATAAAATCCTTAATAAATGATCCTACATAAGAGATTATGCATTTCTATTTTACACACAATGAAACCAAGATTCAGCAAGTTATATACGTATACCAAAGGTTCAAAAGAAAGAGCTAGTGGTATAATAGAATGGTATAATGCCCACAGATTTTCTTTTACCTATTTTCCTGAACCAATTGGCATCATTAACTCTAGAATCCAAAGTTGAAGGATCTTCATCAAAACACTGATAAAATTTCAGGAGTGCTGTATCAAATAGGAAAATGGGATATTTATCTTACATGCTAGCAAAGTTCTTAATCATCCTTTAAGATAGTATGAACCTAGAAGGTTCATTTCTGTATATATATATATATATATATATATATATATATATATATATATATATATATGATTGCATATCAAAAATAATCCAAGCGAGAAAAAGCATTACTATGTTTCATGAAAGCATTAACTCAAACTTTGAGGGAACAAACATATCTTTAGAGAGGATTATAAATTTAATTATTACAATTATTCACTACTTGAGGCACATAGAATAAAAAGCAGGAATAATAAGTAAAATGCTAAAATGATGCTTAGTATACATGAATCTCTGGGTTCAATCTCTGGCACCAAACAAAACACCCTAAAATAATTCATAGTATCATTGGGCTGGCATAATATTTACTTAGCTTCCACAATAAGTATAATATAGAACTAGAACATGCTATCACCACAAGAAAGCATTTATTACTCACCCCATGCTCTTCTCAGAAAAAGAATACCAACCAGTAATGTTTTCTTTGAAAAGCTTAGGCTTTGAGTCATTTTGCTATGTTTATAATCCTGTATTTGAATATAAAATTCAACTATTGTTGTAAGTAGATTAAAGTTTCTAAGATACAGACTTTTGGGTGTACTCGGAAATGATATATCCTTTGAGTAGAAGGGACACCACCAAATAAAGCATGGTGCTAGTAAAAAGAATGTGGTGTTGTAGATAGCAGTTTATAGAAGTGGCCAGGAAAGATTATGCGTAGGTAGAGGAGAGGAGATGACACTGACTTGTGTAAATAGACAAAATAAGAGAACAAACAATTCAAGTTAGATTAAGAAGACACAAAACAACCAGCAGTGCTCAGAGAATTTCATTCGTCATGTTCATTTTTACATGTCCAATTATAGGACAGGAAATTAAAAGGGAAGGAAGGATGAGGGGGAGGGAAAGAGAGCAGGAGGGAGGGAAGTATCTTTAAAACAAATTAGGATAAAAATGTACTAAAATCACATTTAGAAGTAGATGTTAGTAATGGCAAACATTTCCCTTCTTGTGGATAAAAAACTAAAATAGTTCCCTGTGGTAAACATTAATAATGAGCATGAAGTTTAAAATATTAGAGTCAGTATGTTCAATATATTGGGAGAATTCAAGAGAGGATAGAGGCAAGATGAAGGATTGAAAATAGTAAGGACATAATTACCTGTGTTCAAGTAAGTCAGAAGTTTGTCCATTTCTTTCTTTCTAAAAATTGAAGAAAAGGGAGTTTTTATGTACTAAACCTTTACTGTAGAAAATAATTGAAAGAAACACTGTGTCTGAGAATTGGGCTAAAAATGACAAAATGTACAGTTTCTAGTTCAATGATAATCTATGACTCCAGCACATACCCTCCGCTGTCGGACACGGTCACTCAGACCAGTGTGCTCACACTTTTCTCTCTTTCTCTACCCTCCGCTGTCGGACACGGTCACTCAGACCAGTGTGCTCACACTTTTCTCTCTTTCTCTACCCTCCGCTGTCGGACACGGTCACTCAGACCAGTGTGCTCACACTTTTCTCTCTATTTCTACTATTCTCAGCGAATGATTTCAATAACTGACAAGCTTTCATATTTGGGAACAGGTAGTAACCTCTGGGATTTATAAGCTCTGTTTCCTTTCTAAAGGTTTATGTATTTTATGTGTATGTGTGTTCACCTGCATGCATGTATATGTACCACATGTGTGCAGTACCTACAGAGGCCAGAAGAGCACATCAGATCCTCTGAAACTACAGTTACTGGTGGTTGTGAGCTGGGAACTGAACCTGGGTCCTCTGCAGGAACAAGTGCTCTTAATTGCTGAACCTCCTCTCCAGGCTGTCTGTTTTTGCTCTGTGTGTGTGTGTTTTGTTTTGTTTTGTTTGTTTCAGGACAGGGATTTAAATCTCTGTCTTAAGTAAAATTGTATAGATGCCTAATGTCTAAGAAAAAGTAATGTTCAGGGGTAGAATACTTGTCTCAAATGAGATGCTTTAGATTCTGTCTCCAGCACTGAAAAGAAGTGGAGGTGCTCCGAGGGAAGTAAGAGTAGACGGTGGACTGGAACCTCATCTTTAAGGAAATATCACATAATTTCCATCATTCTGAGGAAAGCCATCTAAAATACCTGTTTATCTAATACAAACTCGTCATTCTAGAGCTGAGGAAACACACCTTATAGCAGGGATGGTTTACAGGAGGCGACACGGTTAGTGAATAGTCAAGTTTTTACCCTGATCTTTTAATCAATACAAACTCCTCATTCTAGAGCTGAGGAAACACACCTTATAGCAGGGATGGTTTACAGGAGGTGACACAGTTAGTGAATAGTCAAGTTTTTACCCTGATCTTTTAATCTTCTGTCAAATTGGTTTAAGGGGTTAAGAAATTTTAGCAAAGGATTATGGCTTCCCATTCTATTTTTAGGAGACTGGAAGTGGATATTCTGACCTAACAAGTAAAAAGCAGAACAGACTGAAAAACCAACTCTTCTTGACTCCATAACAGTAGTGAGGAACAAGGGCAAGTTACTGCTGAGGTGGACCAGTGAATACAGTGAGACACAGAGCAGAGTCTTGGGCCTGGAAATGATGGGGGGAACTAAAGCCTTAGTTAGAAAAGCTGGCTTATGGTTGGCAAATCACTGGATGCTTATCCTGGACAAGTCTTAGAGCTAAAAACTACAAGTCATAAAGGAGGCCTCCACACTTTTACAAAATTCAGCTCCATAGCTTAGCCAGGTACTCACAGTAGGCACTGGAGAAAAATCCTGTCATGTTTCTGGCAAGCATGGGGAAAGCGAATCATTTTGAAATGTTCCAAAATACCATGTTCTTTAAAAATATTTGTTTTTATTTTGTGTATATGACTACTTTGCTTGCATATATGCACATGCAAAATATATTTTGCTTGGAGTCCATGGTGGTCAGATGAGAGTGTCAGATCCCCCTGAAACTGGAGTTGTGGATGGTAATCCACCATGTGGGTGTTAAACCAAATTCAGGTTCTCTACAAGTACACCATAGCTCTTAATGGATGAGTCACTGCCCCAGCCCCTCTGCTCTTTTAGAAATTATTTCTTGTTACTGTGTGTGGATATAAATGCCACAGTGCATGTCTGAAGGGCGGAGGACAACCTTGTGGAGTCAGTTCTATACTTCCATCTTTATCCAGAGAGCAAACTTAGGTTGCCAGGCTTGCTTAGCAAGAGCCTTTACCAGCTGAGCCACCTTGTTGTGTTCTTTCAAAATAATACCTCTCCTCTAAGCAAGCTACTTTACCAGAGTTTAACCTTTGGGTGTATTTCCAGAGCTTGATTCAATGGAACTCGCTAAAACCAGTTTACTTAAGCTACCGTGTCCATATAAATGGGGGGGGGGGGAGTAGAGGAAATAGTAGAACTATTTCTCTCCCCAATAACTCACCACCACACAACTAAATAGCATATTTGCAGCAGTTCTTGACACATCATGTCTGTCTCTTGAGGAAATAGAAAATTATACTAAAAGGCAAAAAGTAATTTGAAGACACAGAGGCAGCATTAGACAGACATGGGAGAGATGATAAAATGATCAGATTAGGACTCTCTCCTCTCTCTCCTCTCTCTCTCTCTCTCTCTCTCTCTCTCTCTCTCTCTCTCTCTCTCTCTCTCTCTGTGTGTGTGTGTGTGTGTGTGTGTTAAAACCAGGTCTATTTATCATACAGCTGACATGTGTGGCAGGAGTGGCAGATCACACCACCCCAGTCAGGAGCACATGCATGTAGAAGCGCTTACATAGCCAAGCAGGAAATCATACAGGAGGAGGGAAGAAACTGGGATTCCTACAATCCCCTCTGAGGATACACTCCCAGTGATCAAAGGACTTCCAACTAGGCCCTGCTTCCATATCACAAAATCTCTCAATACTGCCTTCCTGTGAGCCAAGACTTCAATCACAAAGGACGGGACCTCAACCTATGTCCAAACCACACCAAAAACCTCACAAAAAAGATAGCAGAGTCAAACATTTAAAATATTAAGAGAGAAAAAAATGACCAAATTTGAATTCTGTACTCTATAAAAACTTTTAAAGGAGAAAAAAAGAAAGACTTCTTTAGAAAAACAAAAAATAAATAAGAACATGACTATTTCTAAGAAAATGGTCAAAAGACATTGAATCTATGCCTTGCCAATGTAAACTTTCTGGCATTTAGAATTGTAAGCAATTTCTGTTGTAGAGTATTTTATCGTAACCGTCTAAATGGAAAGTAGAGGATGTAAGCCAGTGAGACAGCATTTGTCTAACATGCACATGGTCCCATGTTTGATCCCTACCACTGGAAGTAAACAAAAGACTTTTTATCTGTCATATTTTTAGTGGGCCAAGACACCTGTCTATTACATAAGACAATAAAATGGGGAGAGAGGTATTCAGAGAGGTGTGAAGGAACTGTATTTGTTCTCAGGTGACTTGGCTCTCTAGAGAATAAAAACAACTGACTCCACCAGCTCCCCCAAACTCTACCCACTCTCACCTGAAATACTGGAATTCATAAATAGTCACCACAGGGTTTCAGACTACAAGGTAAATATATAGACACCGAGTACTTTCCTATATCAACAAAGATCAAATGGAATTTGAAATAAAAAATAATTCCAGATAGAGGACCTGTCCTGCTTACCCCAACCAACAAGTCTCTCCCATGCTGCATCCAACCTTTCTACCCAGTAAAACCCCATACATCCTTCTCCAAGGTCTAACCTAGTGAGTCTTCCTAGTCCTCTTCCTTACGAACCATCCAAAACCCATTAGATCTATCCCAAGTCCTAAGTCCAATGCCTCAGCTTAGTCAGGCCACTGCTACCTGAATAGTAACTAATCTATAGGATACCCCCAGGACCCACCCTGCCCACTCTGATCCACTGGTGCCTCCCATACCATGTCAAACCTCTCCACCCTGCCAGATCTACCTCCACACTCAAGGTTTGAACCAGGACACACATGCTGGACACAGAGAGGTTGAATTGCTGCCTCTAGAGCCTTTATTAACCCAGCTATAAACCCTGCGATCTACAGTGGTGACATACTTGCATGCTACAATGGTACAATAGTGGCACAAACATTGTGGGAGTAACCAAGCACTATCTGATTGGATTCAAGGTTCATTCTATGAGACAGAGCCCATGCTTGACACTTCTTGGGTGTCTGAAACTCGATAGGTCACAGGCCTATGAAAAACCAAATACTACTCTTCTATTAAAGTAATATAGCAATAAAATGACTCCCAATTATATTCTGTTACATCCATAGATCTGTATTTTCCTAAACCATCATTAGAGGAGCATCTTCCTTCTGTAGATTGGAACAAATACGGTCAAACTGGACAAAGAGTGAGTCACTTGGGAACAGACAGTCCTAAATGGGATATCTTCATCAAAACCCTCCCCTCAGAACTCAGGGAGCTATGCGGAAAGAGGAGATGGAAAGATTATAAGAGCCAGAGGGGATGGATGACTCCAAGGAAACCTTGTTTTCCAGACACAACAAGACTGATGAACTCACAGAAACTGGGGCAACGTGCACAGGTTCAAGCCAGGCAGGGCTCCAGAGTTGAGAGGAAGAACTGAACGTCAGTTCCCATTTCTAACCAAAAAGCAATCTTCCCATTTCTAACCAAAAAACAATCTCCAATTGTCAACTGCTTGCAAAGGCAAAATTAGTTTTCTCCAATGAAATCTCATGGCGTGTATAAACCACACTTAGGGTAAGGCCCAATGCCCAGCAGTAGATGCCAACACAAAATGAAGCCAATGGTGTTATAGTTTTTTTTTTTGTCTCATATTGCTTTGGGTACTTTTTAAAAATCTTACTGATCTTTTCTTGTATACTATGGTTTCCGATTTTTGTGTTTCTATATGTTTTATAGTGTGTACTTTTTGTGCTTTTTTATTTTTCATATATATTCTGGTTTGTTTGGGGTTTTTTTGTTTGTTTGTTTACCTGTGGGTTTTCAAAAGAGAAGGAGAAAAGGACGTGGAATTGGGTGAGTAGAAAGGTGGACGAGGATACGGGAGGAGAGGAGAAGGGAAACTGCGATCGGAATATATTGTATGGATTTTCAATAATAAAAAAATGAGCCTGGGACCTGAATAGAAAGAGTTCTCAAAAGAAGAAAAAATGACTAAGAAGTATCTCAAAGGGACGGAGTGGGAGAGTAATGAAAGATTTTTTTGGCTCTTCAAGACAGCATTTTTTTCTGTAACAGTGTTGAAGCTTGGACTATCTGAGGGACCTTGTCAGTAGGACCAGGATCAATCCGTGGAGCGAGAGCCCATTCGCTATGGTGGAACGCCATGCTCAGCCTTAATGCGGGGGAAGGGGCTTGGCCTTGCCCAAATTAATGTGCCAGACTTTGTTGACTCCCCATGGGAGCCCTTACCCATTGGAAGGAATGAATGGGGGGTGGCTGGGAGGAGGTGAGGGGGGCAAGAGGTGTGGTGGGAAGAAAAACTGCAGTTGGAATGTAAATACCTATTGCTGAAGACACCATGTACTTCAGACAAGGGACCTAGAGGATCCTGAGCTGGAACTGACCTGAATGCCTCCTCCCTGAGGACTCCCAGAAGGTACCATGAACGTTTCCTAAGGAGGGAAACAACCAGCAAACCTACCCAGCTGCTACAACAATGAAACCACAACAAACAACCAACATGGCAGTAGTGTGATCCATACTCTGGAGGTAATCAAAAGTTCTCTAAATGGACTTCCCACTTAATAATAGGAAAATCATTCCTGGCACTGGAAACCTAGCCAAATACCCAGGGCTAGTGAAGCCATGGATCCTAAAGGAGAACCTACAACCACCACTCAACAAAACCAGCACAATTCCTAACTATGTTCTAGATACTTTTCCCTATAGTATCTCTCATCAAGGAAGTGGGGAGACTTGAAGCAGGCCTTCATAAATTTAGTCAACTGATCTTTGAGAAAGGAGCAAAGGTATTCTTTGAGACAGTAGTGAAACAATGAGACATTCATGTGCAAAATATATAATGCATACATAGACCTTTCTTTTTATAATGATTAGCTAAAAACAGACCATGGACCTAAATGTAAGTAACAAAAGTATAAAACTCACATATAATAACATCAAAGAAAACATATATGACCTTGAATACACTCATTCCTTTTTAGATAGAATAGTATATGCATTTTGGCATATGAGGCTCTCAAATTTCCATGTAGGGCCTGAGAAAGCTGGTTTAAAAAAGAGGATACAGCTTCTTGAGCTTATAGTTCATGATCCTAGAGAAGTTAAGTAATAAGGTGAACCCTAAGGAAAACATATATAGATCTATTTGGAAAGTCAAGATCATAATGGGGTCATCCACTGAAACAGTCTACCTGAGCTAATGGGGAGCTCACCAACTCCAGCCGGACAGGGAAGGAACCAGCATAGGATCAAACTAGACCCTCTGAATGTGGTTGACAGTTGTATGGCTGGGGCAGACTGCGGGGACACTGGCAGTAGCACCAGGATTTATCCCTACTGCTTATACTGGCTTTTTGGGAACCTGTTCTCTTTGGATAGATACCTTGCTCAGCCTAGATATAGTAGGGAGGGCCTTGGACCTTCCCCAAAGCAATGTGCCTTACCCTCTCCGAGGAGTGGATGGGGGTGGGATGCGGGGGTAAGTGGAGGGAATGGGAGGAGGGGAGGGAGTGGGAACTTTGATTGGTATGTATAATAAAAAAAAAAGATAGTTTGTTTTCTTTAAAAAAGCATAAAAAAAGAGTTTCTGCCTGTTTGTGAGCTCCTGAGCAGCTAGTACATTGGGTAGGAACTAAAAACGAAGTAAAAACGCCTGCCACAGCATAAGCATCAGCACTCTAAAGCTATAGGAGGGCTGACTGCAGTTTCTGGTCAGAAAAACCTCCAACCAGGCCATGAGCGTTAGGCTTGGCTCTCACAAACCTAGAAGCAGGCAGAGTCAGCCAAAAGCCTAGCAGAGGATCCAGGTGTAGCTTAGCAGTTTTAGGTTTGTGCAAACGGTCAAAAAGACTAGAAACATGAAGTAAAAGAGGTCCAGGTGGACTCTCTGAATATGGCGGACAATGAGGGCTGCTGAGAAGCCAAGGACAATGGCACTGGGTTTTGATCCTACTTCATGTTCTGGCTTTGTGGGAGCCTAGCCAGTTTGGATGCTCACCTTCCTAGACCAGGATGGAGGGGGGAGGACTTTGGACTTTCCACAGGGCAGGGAACCCTGACTGCTCTTCGGACTGGAGAGGGAGGGGGAGAGGATTGGGAGGAGGGGGAGGGAAATGGGAGGTTGAGAGGAGGAGGAAATTTTTTTTTCCAAAAAAAAAAAAAAAAGAGGTCCAGGTGGGGAAAAAACCCTCTAAACAGGTTCCAGTGTGTTTTATAATGTGCACAGGCTTAAGAAAGAAAGGACATTGAGCCTATAATTCGTGATCCTAGAGAAGCTAAATAAGAAGGTGAACCCAAAGAAAAACATATAGTTATCCTCCTGGATATTGGAAGTAGACAAGATTGCCAGGCAAAAATTGGGAACTTGGGGGTGGGGTGGGGGTAAGAAGAGATGGGGAGAGAAAAGTGAGAAGGGGGGATGGGGAGAGCTTGGGGGAATGGGATGGTTCGGATGGAGGAGGGGTGGATGTGGGAGCAGGGAAGTTGATATCTTAATTAAGGGAGCCATTTTAGGGTTGGCAAGAGACTTGACTCTAGAGGGGTTCTCAGGTGTCCAAGGAGATGTCCCTAGCTAGTTCCTTGGGCAGCTGAGGAGAGGGAGCCTGAAATGGCCCTATCCTATAGCCACACTGACGAATATCTTGCATATCACCATAGAACCTTCATCTGGTGATGGATAGAGATAGAGACAGAGACCCACATTGGAGCACTGGACTGAGCTCTCAAGGTTCAAATGAGGAGCAGATGGAGGGAGAACAGGAGCAAGGAAGTCAGGACCGCGAGGGGTGTGCCCACCCACTGAGACAGTGGGGCTGATCTAATGGGAGCTCACCAAGGCCAGCTGGACTGGGACTGATGAAGCATGGGATCAAACCGGATTCTCTGAACGTGGCGGACAATGGTGGCTGACTGAGAAGCCAAGGACAATGGCACTGGATTTTGATCCTACTGCATGTACTGGCTTTGTGGGAGCCTATTCTGTTTGGATGCACACCTTCCTAGACCTGGATGGAGATGGGAGGTCCTTGGACTTCCCACAGGTCAGGGAACCCTGACTGCTCTTTGGACTGGAGAGGGAGGGGGAGAGGAGTGGGGAGAGGGGGAGAGGAGTGGGAGGAGGGGAGGGGGTGGAAATTTTTAATAATAATAAAGGAAAAAACAAAAAGGAAAGAATATGGGTATAGACAGAGAAAGACATAAACAGTTTTAAAAATAATAAGGCCTTTAAAAAGTCATATAAAAGAAAAAAGCCACGTAAGATGGGAAACACACAGGGAGTCTGGATCCTATATAGTATCGTGTTGGTTCTGATTTTTTTGAATGCTGATGAGGAAACAACTACTGGCAAATATGGGCTTGTGAAGAGGACTGCAAAAATGAACCAACTTAGATACATTAGGGCTATCTTAACTTTAAAAAAGAAGTCAAAATGCATTTGTCAAATGGAAGTTAAAAATACTGTGGAGAAGTGTTCCTGTTTTTGTTCCCACAGGAGACGGGAGGCTGTGGATCCCTTCAGGAATGATATGGATCAGGCTTGATAAAGGGAGACCTCCTGAATCTTGACAAGTGATATATATCAACAAAGGTAATAGCTGGTCTTCTCAGCACTTGGCCATTATCTCTAATTTTCTCAGGAACCCTTAAAGATGCCTTTTCCCGCAGACAGCAGGAATCAGTTTGGAGAACGTGATAGCTACCCTTCCCAAGAAGGGTGTATGGGAGGTTGTTGGTTATTTGGTGAGTTATGGATGTTTTTGATCATTTAGGAGAATATAATTTATTAATACAAATTTAAAGTTATTTTGTTATACTGTATATATGTTTCTACTCTTGTTTGGGGTATTGTGCTAATGCAGGTCATTTTTAAAATGCAATGTAGAAATGAGGTTAATAGTTAATCTAAGGTGATCAGACTTGTAGTCACATTAGATATGTTCTCAAGATCATACAGAGATATATTTTCCATATAAAAATGGTCTTCAAACATTTCAAATACATATAAAATATGGCATTTAAAATGTTTTGTTAACATAGAGATTTTAATAAAATGAGACACATCTGCTCCTGGAAGCACCAATTTACTTTATAAAAGGATGATGGGCATTGAAGAAACTCCATAGTAGTTTGCTTCCATTTGGCAAGGTAATCAATTTGGGAAAGAAACTTCTTTTGCCTTGATTGCTTTACAGTATGATGTATAAATTGGAAATGCAGGACCCTCAGGAAAGTAATTGCTGAACTTTGCCAAAACAAAGGTGGGATGGTCCTTCAGGGTTCCTGCTTCACAAAGAGTCTGCCAGAAATTCTGCAGAGCACAGAGGAAAGAGGCTGACAAACTGTCAGTACAAGGCAGGGCAGTCCTTCCTATTTCCTGCTTCATTGAAAAGTCTGCCAGATACTCTAGGCCTGTATGATGAAGATGGATGTCCCGGCATTGCAGAGGAACTTTGGGTGACTGTCCAGGCAGTCAGATGTCTCTGTCATTTCTAGAGTTTTGGAAGTTGCTTGCAATGTACTTCCTGTTTACTCGGGTAATATTATATCCTTCTGGGTCTTTGATGGAGCTAAAGACTAAATAATTAGAGGCATAGCTATGACAGAAAGTGAATTATGTATAAAACTTTGGAATCACTAAGATCGATAAAGGAGTATTTTCTCTGAATTCGCTAAATACATATAGACTAAATATTGTAAATGTAATTCTTACTTGACAACTGCTTTTGTTGTATACAGTTTTACTATGTTAAAGTTAAAACCTTTCATTTTTATGTAGACAAAGGGTGAAATGTTCTAGAACATTAAGATGTGTTACAATTGTTTATGCTGTGAAACATTTGTTTAATGATGCAAAGATGTGTTGCAGTCTTTTATTTTGCATTTGTTTAACTGTGAAGCTGTGTTACTCTATCTGTTTAAAATACTTGATTGGTTTAAATAAAGAGTTGAACGGCCAATAGCTTGGCAGAAAAGGATAGACAGAACTGGTAGGCAGAGAGAATAAGTGTGAGAAGAAATCTGGGATGAAAAAGCTTTCGGAGCTAGAGAAGGAGGAGGACTCCAGGAGACAGCCACCCAGTTACACAGCAAGCCACGGATAAAGATACAAAGAAAGAAAGGTATTCAGAAATACAGAGGCAAAAGGTAGACAGGATAATTTAAGAAAATCTGGCTAGAAATAAGCCACACTAAGGCCATGTATTCATAAGTAAGAATAAGACTCCATGTGTGATTTATATGGGAGCTGAGTGGAGGCCCCCCAAAGAGCCAAAGAGCAAAGAGTGAAGAGTAGAAACCAACAACAATGCATGGTATATTGGAGCAATGCTTGATAAACTAGGCCACTTTAAAATCAAAAACTCCTATTTTTCACAATTCAGTATCAAGACAATAAAGACAAGCCACAGATTGGTAGAAAATACCTGAAAAAGACACATCAGATAAATAACTGACATCTAAAGTATATAAAGAATTCATAAGACTCAACATAAAGAAGACAACTCAATTAAAAGTGGGCCTAAAGAACTCCTAGACATGGTGGGGAGATAAGGGGGTAGAAGGAGGGGTGGGAGGGAGAATTGGGGTTGGAATGTAAAATGAAATTATACAATATATATCTATATATCTCTCTCTATATATCTTGTAGACTGGTGAACACTCTGAGGTACTGGGATGATGGTTAGCCTGGAGAGGGCAAGAACACCCTATACTGCCTAGCACTTTGTGTCATGTATATGTTTCATCCAGCTCTTCCTGAACTAACAATTAATAATAAACTGTAAAATAAGTCAAGTGTTTTGCTGAGTACTGCAAGTCAGACTAGCAATTAATGAATTTGGAAAAGGGGACCTTGGATTTCCTGTCTGGGCCAGTCAGAAATATCTGAGGCCTGGATTTGCATTGGCATGTGAAGTAGGGGCAGTTTTATAGGGCTGAACCCTTTAACTTGTGAAGAGTAGACTTCATGGTGTCATTTGTTGGCACTGGAATCAGGACAAGTATTTGTTAGACTGTCTTGGCTCATAGGAATATGGTTTGAATAGAGAAAAAATGAAAGGGCAAGGGTCAAGGACCTTGAGACCTGAGTAGTCACATGGCCACTCAAGGCATGGAGTAGCAGCTGATTTGTGCTTAGTAAAAGTTTACATTGGAATTTAGAATGGTTCCAATTCCCAGACAGTTGTTTCATTGGATCCACAAGGAAATGAAAATTAGTAAGTAAGGGTGACATATTCAATCCATTGCATCAGTATCTGTAATAGCTAGATGGAAAAGAAAGAAGTTGGATTATAATTTAATATTAGCCTGAGCTCAGATTTTATTAAGTCTGTGATGGCAACTAGCTTAAAGTAGCTTAGTCACCAAGAGAAAAAAGAAGAATAGATAAAACACTTTTATGGGGCATATTTTGAGTTTTTCTCTTTTTATCATATTTTTGTAAATTAAGATATAATTTCATCATTTCCCCCTTCCTTTCCTTCCTCCAATCCCTTCCATGCACTACCTCATTACTCCCTTTAGAAACCATGATCTTTTTGTCTGAGAAAACACTTCTGAAACAAAAGAGCAGTAAAAAAAGGGGGTCATGTAAAACCAATAAAGTATTGAAAGCAGGTAATATAATATGAGGTTTCATTTTGTAGATTGGTATAATTAGTTTTCTGAAAGTCTCCCAAAAGATTCTGAAAGTGTCAAATTTGTGACAGTGTCCCTGGCTTTGAATGTTGCATTACCAGAGGCTGGTAAGACCAAAGAGAGTCTCTACTGGTTCCACAACACTAAAGGGCTCTAAACAAGTCTCTTCTATTTATCCCACTTTGGGGAAGTTTAAAAAGTCATAAGGTAGAAAATTATAAAGTGCAAAAATTTCTTATCTTAAATCATGTGGGATAACATTTTTGCAGATGTTAGAGATTGAAAAAGAAGCTGTATTCCTTTAATGATAAACTTTACTTGGGACCCAAGGCTTGCATGTAAGTAGGCAAAATTAGATATGGAGAAGAAAAGTTTGTAGAACTTTTTAGCATAGGAGCCTCATGCACAGTGGCACTCGAACCTGTTGTTGAAGTCCTAACAATTGGGAAGGCACAACAGTATAAAGGTTCATAGATTAAGGCAGTAATGTGGGTGGAAATTGGAATGTTTAATCAGACTTTGTATAAACAAACTGTGTATCCTTTATCTAAATGCTTCATGCAAGTGGATAGTGTCTGACTGGGAAATGCCTCTCTTCCTAGTGCTATAAAATAAAGATGCATCAATGGAATCAAAACCTGTTGATACTATGCTAATGGAAACTAATCTTAGAAATGTAAAGGGTCATGGGGTGAAGGGGAAAGTTTGGAGGAGGCCTAATATATTTTGATAGGCTTTTCATGACATGGTTATGTCTCTTTTACTTGATTGCAGGGTAAGTTTGAATACTGAAATTTTACTGAGAAATATTTCTTTTATGTACTATTATAAAACAAAAGACATGTAAATCTATTATTGTTAGTTGGATGGGCTAAACGGGACACATGAAAGCATATATAAGCTTGTTACTGGAAATTAATGGAAACTGTCCTATAAATAAAGTACACAAAATCTTCTCCAAAGCTGCAATACCCACAATGTCTCAGGTGATGTTGGAAAAATATCCTAAAAGAGTGGCTAGTGCTCAGATGGAAGCATTTTTACACGCACACATGCAAACACACACACACAGTCCAATAAGCTCTCAACTGACCAAACAGAAAAGAGTCTTTTAATACATGGGTGGCAGTTCCAAGATTTGGAAGGAAAGCACTCTATAAAATAAATAAATAAATAAATAAATAAATAAATAAATAAATAGTAAAAGCAAACCAGTTCAACAGACTATATACTGTTTCGTCAGCAGTAACAGAAGAATGGAACACTGGAAAACACCCTGTGTTTGGGTACTGACTCACCGGCAGGGACTAAAGGCCTGGCCATATAATCAGACAGAAGGGTAATGGAAAATTGGTCTTTCAAAGGATGTATTTATGAGGCACAGCCCTATGGAAAACCACTATGGGAGTCCTAGAGGTACATTAGAATAGGACCTGCTGCTATTTATCAGAAGCACCTGCTCGATTTAGAAGGTGATTGGAGCTATCAAGTAGATATCCCTGTATGCTCCCTTGAATTGGCCACCTGGTGTGATGAAATGAGTGAACATCAAGGCTCTGCATTAATTCAGAGAGAGAGGCTGGGTGTTGATGCAACCTTTTTATACCCTCCAAGGTACAGAAGGCCCACAACTGTTCTGTTTTCCAAGGAGAGACAACAGTTGAAGATGGCCCTGAGAACAGCTAGCAGACTGAATTGATGCTGATAGTCACGGGAGATCTTAATGGGAATAGACAGTTAACTCTAAAGTGAGTTTTGCTTGCCTGGTGTTGTATAAAAATGCTCACCATGGTATAAGACAACTAGAACAGAATATATCATGTTGGTGTGACCTGCTGAGTCACATTTCCTCAGACTAAAAAAAAAAAACACATTTTACAATTCTTACTAACAATGGCCAAAGTTCTTCCTCTGAGTAACAGAGATGATGAACAGGCAATTTAAACAATGGTTGTTAAAAACAGTGCGGGATAGGGCTGGGAATATAGTTTAGTGGTAGTGCACCTGACTAAAATGTGAGGTTCAAACTTTATATAAAAGTTGTATATTTTTTATTTAAATGATTTATAACAATAGATACAGTCTGACTGGAAAATGCTCCCACTCCTAGTACTGCAAAACCTATCAATGAAACCAAAGCCTGTTAGTGATAAGCTCATAGAATGTAAACATAAAAATACAAAGAATGGTAGACCCTAGTGGTTTGTTTCTGCATTTCAAAGGATTGACCCAATAGTCATAGGGTTATTAAGTCAGACATAGAGTTTCTAGTGGACTCTTTAGAAGGAGCTGAGCATCACCTATAGTAAAGAAACTGACTTCTTCCTTTCTTATTTTTAGCCCTTTCATTTCTTTCTTTTTTATTATTAAAAATTTCTGCCTCCTCCCCACCTCCCATTTCCCTCCCCTTCCCCCCTCCTCTCCCCCTCCCTCTCCAGTCCAAAGAGCAGTCAGGGTTCCCTGCCCTGTGGGAAGTCCAAGGACCTCCCATCTCCATCTAGGTCTAGGAAGGTGAGCATCCAAACAGGCTAGGCTCCCACAAAGCAATATCTGAGTTTCCCCCATTTTTCTGTAACCTGCTCATCTGACATTTCTACCAATGTATGTGAAAAGAATTATGAAAAAAATAAATTGAGTTTTCACTTTATTATACTTTAAGTCTCATAAGGTTTTGCAAACAGAAGCATAGCACTTTCAACAAAGTACTCAGCGAGCTTATTGTTGCATAACTAAGGAAGTTTGTAAAATATTCCTACAAAACCTATTGCTATTTAACAGATATAATAATGTATATATGGATCAATATAGGAATAAAATGTCATGAAGAAATTCTTAATTGAAAATACTATGCTTTTAAATATATATGTATTTTAAAGATAAAAAATACAAAGAATGATGAGATGAAATAAATAATGAGTGGGTATAGGCTGGATTACAAATCTTGATAAGTGTGCAAGATATGAGGGGCACTAAGGGAGTATCCCCAATAGATAGTCTAGTTCTAGTGAACTAGGAGAAAGAGGCTGGAAAGGATGTTGGTATAAATACAATTCTTCCCAAGGGATTAAATACTGACATGAAGACTATTTGGGTTTTTTTATCTCCTCCATATTACCTCAATGTTCTGTTTGTCACCCTATCAAAGGAGCTACAACTACAAGTGCTGGAAACAGGATTGTCTCTAAACAGGGAACTACAACTGTATTTTATAGATTTCCTTTAAAAAAATTACAGTGTCTGTCTTTGTAGTCCTAATTGTCCTGGAACTTGCTATGTAGACCACGTTGGCCTCGAATCTGCCTACTTCTGCTTCCCAAGTGCTGGGACTAAAGGCCTGTGCCACCATGCCCAGCTATTTTATAGTCTTTCATGTTAATATTCCTAAGGTCCTCATGGGACAAGCTGTGTTTTTATTTGGCAAAACCGAGGTAAAGGCAATTGTATTGCCTAATGAGACAGCTTAATTTGATCTAGATAGTTAATGAAATCCTCATCTAAACATCAGTGACACAGATATGGAAAAAAATCCTAATATTCACATGGAACCACAAAAGAACTTGAAAAGTCAAAAGCAATTCTTGACTAAAAAGAGCAATATAGTAATATCTGACTTTAAAATATGTTACAGGGTCATAGTAATAAAAACTACATGGTACTGGCATAAAACAGACTCAGAGATGAATGGAATAGAATAGAGAGCCCAGATTCTCCATGAAGGTACCAAAAGATTATACGGTAAAAGCCCTTTTTTCAAATGGTTAAGTGCCTTGACTAAAATTAAATTTTATTTTTGACTCTAAAGAGACTAAATTGCTTAGAGTCTGTCTCAAACAATCAAACAAATAAACCTTTTTTGTATATAATCTTTGGTCCAGGATAGAATCCAGTCAGAGGTGTTTGCACAAAGCTTTTCATCAGTGTTAATTAGAACAGTGAAGAAATATTGTGATGGTTTGGATAAGCATCTTCCAAAGGTCTATGACTGGGCATGGTGGCACACGCCTGTAATCCCAGCACTTGGAAGGTGGAAGCAGGAGGATTGTTGTGAGTTCAAGGCCAGACTGAGCTACACAGTAAATTCAGAGCCACTCTGGGCTAGGCATGAGACCCTGCCTCAATAACATGCACTAGAGAAGAGTAGCCTTTTAATAAGTGGTGGTGAGGAAACTGGATATCAGCATATAAAAGACTAAAACTAAAGCAATGACTCTCAACCTGAGATAAAAATCAAGTTAAAATGATAAAAGGCTTTAATGTAAAACTTGAAACTATTTCAAGAAAACAGGACAAACACTTTAAAATATTGACACAGGCAATGTTTTCTTTAATAGGACAAACAAAAGCAAGAATTCATAAATGAAATGATGTCCAATTAAAAAGCTTCTGGAGAACAAAGGAAATAATCTAGGAAAAGATAGACAACAGGAGAAAAATCTATTAGCTAATCATTGAGTAAGGGATGGATATCCAGAATATATATAATTTTTTAAAATAACACTGAAAGAGTAAATAATAGAATCAATTAAATTGGCAAATGAACTGAAAAGACATGTTCCAAATGAGTAAGTACAAATAGCCAGTAAATATAAAAAAAATATAGTATTATTAAGTCATCACAAAAATACAAATTATAGTTACATTGAAGTTGCATCTCACTCCAGCTAGAATGGTTATTATAAAAACAAAATGAAAACTCAAAAACAACAAGTACTGCCAAGGATGTACAGAAAAAAATGAACACCTACTCATTGTTGGTAGGAATACAAATTATCCCAGCCATTTTCTAAAACAGTACAAAAGTCCTTTTAAACATTAAAAATAGAACTACTATATGATCCAGGTATACCAATCCTGGGTAGCTGAAAGAAATGAAACCAGCACACAAAGAAATATCTGACACCTCTTTTTATGGCTGCACTAGTTATAGTAGCCAAAATATGGATCATCCTAGATGCTCATCAGCAGATATATACATATATATATAATGAAGCATTAATCATCCATAAAGAAGATGAAATTATGTCATTAGTGGAAAAATAGATAAAACTGAATGGCATCATATTAAATAAAATAAGCCATACATGGAAAAGATAAGTATCATACATTTTCTCTCACATATACAAATTGAAAAAAAATGACATGAGAGTAGAAGAGGAAATAATAGGGATTGATAAGGGGCTGTGGGGCAGGAACGAACAGGAAGGAGAAAGTAGAAGGATGGGTAGACATGATCATTGTATGACATATGCATATATGTAAATGTCAAAATAAGACTTAATAATATGTATAATTAATACAGGTTAATAAAAAGATGGCCTAAGCATTCTCTTTCTATGTAAGCATGTCCTATATAAATGAGAGTTGATGCATTTACTAGACTAGTACTGCTGTTTGAATTCTTGTTCAGTATAGTGGCTAAATCTGCAACTTCCTTCTAAAAAAGGAGATTTTTCGGTTATAAAGAAAAGGAGATCAAGTCATACCGGTCTTTCCCTTGCTTGGTTAGAGTTACAGCAAGATATTTCATATTATTTGAGACTATTGTAAAGGGTGTTCATTAATATTTGTACTTTCTGGAGACAAATCTTAAAAGTCTTACAAATTTATGTATAATGACTTTATAGAAAACTTTTATCAGTTTGAATTTAAGTTAAGCTAAAGTTAACTTCGGTGCTTTAATTCAGTGGCTATATGGAACAACCCAGACAAGGTCATGCAAAATGTATCACAAATAAGACCCAGGACACAAAAACATATATACGTAAAAGACAAACTGGTTTAAATAACTAAGCACATAATTTACACAGATACTGTGGGGTTTGACTGTGTGCTACAGTTATAAGGATTATGAAGCACTTTTAAGTCCTGCACTGAAGTGCTTATAAAACAGTAATTATGGTAATTTGAATGAAATGCCCCCATAAATCTTGGGCATTTGAATACTTGGTCTCAATTGGTGTTTGTTTGGAGACGATTAGGTGGTGTGGTCTTCCAAAAGGAATAATGACACTGGGGCAGGGCTCTGGGGTACCACTGTGCTTCTGTGCTTCCTATCTGAAGTTTAAGATGTGAGCTCTCAGCTGCTCCTCTTACCCTGCCACTATGGACTCTAACCCTCTGAAATCTTAAGCTCTAAATAGACACGTTCTTCTCTAAGTTGTGTTGGTCATGGTGTTTTATAACATCAACAGAAAATATAAGACACTGATATTCAGACATTCAAATATGCTGAGTGGCAATTATGTGCCTGTTGCTAAGCTAGGTCCCAGAGATATGCAGATAAATACAAATAGTCCCACAGTCAAGGGACTCTTAGAATATGGCAGCTATTAAAGTTTAGTTCTGAATTTACTGACTTTCCACCCCTTAAAAAACAATCTTATTGTTGATAATTTCAAAGATGTTCCAATGTTAAAAGAGAAGTCATGTTTCCTTCCCACCCAGCTTCAACAATTATTAACATATCCATCTTATCCCACTGTAAATCTCAACTACTTCTTCCATATTATTTTGAAAAAAATTTCCAGCTATCACTTCATCACACCCATACATATTTCAAGGAGTCATTTCTTGGAGATAGATAATGTTTCTTAAAACAGCATAACAACATTACTACTATCGTGCTGCCTAGAAGTTAATGTCAAAATGCAGCCATTATGCAAAGTTCTAAGTGCCTCATATTCTTTAGATTGAATTCTCTTCTATTTGATTGATAAAGCCTGTTAAGAAAAGATGAATCCTACAATGTACGCCTAAGCAGACTGTGTGTTATGGCAAAACATGTTACAATTCCAAGTTATCTCAGTGATCAATATTTCTTCCAAAATTTAGTTGAAATAATATAGTGCTACCAATTGTAAACAATAGACACAGAACATGCAGTAGATAAAGTCTGTTACAGAGTTTTGTCTAAGCATAGAATGAAGAGATGGGTGCTATTTTCTGAAAGCTACATTTAGTCAAGAACTTGAACCAAGTTTTCTCTCAACTCACCAGAAGATAGTGAATTTTATGAATGAAAAATTGGTGACAAAATCCTTTCAAAAAATGTTAAGTTCTTATTATTTTTTACTGATTTTTATTTCATGTGCATTCGTGTTTTGCTCATATGCATGTCTGTGAAAGTGTTGGGTCCCCTGAAATTGGAGTTGTGAGCTGCCATGTAGGTGCTGGGAATTGAACCTAGTTCCCCTGGAAGAGCAGTTAGTGCTCTTAACTGCTGAGCCACCTCTCTAGGTCCAGTTATTGATATCATATACCATGAAAACTGTGAAGAGAAAAGTGTTTCTCTAGTTCAAGCTGAGATAATAGAGAACCAGAATCTTTGTGAATTCCCATTGAGTCTACCGTTAAAGGGGGAACAGATACAATATCATAATCAGGTCATATGCAAAATGTGAGGGATTATAAACTGCCAAGTACATTTTTTAACTTTTAAATGTATTAATTCACTGAGTAATTACAGAAACTCCATGAGATATACATTGGTATTTCCCTTTTACAGATGGAAAAACTGAAGGAAAAAATAAGAAACTTATCTAAGCTATATATCTCATAAATAACCACATAGAATATGAAACCAGGAAGACTGGCTAAAATATATATTAATTTCATCCACTATACAATACATATTTCAATATAAGGTTTTCATTTAAATCTACTCTAAATTTTCTAATGGCAATTACGTTATTTCTCATGAAAAAAAAAACTTACTTATTTCCAGATTCTGGCATATGAGAAACTTGTTGAAGAATAATTCGAACCAGACACCTGTGTCGAAAGACAATACAGAAGAAGATTCTCGGGTGTGAGGAATGCAGATTAGTGGTAAAGTGGTTGCCTACTATGTGTGAGGCTGTGCTAGTTTCCCCCAGTCTGACAAAAGCTAAGATGATCTGGACGATGGAACCTCAATGGAGACAATGCTTTCATCAGATTGGCCTGTAGGCATTTCTTAATTTATGATTGAAGTGGGTGGGCTCAGTCCACTGTGGGCGGTGCCATTCCTGGGCAGGTGGTCCTGGGGTATATAAGGAAGCAGACTGATGACAGTGGGGGAACCAGTATAGACTAAACTAGGCCCTCTGAATGTGTGACATTGGCTGGGTTAGACTGTGGGGCCACTGTTGTTAGAACTGTCTTTTTGGAATTCATTTTCTTTGGAGGGATACCTTGCTCAGCCTAGATAAAGTGGGGAGGGCCTTGGTCCTGCCTCAAAGTGATATGCTAGACTTTGTTGACTCCCCATGGGAAACCTTACCCTCTCTGAGGAGTGGATGGGGGTGGGGGAATGTGAAGGGAGCGGTAGGAGGGGAGGAAGTGGGAACTGGGATTGGTATGTAAAATGAGAAAAGATCATTTTTTTTAAATTAATTAATTAATTAAAAAAAGAAAGCAGGCTGAGCAAGCCATGATGAGCAAGCCAGTAAGCAGCACTTCTCCAGGGCCTCTACTTTAGTTTCTGCCTCCAGTCCCCGACTTCAGATCCTGCTAACTTCCCTCAGTGATGGACTGTGATCGGGATGTATAAGACAAACAAACCCTTTCCTCCTCAAGTTGCTTTTGATCATGGTGTTTCATCACAGCAATAGAAGTAAACTAGGGTAGAGGCCCTAGGTTCTATTCCCAACACTATAAACAGGAAAGAGAGGGGGAGGGAGAGAATGACAGGTAAAGCAAGAGCAAGCAAAGGGAGAGAAATTCTTAGGAAGAAATATGTCAAAGTTATGATGCCAGTTTATTAACTTTGAGTATCCCAGAGTGCAGAAATGAAAAAAAGGGAAAATTAATCTTATTTGTAGATCTTTGTATTGTTCTAAAGGTTGCAATAAAAACAAATTTTATGATTTTTGGAAATAAAATTTAATAAAATAAGTTTAAAACAAAATTGTTATTTATAATAAGCTATTAAAGTGTTCCAAGTTCATATCAACACAGAAATATCAAGTATGGTGTATAATTCTTTATTTTTTTATGTAAGAAAGCTGTAATTGGTTTTGGAGTCTCACAGAAGAAAGAACCACTAATCTTTGAAAGAATCTGGAAGCTTTACTACAAAATGATATGATGAATCATTGGTAATTTCAAACTTGAAAATACTTTGGAATGGAAAACTATCTGAGCCTGGTACACCCCCTATAATCTCGACACTTGGGAGGGTAAGGTTAGCCTGAGATACATAGTAAGATCCTGCTTATAAAATAAAATAATAAAATGAAGTAAAACTTAAAATAATAAAATAAAATAAAATGATGTGAACCGAGGGCCAGGTGTGGTGGTGAATGACTGTAATAAACACAGCAGTCAGGAGATAGAAGCAGAAGGTTCAAGACCAACCAGTTCCAGGCTAGCCAAAGCTATATAGTGAGACCCTGTCTCAAAAAGGGGTGTGAGGCTGGAGTTGTTGCTTGCCTCACAGGGATGAAGCCCTAGATTCTGTTTCTAACACTGAAAAAAAATGATTTAAGGAAAAGAAATGTTATGTGTCCTGAGTGATTTTATGTATTTACTTGATTGAATGTATGCTGGTATGTCAACTTCAATTCTATCACTCTATTTCCCATGAGAAGCATGGCCTGAAGTAGAGCTGACTAGCAGTAGAACAAACACAGCCTGCTTTGGGTTCTTTTTCCCCAGTCACAACTATAGGGTCATCATGGCCAAATCTAACTCTCAGGATTACACACGAAAGATCCCTTTGAAAAAAAACTTTTCCTTTCTAAAAGGAACAGGGGAGATAAGGTTCAACCACTAACCTTTGCCTTTTTTTTTTTAAAACTATGCATCTTCATTACTGGTTCTTAAAGGCTTTGATATCATCAGCAGTTTTAGCAAAGTTTATAAATTAAAAGTATGAAGGGCAGCTTACTTTAAAGCTCCAAGTACTTCTTTTGGGTCTTCTGAAAGTTGAGATAAACATTCCAAAGCTTTGGCTGCCACAAATTGTTGCCCATTCTAAAAAGAACAAACATAGTACGGTAAGTTACAGCAGCAAGTTCTCTATATCCTGCCTGTTACAAAAGAATAGCCATTTTTTCTCAAAAGGGTTATCTAACAATGTAGAATGAAGCTGTAATTCACCGACAAAAAGAAAACAGGTTCATTTTATCCTCAGGAACTCACATGTTTTTCTTGTGTTCTTTCTTTGGCTCTTTTTATTGTTTGTTTTGTCCTATTTTAATTTGTTTGTTTTTGTTTTATCTTATTGTATTGTATCTAATTCTTCTTTTCTAATGAGTCAAAAAGTGTGTAAAACAGGATGGGAGGGGAGATGAGGAGGCACTGAGAGAACTAGGGGGGAGAAAATGGTAATCAGAATAAATTATATGAAAACAATCTATTTTCAATTTAAAAAAAAGCTCATAGCTTCCTATCCACAATTGCAGCCTTGCTTTATCCTCTTTATCCTCATTTTCAGTAGTAACCAAAAGAAACCCAAACTGTTGAACTCCCTCACTTCTAGTACTCTTATAGCTCAAAGACTCTGTTTATCCCTATTTGTATCCTTTTCTCGTTTCTCCCAGCTCCTCCAACCCTTCCATCCTAACTTGTAAATTTAGTCCATTACCAGAGATCTCCCTATGAGAGACCTCTTCTCTGAAAGTTTCCTCACTATTTCTGCAATGGAAATGTAGGCTTTGTCCAAGGACACTGCTTACATGGGAAACTTCTCAAGTAACAATAGATTTACTTTCACTGCCCTTCCACTCTGGAGGTGGAGTGTGTGCCTTAATCCTTCAGTATTATTTTCATGTTATTCTCACTCTTTCTTTCCTAAAAATCACCACTTTGAAATTTTGTCATCATATTATATCCCTTATTGTCACCATGATCTCTATATACCTTACTGTTGCCATGGTACCCGTATCCTTTGTTGTTGCCATGGTCTCTATTTCCCTTGTTTCTATGGTTTGTGGATGAATTAACTACCGCTAAGTTATTTTACCCACCCACCCTCCTTCTCCTTCTTCCCTCTCTCAGCATTTTTAATGCACAGAAAGATCTCGCTAAAATTCTAGCCTCTCAAATAGCTTAAACTTCATTCCATTAGCAATCTTAAAACAATTTCATACTGTCATAAACTACTCTGAAAGGATTTACTTTCTTCTTCTGAAATAAGATTATTATTATTATTACAAATTTCCACCTCCTCCCCCTCCCTCTCCAGTCCTAAGAGCAGTCAGGGTTCCCTGCCCTGTGGGCAGGCCAAGGTCCTCCCCCCTCCATCCAGGTCTAGGAAGGTGAGCATCCAAACAGGCTAGGCTCCCACAAAGCCAGTACATACAGTAGAATCAAAACCCAGTGCCATTATCCTCGGCTTCTCAGTCAGCCCTCCTTGTCAGCCACGTTCATACATTTTTTTTTTAAAAAAAATAAAAACTGGTGAAGTCATTGGAAATCAGTGCTGTGGTTCTTCCAAAGCTAGAAATAGATTCACCATTGTTCAAATACATCACTCCTGAGCATATTCCCAAAAGGTTCTATAGACTACGCCAGAGATACTTGTTCATCCCAGCTTATTGCTGCTTTATTCACAATAGCCAGGAAATGGAAACAGCCTAGATATTCATCAGCTGATGAATGGAAAATGAAATGTGGGACTATATACAATGGAATTCTATCCAGCTGTAGAGGGGTGAACTTTTCAGGTGAATGGATAGAGCTGGATAATAAACTGAGTGAGATGACGCAGACAGAGAGATACAAATGCCACATGCTGTCTCTTTCTTATTCTGGGATCCTAGATATTAACCTTAGGTCTGAGTGTTTAACCTGGATTAACTATAAAAGACAGGAAAGCAGAAAGAGACCATTAGGGGAAGTGGGAAAAGGCACTAAAGGAAAGTGGAAGTAGGGCACGGGCACTAGGAAGAGGGTATGTGAAAAATGGGAGGGGGATCAACTGGAGGGTAAATATAGAGTGAGAAGAGGAAAAGAAGAAGAAATTATGTAGGAAAAGACCATAGGGAAACCTAGTATTTTATAAGCTTCCTTAAAATTGCATAGTAAAATAACGCTCCCGTGAGAGTCAATGATTATTTTACAAAATCCCCAGTGCCACCAGGTAGGGAATACTGTCCTTCAAACTGTTGGTCAAGGAGTCGAACAGATCTACCTCAAATAATATAGGCTATTAGCCATTGCTTTTGGTTGCCTGTCAGAACCCAAACATAAGACCCTTTTGATGAAGATACCACATTTTGGGCCATAGGAATTGAAGAAATCCAGCTGGTACTGACCTTGAAGCTAGCTGACTGAAGGCTAGCTCTAATAGTGTTAAAAGTTGATTTTGCAAACTGTCAAGAAAACAAGTTACCAACAGTCCTACCTAGCTATAAAGCCCGATAATCACAATGAGATCAGCAGGACATTCCCAATGGTCCAACAGTGCTATCTGTGTCTCTCTATCTTTTTACTTTTTATTGTTTCTTGGTGGATTTCATATCAGGCACTGGGATCACATTCATCTCCCCACCCTTTCACATCTAACCTATGCTCCTGCAGCCTCCCCCCAAAACAAAAGAAAATACCATTTTAAAGAAAAGGAAAAATCTGGTCATGGAAACTGCAGCGTGACACAGTGAGTCACAGTGCACCCTTTAGTCCATACATCTTTCAAGTGTTCACTGCAATGTCATTGGTCCAGTTAGAGGCCTCTGGCTTCTGATGGGCCCTCACTCCTCACTGGGACTCCTCTTGGACTTTTTGCTGTTGCCCTGTGTCATGGAGATTCTGCAGGTTTGGATCTGCAGGACCAGCCCCTTCACGTGCTCATAGATGTGATGGATATTTGGGTAGGACAACTCTTAGCCCTGGGTAGCAGCTGGGTTGGTCAGCACACTGGCTCATTCTTCCTCATCTGCACCGCCAGGGCGAGCTCTCTAGCACTATACCTCCACCCATCCCTCACCTCCCCTACCCCACCCCTAACCCGCAGCTTACCTAATGCAGCAAGCAGCAAGGGGAGGGGCGGGGTGGGCTCTCCTTCTCTCACACTCTCTCAGGACCAGTTCACGGGAGCCCCCACCAACAGGGTCAGCTCTACTGTGCTGCCCAGGCTAGGCGCAAGGCCAGCTCTCTTACTCTCATGACCTCTGGCTGGCTCTCCAAACTGCCACAGACCATGAGAGGTGAAAGTGGGGCATCTTTCCCACCACATGGCAGATGGGGGGGGGGCAACTCTCCCACTCTCATGGCCCCAGGGCTGGCTTGCTTGTGCTTCTGGCAACAGGGTCAACACTTATATCTTGAGACAACAAATAACTGTGTAATTGAACCTAAAGCCCACTCAATTGGAGAGAACTCATTCCTGGTATTATAAACCTAGCCAAGAAACCATGGTCATGATTTGAATAAGATGTTGCCCACATCCTCAGGTATTTGAATACTTGGTTTTACGGTTCAGGGAGGCTTAAGAGATGTGGCCTTGCTGGAGGAAGTACATCACCAGGGATAGGCTCTGAGGTTTCAAAAGCCACTTGCTTTTTTCAGTTCATCTTTCTTATTTTGGGGGCGCATTTTTTTTGTCTTATTTGTCTTTTGCCTGAAGATTTTGGTGTTCAATTTTGTGTTTTGTTTTTTTTTCTGTGAGTTTCTCTTTTTATTTATTTATTTTTTGTTTGGTTTTGGTTTTTCAAGACAGGGTTTCTCTGTGTAACAGCCCTAGCTGTCCTGGAACTTGCTCTGTAAACCAGGCTGGCCTCGAACTCACGGAGATCTGCCTGCTTCTGCCTCCCAAGTGCTGGAATTAAAGACATGCGCCACCACCACCTGGCTGTTTATTTCTTTTCTTTTTAAAAGACAGGGCATGGATTTGGGTGGGTAGAGGATGGTATTTGGAATAGGAGAGAAAATATGATCAGAATATATTATATGAATTTTTCAATAAAAAGGCAAAAAATAAAAAATAAAAAAGATGTGAACTCTCAACTTGTTGCTCAAACACTGTGCTTGCTCACACACTTTCCTTCCATGATTCTGATGGACTCTCATCCCTCTGGAACTGTAAGTACCAAACAAACCCTTCCTTCTCTAAGTTGCCGTAGCCATGGTATTTTATCACAGCAATAGAAAAGTAACTAATGCAAGTCATAAAGGGGAACTTAGTACTACCATATTACTAAAGGAATAAAAGTTTCCAACTGAATTCTAAATACCCATCCTTTTGACCTAAGAGAAGTACAACTCTCAGACATCACTGAAGAAGATTCTTTTTTCCCCCAGCAGATGGATACTATTAGAGAGATCTATAACTGGTTTTTAAAAAAAGGCAAGAAAAAGATGACTGTGGGGTACCTAGCCCTAAATGGGACATCTCTATCACAAGTCTACACCTAAGTCTCAGGGAAAATTGTCATAGAGTGGGTAGAGAGACTGTAAAAACCTAAGGACTGGGATGACAGCCATAAGATAGTTTTTTTTTTCTGGACAGGGAAGAGATAGAGTTCACATGAACATTCAACAACATGGTTATCTGTATAAGGCCTATAAAAACAACACCAATTTACACATCAACACAGATAAAGCCCCCAAGCACCCATCCCCTAGATGATGAGCTACAGGCAGTCAATGGCTGCTAAGGGAGGAAAAACCAGTTTTATTTCTTTATTTCATACAGAAGACCCACAATCCTAAGGGTTCAGATCCAAATACATGCAAATAAGAGCAATGTAAGTTGGAATCAGTTTTATACATACATATATAACATAACATACATACACACACACCACACACATAACTAAAAGGTCCTGAATTTGTAAGGGTGTGGTTGTGGACACAGGAAGAGTTGGAAGGCAGAAGAGTGTGGAAAGGATGGAAATATAGTATACTCATGTATGAAACCTTCAAATAATAACAAAACCAAATTTATTTTAAAAAGGGATACATAAAGTTGGGAAGAAAAAGTGGGGAATGGGAAGGAACCAAAGGGGAAAAAGGGAAAGCTAGATTTGATGGAAACAAACATGTATGTATGTATGAATTCTCAAACTAAAAAATAAAATAAGAAAATCTAATAGAAAAAAATCATTTTAATTAAATAGAGGATTAATATTGGAGTACTGGCAATCTCAACTAAAGAAATTTGTGATAAAAAGTCCACAATAAGACTGACCTTGGCCTGAACCAGCTACCTAGGCCGGAAAGGGCCTGAGAAAGCAAGCTCCATGGGAGTGGGAGTGGATCCAGTCCAGGGACATTGGCGGACCAGGACTGAGCCAGCGACCTGGGCCAAAGCAGACCTGAGACAGCAAAATCCACGGAAACAGGTACAAGGGAGCAACTGCTGAGTGAGTGCATGAATTGGGACCTCAGATGGAATAGGCCTGAGCCAGGACTTCTGTGGGTCTGGGTGTTGGTCTGTGACATCAAAGAGAATAGGCAGGAACCAGAAACCTTTGCAGGTCTAAGCATGAGTCTGGGACCTCTAAGAGAGTAAGCCTGAGCCAGGTCCTCTGCAAGTATGGGCATACCCAAGCCTGGGAACTCTGAGGGAGTAGACTGGAGCCAGAGTTCTTTAAAGTACCAACCCCAAGCCAGTGACCTCTGCAGGAACAGATCCAGACCATTTACAGAAACAGGTCTGAGCTGACAACCTAGGCTAGAGCAGGCCTGAGACAGCAAACTCCAAGGGAGTGGAGCAAAGCCTGGGAGTGCTGAGCGACCTCCAGAAACATGGAGTGACCAATGAGGTGACTGGCTGGAACCATGGCACTGACTGTATCACAAGGAACAACCATCTGAGCCTTGGATTCACTGGCACCTAGAAGATTAATCAACAGAATGACAGCCAGCCCTAAGCACACCTATTAGAGGAAAGGATGAGCAGAAGGGTAAGAACACACACAGCACCAAACAGCAACATGACACCAGTAAAACCTAAAGACCCTACAGCAGCAAGACTTGAACAACCAAATATAGATGAAGCAGAAGAAAATGACTGAAAAAATAACTTCAGGAGAATGTTTGAAACTCTTAAAGAGGAAATGAGAAATTTCTCAAAGAAATAGAGGAAAAGACAAACAAAAAATTGGAAGACATCAGCAAATCCCTTAAAAAAAACCAAGAAAAAGCAATCAAACATATGAAAGAAACTATTCAAGACTTGAAAACTTAAATAGATACAATAAAGAAAACACAAGCTAGGGGAAATTATAGAAACAAAAATCATGAGAAAATGATCAGGAACCACAAATGCAAGCATGAACAGCAGAATACAAGAGATGGAAGAGAGAATCTCAAGCGCTAAAGATACAATAGAGGAAATAGACTTATCAGTCAAAGAAAACATTAACTCTAAAAAAAGCTTAACCCAAAATATCCGAGAAATATGGGACACCATGAAAAGGCCAAACCTAAGAATAATAGATATAAAAGAAGGAGAAGTTCAACTCAAAAGCACAGAAAATATATTTGACAAAATCATAGAAGAAAACTTTGCCAACCTAAAGAAAGATATGCCTATGAAGATATAAGCTTACGGAATACCAAATAGACTGGATCAAATAAAAAAAAGTCTCCTCGCCACATAATAATCAAAACACTAAACATACAGAGTAAAAAAAGAATATTAAGAGCTACAAAGGAAAAAGGCCAAGGAACATATGAAGGCAGACCTATCAGAATTACACCTGACTGAGCCATCCTCTCCTCCAGACGGGGTGATTGTTTGAGTCAGTACCATGAGCCATAATACCCAAGCCTTCATGAGCACCAATGCTGGACTTCCCCCAAGCTATGAGACAATCAAAGAGGAGTATGGGGTGACTGAGCTGGGGGAACCCCACAACTCAGCTGTGGTGAGAACCACCATGATCAACATGCCCAGAGAGGTCTCTGTGCCTGACCATGTGGTTTGGTCCCTGTTCAATGTACTCTTCTTGAACGTCTGTTGCCTGGGTTTCATTGCCTATGCCTACTCTGTGAAGCCTTTTCACAGAGAATGCCGCAATCTGGATTCTAGTCCTGCCCCGCGCGCCACAGTCCACAGCTGCCCGTCCAGTGACCCTTCCTTTACCCTACGTGTATGCAAATGTTACCTTCCTGCATCTGTCCACAGTGGATTCAATAAAATGCACATGACGACAAAAAAAAAAAAAGAATTACACCTGACTTTTCATTGGAGACAATGAAAACCAGAAGGTCATGGTCAAGCGTTATGCAGAAATTAAGGGACCAGAGATACCAGCCCAGACTACTATACCTAGCAAAATTTTTGATCACCATAGAAGGACAAGACAAGATATTCCATGACAAAACCAGATTTAACCAATACCTAGCCACAAACCCAGCCCTACACAAAATAAAAGAAGGAAAACTCCAACACAAGGAAGTTGGCTACATCAACAAAACACTGACAATTGATGATCTCACCACAGCAAATCCCAAAGAAGGGAAAAACGCACAAATTAACATCACCAACAATGAAAACTAAATTAACAGGAAACAGCAATCACTGGCCATTAATATCCCTTAATATAAGTGGACTCAACTCACCTATAAAAAGACACAGGCTAACAGATTGGATATGAAAACAGAATCCACCTGTAAGAATGGCCAAGATCAAAAACACTGATAACAACTTATGCTGGAGAGGTTGTGGGGTAAAGGGAACACTTCTGCATCGCTGGTGGGAATGCAAGCTGGTACAACCCCTTTGGATGTCAGTGTGGCGATTTCTCAGAAAATTAGGAAACAACCTTCCTTAAGACCCAGTAATAACACTTTTGGGTATATATCCAAAGGACACTCAATCATGCCACAAGGGCATGTGCTCAACAATATTCATAGCAGCGTTGTTTGTAATAGCCAGAACCTGGAAACAATCTAAGTGTTCCTCGCCCAAAAAATGGATAAGGAAAATGTGGTACATTTACACAATGGAGTACTACACAGCAGAAAAAAAATAATGACATCTTGAAATTTGCAGGCAAATGGATGGAGCTAGAAAATATCATTTGAGTGAGGTAACCAGACCCAGAAAGACAATTATCACATGTACTCACTCATAGGTGGTTTTTAAACATAAAGCAAAGAAAGCCAGCCTACAAACCAACAATCTCAGAGAACCTAGACAACAATGAGGACCCTAAGGGAAACATACACAGGTCTAATCTACATGGGAAGTAGAAAAAGACAAGATCTCCTGAGTAAATTGGGAGCATGGGGACCTTGCGGGCAGGTTGAAGGGGAAGGGAGAAACAGGGAGGGGAGCAGAGGAAAAAAATGTAGAACTCAATAAAAATCAATTAAAAAAAGACTGACCTTATCAAATGCTGGACTATTATTTAACAAAGAATAACTTTCAGGAAAAGTAAGAGCTTTTCAGTAACGAATTGCCCCTTCCTCCTCCATTTTCTCCTCCTTTTCCTCAAGACAGGGTCTTCTATGTTGCTCATGCTGACTTGAACTCCCTGTGTAACTGAGACTGGTCTCAACCTTGTAATCTCCTTGCAGGGATGAACATTAAAGGGACTTACAAATATATGTAGTGACTTTTTATAGTCAACTTCTCTTAGTTTGAATTTCAGCTGAGCTAAAGTTGACTCCTTCACTATATAACTTGGTGGAAATATAGAACAACTTAGGGTCCATGAATGCAAATAAATAGCACAGAAAAGAATGAGCATATGGAAAGGGATACATTATTTTAGAGAAAATTGCTTTTAAACAATCTTGATCATAAATGGTTAGTGTTTAGGCAGGTATTATTAATCCAAAGCTATAGGAAATTTAGAACAGAGCAAAAATGGTCCTGTCAAGATTTTTAAGACTCTTAAGAGATGAGGAAAATAAAGCTTAGAGAATTTAAGTCGCCATTGTGAAAAGTAAGGCAAAGTGAAACAATTCATTTATTTTGATTTGTATCATCGAGTTAGGTACTGAAATTTTTCAACAAGTGAAATTTAGAACATCTTTTCCTATTTCTGTGAAAAATGTCACTGGAATTTTGATGGTGATTATACTGAATCTATAGATCAGTTTGATACTATAGACATGTTCACAATATTAATTCTGTCAATCAATGAACATGGTAGTTCTTACTATTTTTCTAGAATCTTCTTCAGGGTTTTAAAATTTCCATTGTAGAGGCATTTTCCTTGCTTGATCGGGTTTATTTTGGGTTTTTTGAGGCTATGGTGAACAGGCTTGTTTTTAGTATAATTTTTTATTATATTCAGTGCTAACTTGAACCTGAAAAGAAACCACTGGATGTTCTGTATTATTATATGTATTTTAAAGCAATAAAAGTATACTTTAATGTTCTGCAATTTATTACCAATTCACACAAAATCCTCCTCCCTTACCTACTTCCAAGTAAGAATTAACAAGTGAGGTTTGAGAGTATGCCACAGGTATGACTTACAAAGTACTGTAAGTCAAAAAACCGTAAAAGACACTGATATTCAGACATTTAAATACAGAGTGGCAATTATGTGCCTGATGCTAAGCTAGGTCCCAGGGATACAAAAACAAATACAAATACTCCCAGCCATCAGCGAACTTTTACAGTACACCAGCTATTAAAGTTTAGATCTAAATTTCCTGACTCCCTACCCCTTAAAAAACAATTTTATTGCTGATAATTTCAAAGACGTCCCAATGTTAATAGCCAGGCTATGCTTACCTCCCATATGCCTACCGCCCAGCTTCAATATCTCATCCATCTTATCCCACTGTAAATCTGCAACTACTTCTTCCATATTATTTTGAAGACTTTTCCAGATCATCATCACACCCGTACATATTTCCAGGATGCATCTGTATAACCACATGACCACTATCATGCTGCCTAGAAGTTAATGTCAAAAAAGTCATGCAAAGTTCTAAGTGCCTCATATTCTTTAGATTGAGTTCTCTCCGATTTTATTAATAAAACCTGTGAAGAGAAGGTGAAATTAAGGACCATTTGAGGGGTAATATGGAAACATAACACAATAGAAGGTTGATAAAATATATACATGTATGAAGTTCATCTAAATGAAATCACTAAATAACGAGGGAGAGAGTGTGTCATCTCTTGTCACCAAATAAAGCTTCTAGTGCTGGTACTGGATTACATCCAACTGAGTTGTTTGTCAAAGATGAGAATCCCTAAATAACCCAGGCTGTTACCAGGACTATATTTTGTTCTCCACAAACTGATGGCAAGGCCCCATTGCTAAAGAAAACACCTACACAACTCATTGAATATGGAGAGGTTGAGATGGAGACTATGTTGTAGTGTCATGGGTATAGGAGGGTACTCTGCAAGCCGCAAAAGGAGAAACATAAACACCAGCCCAGACACAAACCCTGTGATCTACAATAGTGTTCTGCCTGCAAGGTATGTTAGTGGAATGGTGGTACAAAGTGTGTGGGAGTAACAAACCAATGTCCGATTTGGCTGAAGGTCCACTCCACGAGATGGAACCCATACCCGACCCTGCTTGGGAGACCGTGAACCTGAGACTAGATAGTTCAGGAACCTAGGGGAAAACCAAATACTACTTTTATTAAAACAACAATGACAAAATGACTCCTAATGATATTCTGCTACACTCATAATGCCTTATCAGTCATCATTAGAGAAGCTTCCTCCTGCAGCAGATGGGGACAAATACACAGACTCACAGCCAGATCATTATGCAGAAAGTGAGACCTTGGAACACTCAGCCCTAGAAGGGATGTCTCTAGGGGAGGAAGTGGAAACTTTGACTTGTATTATTTATAAAATAATAATAATAATAAAGGGATGTCTCTACCAAATGCCTCCCTTCATGGCTCAGAAAACCATGTGGAAGAGGAGGCAGGAAGAATGTAAGAGCCAGAGGGAATGGAGGACACCAAGAAAACAAGGCCCTCTAAATCAACAGGATTGATGCACATATGAACTCAGAGAGTCTAAGGCAGCATACACAGGGCCTGCACAGGTCTGTATCAGTTCCTCCAAGTATTTATTATGGCTTCCAGTTTAGTGTTTTTATGGGAGTTTTGAATGAGTAAGTCTCTGTTTCTTGTGCCGTCTCTTAGGTTCTTTTCCTTCTGTTTCTTTGTTTTGTTCAATTCTGATGTATTAGTTTTTTGTTCTCTCTTTTATTTTATTATTAAAGAAAATAAGTCAGATTATGGGGTCTGTAGGTGAGGCTTTGGTTTTTTCATAAAAGAGCTGTGGACAGAAAAGTAACAATAACTCCCATAATTTAACAGGATCACTCCAGATCCTAAGTAGAGTTAAAATAAAGAGGCTCTTGCAAAAATAAATAAATAAATAAAATACAAAAAAAAAACTGGGTGAGGGAAGGTGGCAGAGATCAGGGTAGCAATAATGAGGATTAGAAGAAGTAGTCAGATTCTGGGTCATTTGAAAAGCACAATCTGCTGATGAATTGAAGAGATGTTAAATAGTCCAGCTACTTCAGATATGGAAAACTAGATCTACCCTATGGATATTTGTCTGGAAGTCTCCAAGTCAACATATTACAGAGACACTTGTGCATCGATGTTTATTACAACACTGTTCATAGCTAAGTAATAGAGTCAAACTACGTCTCTAATAACAGAGTAACAAATAAGAAAGGGTGTGTATTACACAAGGGAATTTTTTCAACATAAAGAAGAATGAAGCTATGTTATTATCAAGGAAATAAATGAAACTGGAGATAAGTTTGGCCCACCTCAGAAAGACAAATATTAATATGTTTTCTCTCATTTGTGGTTCCTAGATTTTATTTAGTCACATAAAACCATGAATATGCCTATAAAACAACATTAGATGTGAATAAAGGCAGATAAATGAAGGGGAATAAATGAAGCAAATGAAAGAGGAGAGGGAGAAAAAGAAACAGGGAAGTGGGGGGATATGTTTACCACAAAGCATATCTGTAAAAAATTAAATTGATAAATAAGATTAAAAAGAAAAAAGAGAATTCTACAGTGTACGGCTGGGTAAATTTTGTGTTATGACAAAACAATTTACAATTCCAATGCTATCTCAGTGTTTGATATACTACCACCAGTCACAAACACTAAAAGCAGAACATGCAGTAGATATAGTCTTGAACTCTTGTCTAGGTAGAGAATTTCTGAAAGCTATATTTAAGAACCTGAACAGTCTTCTCTCATCAGAAGGTAGTGAATTTTATGAATGAAAAATCGGTGACAAAATCTTTCCATGAATTGCTAAGTTCTTGATATCTTACACCATGGAAACTGTGAGGAGAAATGTGTTTCTATAGTCCTAGCTGAAATAATAGAGAACCAGAGTCAATAGCCATGTAGGTACTATGTTCTATGAGAATGCAGATGATATATATATGAATCTATTCTTAGAAAGCATGGAAACATGAGGATTTGGGTCAACAAGTGAAATACTTCGGAGTGCACCATTTAAGAAGGTACTCCACTTACTCTCAGAATACTGTAAGTAGCAAGCCTATGCCTGTAAGGCCCTGAATAGGTGCTTCAAGTTTTGAGCCCCAGTTACTTTGTCTTACCCTTGTTCTTCATCCGAGCTTTTCAAGTATGACATTTAAACTTGGACAATATCATACATGTGAATTCTGTTTTATGGGCAGTTTTACCCACCATTTCTCTCTCTCTCTCTCTCTGTCTCTCTCTCTCTCTCTCTCTCTCACACACACACACACACACACACACACACACACACACACACACACACACAACACACACACAAAACCCTCCTCAATGAAACCTTTCTTCTTCCCAACAAGTCCCCCACTCCAATTCTGGTATCTTTTTTTCCGACCCACTGAGTTTAACCGTAGTCGCCTGCATGAGCATGAGTGTGTATGGAGTTTTTACTGGAACATAGGCAATGTATCAATGGCTTTATCACAGAAGAAATTACATGACCATATCTAGCAACTACTGGATTATCTGCTCACAGTCCTTTACTGAGGGGTGGAAGCCTTACAATCCTCTCTGTCATGTATGATGAAACAGTGAGAGGTCTAATCTTGTACAGTTAACAACAGAGTTCATATATGTAATAGCTGTGTCTAGAATACATTGTTTTGTAGGATCCCTTCCCAAACTCTGACTCTTATATTCCTTTCATTCTCTTCTGCAATGTTCCCTGGATCTCGAAGGGGATAATCATATGATTCACTTAGGACCTAGTACTCTACAGTCACGTATTCTCTGCACTTTGACCAGTTGAGTTCCTATGTTACCTTACATCCACTGTGAAAAGACTCTCTTATGATAAAGACTGAGAACAACATATAGACGTGGATATTAAGAAGGCTGTTTGATACCATATCCACTTTAGCAAAACAACAGTAGTTGGTTTTCTCCTAGCGCCTATGACCTCCTCAGCCACAGGCTCTTGACCAGGTTTCTAATATAAGGTATGAGTTTCCATCTGTGGTGTGAGCCTCAAATCCAATCAGAAAACACTTTGTTACCCCCATAATAGTCATGCCACTATTGTACCAGTAAGTGTATCTTGGCAGGCAGGCCATTGTCATAGTTCATAGAGTCCACAGTTAGATAGGACTGCTAACGACTTTCCCAGCAGCTTGCTACCCAACATGGAGGAAAATTCCAGCTTATTCCACTTGAATTCTGGTGTCTTTAGTAATAGGGTCTTATGATATAATTCTGGTGGGCAAAGAAGGATGTTGTTTCAGTGGCATCTGTAGCCTCCTTTACCAACAGCTCATAGGAGGGTATCCCAGACCTGGTACTGGAGTTCTCATTTAGTAACCTTTGGCTTCTAGAAGGAGCATTATCCACCCATGCAAGAGGACTCTAATCTTTTTAATTGACTTACAAAATGGTAGGTTTGCACAGGACTTTCTCATCTATCCTTAGTTTTAGTTAACTCTTCCCATCTTGTTTCCTCCATTTCCTGATATCTGCTCCAAATTAAATCTTTCCACCCCAAGTTTTCCCCTTCTCCACTTTCATATCAAATGTTCTTCTAGCCTCCTTCCTTAATGTTTCTTTTTCCACTCCACATTTAATGATCTCTTTCTAGCTTCCTGACCTCCATGACACTCCAACTTAAACATATCAGTCGAAGAATTCTAAGCTAAGGCTTGCATATGAGAGAGAACATGTGCTTATCTATTTGGGTCTGGATATCCTCACACAGTATAATTTTTTTCAGTTCCAATTTCCTGAAATTTCATATTAATTTGAATAAAATTACATTGTATATATGTACTACAATTTCATTATCAGTTCACTGATTGATGGACATCTAGGCTCCTTCCATTTCCTGGTATTGAGAATAATTTCATTTTATGACCACTCTCTTACCTATCTATGCATTCTCTTTATTACTCTGATTCCAGCAATCCTGCAGTAAAACCTCCAACTCATTGATGCTTCCAACTTTTCCCTGTATCTCATTCCCTTAATGTCTTCTGATACACCCACTTAAAATTCTAGAAGTACTCACTATAATTACTCCAATTTTATTGATAGTTTTCATTCATTAAACTTATTTTACAAAAACTGAAGTCTTGTTAAGCCAAACTTTGCACTGACTTTTGTTCTTTCATTCATTCAGCAGAATTCAGAAGTTGTTAAAAATTACACAACCATTTGCTTTTTTCTTTCTTTTCCTTTCTTTTCTTTTTTCTTTTGTTGGTTTTTCAAGACAGGGTTTCTCTGTGTAACTGCTGTGGCTGTCCTGGAACTCGCTCTGTAAACCAGGCTGGCTTCAAACTCATAGAGATCTGCTTGCCTCTGTCTCTTGAATGCTGCGATTAAAGGCGTGTGCCACCACCATCCAGCTATTTGCTTTATTTCTGAGCATCATCAACTGAGTCTTAATCCTATTAGCAAGCACTTGACACTTCTTTAATCATTCATTTCCTGCTTTTATGAATAATTAATTCATACCTTATCCTGTCTTCTCAAATCTCCTATACATATCTCCCAATGCCATTATTTGACAGCAAGTTTAAGAGAAATGAAAAAGTAATCTATCAAAAAGAGAGTAAAAAGAGCAACTGATAAGGTAAGAATAAAACAAGAAGTACTAGAAACCAATTGTGTTTCAAAGAATGGTTAACTGTTTTGACTACAGCTAAAAGGTAACCATTGCAATATACTAGACAGAGGTCACCAGTGACCTTAACAAAAGCTGACTTTCTGACAAAAACTTGACAGAACAAAAACTCAGGAGATATGGAGGAATAATAAGTATAGACAACATTTCAGAGGAGTTTTGTTACCAAAGAAAGAAAATAAGCTGGGCAGTATTTGATAAGAAAATGGTTAAGACAGTTTTTTTTTGTTTTAAGTTTCTGTTCATTTGAATAGGACAAGAGTATATTTATAAGCTATGAGAATAACTCAGTAAAAGGGAATGCAAAGACAACAACAGGTGATTTCAGAAGCAAGTGCTTAAGTTGAGAGACTGCCTTTAGGCAGGAATGTGAATAGTTCACCCACAACAACGGTTGAGAAGGTAGAATATAAGATGCCTGGCATGTGCTGTAGCATGACTTCTAGTTGTTCTTAATAATTAGAACCCAGAGTCAGATATAGGGGTGAATGCTGAAGATCAGTGAAGCAGAGAGGCCAGCCACTAAACAGTTCTTTTACCTCTACCAATGCTCTAACCAAAGAGGTGATCCTATCCTCAGAATGCATCTCCAGACTCCATCTGTCTCCACCAAACCTCAGACTGCAACTTTCTCCACTGAACCTCAGGTTGCACTGAGCTCCTGTCTGCTTCTGCTTTATATTCCTCTCTCCATCCAGCCATATCACTCCTATCTCCACCTCCCTAGTACTGGAATTAGAGGCATGGGATCCCAAGTGCTGGGATCACCTTTGTGTGAGCTCTGTTTCTCTTTTAGGCAGATTCAATCTTGTGTAGCCCAAGGTGGCCTTGAACTAACAGAGATCCCTCTGCCTCTGTCTTCCAAATACTGGGATTAAAGTGTGTGCCACCACTCCCTGGCCTCTAGTGGCTTAGCTCTGCACTCTGATCTTCAGGCAAGCTTTAGTTGTTAAAACATAAACAAAAATATCACTACAATGTGCAGAGAGGTCGTAGTATGAATCTATGGAAGTTCTCTTCCATGGTTCCTTGGGTTTTACAAACTAGAATATGCATGCTCTATCACTTTGGAGGGTATTTTACGAGTGAATAGTATTGTGGTTTGAATGTAAAATGTCTCCCATAGGCTCATATACTTGAATACTTAGTTTCCAGTTGGTGGATATAGTGGTTTGAATAGAGATGGCTCCGTGTTTAAGAACAATCACTGCTCTTGTAGTGGACCCAAATTAAGTTACCAGCACCCACATGGTGGCTCAAAGCTTGCCTGTAACTTCAGTTCTAGGGCAACTGATTCCATTTTCTGGCCTTCACAGGCTCCTGCGTGGTGTATATGAACTCATGCATACGCGCGTGCGCACGCGCACACACACACTAAATATATTAAAATTTTACATTTGACATAAAAAACAGACAAGTAGTAGAGAATTGTAGAAATTAAGTTCCAAGCATAAATTTTGTTTTCATCTAAGCAAAAGAATCAGAAACTGAAGTAGTTTAAGTAAGACCAAGAGTCGTAGCTTAGGGTGCCAAAGAGATGGATCAGCAGTTAAGGGCATTTGGCTGCTCTTCCAGAGGACCTGGGTTCAATTCTCAGCACACATATGACAGTTCTCAGCCATCTGCAACTCCAGTACCTAGGGCACCAGACACATAGGTAGTATATGTATATACACGCAGGCAAAATACTCATTATACAAAAAATAAAAAATTAAATCTTTTTAAAGAGTCATAGTTTATTAATCACATTTTCAATCATCGTAATTTTTACAAAAGTCTTTGAAGCAATACCTTTATTTGCTAATGGTGGTATTAAGATTTATTTTAAGTTAGGCATTTATTAAAAGGCGGGTCCAATATTCCATTCAGGCCAAGAGTTCCAAAGCTGGTATGGCATCTTTTCTCATTCTGTATCTCATTAAGACCAAAGTTTTGCAAATAAAAATAGATATATTATTAAACAAAAATTAATGTTTTATTGTTATAAAAGACACAGGTTAGTCATAGCAGTAGCAAATGTCTTTAATCCCAGTACTTGGGAGGCAGAGACAGGTAGATCTCTATAAGTTCAAAGCCAGCCTAGTCTACCTACATACTAAGCTCTAGGCCAGCCAGAGTTGTATCGTGAGAACATCCCTCCCAAGGAAGAAAGAAAGATCACAAGTGTTTAAACTATATTCATTCAAATTGATGATAGATATAAATTTCTAAGTAGATACATATTTATTTGCATGTTATGATATACTCCCACCCTAGCGTTTTCATAGAGCTGAGGATACAAACAGGGCTTAGTGCATGCTAGGCAAATGCTCTACCATAAGCGACATTCTCTGCCCCTGAAACAACATTTTTAAAATCTGAAGTTTCTTTGATTTTTAAATATCTTTCCTATCATTATCATCATAGCCACTATTTGTGTGTGTGTGTGTGTGTGTGTGTGTGTGTGTGTGTGTGTGTGTAGGACACATGTGGAGGTTAGAGAACAACTTTGTGAAGTTGGTTCTCTCCTTCCACCTTTATGTGGGTTCAGGGGATTGAACTCAGATCACCAGGCTTCTGACAAGTATCTTTACCCACTGAGCCATCTCACTGATCCTAGGGGTTCTTTTAATGTTTGATGTGTTTATTTTTGTTTGTTTTAAACACAAATCTGTTGCCTCAAAATAAGATAAATAAGATAAAAACAAGACTATTATATAAGAATCTTGGTATGAAAATATGAGACAAAACAGTAAAAGAAGGACTCTCCTATGCCAAGCTGATGGTGATGAATTCTTTTTCAAAAAGAAAAAGAGTATAATAGTGGATAAATATGAATTACCTCTAGAGCAAACTGTATAGCCAAACTTAGGATTTTGGTAGGTGAAACTTCACTTTCAAATAGACCATCATCATCCAGTTCTTCATCTGTTAATAATTTCTCTAAAGTATGGACCACCTGTAAAGCTGAAATAAACAATAAGAATGTGAGATATTTTCATCAAGGATAATACTTACTTATGGTTAATTATATCATAATGGATTTTGAATCACCTTAAGATAGTCATATTTTTAGAAATATAAAATTATTAAGTCATATGAATTAATAAGCCATCAAGAAGGACTTGAATATTAGAAAAATGCCTAACTGAGCAACTACACTTTTGTAAATTTATCTATACAATTAGCTTCAAAAGTAAATAAATACAAGATGTTCATCTAGTACTATTTGACCTGGATGGAGGGGGGGAGGACCTTGGACTTCCCACAGGGCAGGGAACACTGACTACTCTTTGGACTGGAGAGAGAGGGGCAGGAGAAGGAGGGAGGGGGAGGGAAATGGGAGGTGGAAATCTTTAAGTAAAAGTAAATAAATAAAAAGAATAAAATATGGAACCTAGAGCCTAAATTACATTACTAATAGATGGACTGGATGCATTGTGGAGCACCAAAATTGGGGGTATTTATAACACTATTAAAATGAAATGAGGTCTTATATCCCATTATTTGTCATAAAGGTAATTATAAATTAAGTGGATACAAAAGATATTAAGTGACATATAAGTTATACCTAATAATCCAAAAATGAGACAAAAGATTTCAGAACAAAGAACAATTACCTAGAATAGGATATTTCAAGCTGATAAATGAATCAATTCAATGAAGATATAAACCAAATTGTTTATAGATCCAATGACAAAATTTCATAATATAAGATGCAAAAGTGGGCTAGTGAGATGTGTTAAGACCTTCATCCACAACCTGATGATCTGATTTTATACCTGGGACCCACATGGTGGAAGGAGAGAACCCAATCATTAGGTCCAGTCAATGGATTTACCTCCAGATCTAAACCTGTTTCCAGACACAAGCTTCACTGATCTATCTGAGACATGCCCAAGGACATAAACAACACGCTTACCAATCACTCTGCCCCAAATCTTCAAATGAACTGACTGATGAAAGGACTTTCTAGATCAAGCGATTTGACAACAACCACAGACAGTAATTCCCTCCTTCCTCAAATATGCAGACATCAATGCAAGGCCACAAAGATCAAACACAATCATGGAATACATTACTCCAGTAGTAAATAAGGTAAGAGTCTCTAAAAGAACTGGAGAGTCATACAAACTGCAAACACAGACCTGTCGTCCTAGCATTCTGAATACCAAGGTGTTAGGCTCACGTGTCCATAGGCATTTGAAACCAGCCTGGGTAATAATAAGATATTTAAAAAAGAAGTGTAGATTTGTAAACTGCCCAATTAATAATGCAAAATAACACATTTCAAAGAAGCTTGATAAACATCAAGGATGCAGAGAAACAGGGCTAGTGAGATGCTTGTTGCTAAACCTGATGACCTGAATTTGATCCCTGGAGCTCACACGGCTGAAGATGAGAACTGACTCCAAGTTTTCCTCTGATTGCCACACATTTTTAAAACAATACATTTCAAAATAGATGTAAGTATCCATTTAGACTCTAAACTTTGGAGGAAGGTGACAACTGCCTAAGCAGATTTAATGCAAGCAAGACTTAACCAAGACATTATCAAATAATACAAAAGCAAAGACTGAAGATCTTGAAAGCAGCAGCTGAAAAGAGGCAGCACATAAAGGGTGTGCCAATAGTCTAGCAGCACTGACGTTTCTTGGCAGAAACATTACCAGCCATGAAAAATTGAGAAGACAGATCCAAAGTACAGATGGAAAAAACTGCTAACTAGGAATACTTGGCAAGGAAATTAAGGGCAATGAAAATTCCCAGATAAACAAACATTAAAGGAACTGAAGGAAAAGTATAATGATTAGCAAGATCAAAACTAAACCATCAAAGTATACAGTTAAATTCAAAATAATCTTGATAAGTGTGTAGCTCACCTATAGCTTTAGAATGAAGGTTAAAACTAAATTATTAAAAGATATCTATAATAATTTTAAAGAATATTTAATATAAAGTATAAGTTGATCGAAAATATAAACTATGGGGAAGCAGGTGGATGGTATGATCAAAGTAAAGTAATTATCAGCTAAAAACAGCCTATTTATTATGTTTTAAATAAGCCTGTGATAATCACAAAAACAAACTATAATTATTACATGACATATAGTAATCAAAGTAGATAACCATAGAATATCACCTGATTACAAAGAAAGACGGCATGTAGAAAGGAGCAAAAGATATATAAAACAGTAAGAATTAGTGGAATGGCAATAAGTCCTTGTGTAAGGATGAAAAAGGAAAGGTGAAGTTTTTTGGCGGGCCCTGCCAAGGAATACCACTAAGCAAAGATGCTGTGCACAACGAAGTTAGTGCAAGATGTTAATTGGGGGAGGAGGACAAAGAATGAAAGGCCATGTTGGAGTGAGGATATGAGAGAGGCAGGCAGACAGAGACAGTGAAGAAACGAGAGGAAGAAGCAAGAAAGTAAGCTGTGCCTGACAGGCACTCTTAAGGGTTGCACATGTCACATAGCTTATGGTATGATGACATAACTGCTTTGGTGGCAGAGGCAGGCTGCCACCATGGTGGCAATTAACACTTTGGATATCAATAATTGTCTTGAATGTAAATGACTTAATTCTGTAATCAAAACATACAGAGTGAGTGAATGGATTAAAACCAGGGAAATATTGTATCTATAAGATACTTTTCAAGAAAGCCTTTTAAGGACACATAGTTTGAATGTGATGAGGTAGAAAAAGACATTCCACATAAATGCATGGCAAAATAGAGCTAGATTATCTGTTTTTATACAAGCCAAATTAAATTATCAGCAAAAATTAAAAAAAGACAAAAAGACCATTTCACAGTACTAGAGTATATTTCTTATGGTTGAGATTATAACTACAACATTTCTCCCTTCCTTTTCTTTTTTATTAAAGAAGCTAAGGCAATTTACTTGCATGTATTATATACCACTTTGGAGAGTCACTATTTTATACACAGGTATAATATTTCAATTTGAGAGTCTCTCTATCATACATTTTCAACAAATTTTACTCTTAATATTATTCCATTTATAATATTTGAATATTTTATACACAATTATTTTTATTTAAATGATATCTTTTTTCATTTATTTTACATACCAACCAGTTCCCACTCCCTCCTCTCCTCCCATCCTCTCCCCTTTCCCATCTTCCCCTCCCCATCAACTCCTCCTCCATCTCTGTTCAGAATGGGGCAGGCCTCCCATGGGCTTGCACAAAGCATAGCACATCAAGTTGAGGCAGGACCAAGATCCTCCCCTTACATCAAGGCCAGGCCAGGTAATCCAGCATGGGGAACAGGTTACCAAAAGCCAGATATGTGCCAGGGAGAGCTCGTGCTCTCACTGTTAGAAGAATCAACTAAGAGATTAAGCTACATTATTGTCCCACACATGCAGAGGGCCTAGGGCAGTCCCACGTAGGCTCTCTGACTGTTGGTCCAGTCTCCACAAGCTCGGGTCAGCTGTTTCTGTGGGTTCCCCCATGATGAGCCCCCTCTGATGTGGGATTCCCCTCTGTATGCTGTGAATATGTTTTATTACCATTGGTTAATAAAGAAGCTACTTGGGCCCACAGCAGAGCAGAATAGAGGAAGGCAGGAATTCCAGAGATAGAGGAGAAAAGAAAGCAAGAGTCAGGGAGCTGCCCAGGAACCTTACCAGTAAACCACGAGCCTCATGGTAAAATAAAAAAATAATAAAAATGGGTTAATTTAAGATGTAAGAGTTAGTTAACAAGAAGCCAAGCAATGTTTTAAATTAGTACAGTTTCTATGTGATTATTTCAGGTCTGGGCCGCCGGGAAACGGACAAGCAATCTCCTACTACACCCCTGGCTGGTATAATCCCTCCTCCCTTTCTTCTGCTAGACTGTCAGAGCTCAGTATAGTACTTGTCTGTGGGTCTCTGCCTCTGCTTCATTTAGTTGCTGGATAGATTATCTGTGATGGCAATTATGGAAGTCAACAATCTGCTTATAGTAGATGGTCAGTTTTCAGGCACCCTCTCCACTATTGCTAGGAGTCTTAATTGGGGTCATCCTTGTGGGTTCTGGGGGTTTCCCTGGCACCAGTTTTTCCTTAACCCCAAAATGCTCCCCCATCAAGAAGTCTCTTTCTTTACTCTCCCCCTCCATCCTTCCTCCATCTGCCTCCTGCACCCAGCCCACCCAATCCACTCCCTCTAGTTCTCATCCCTTCATTCCCCCAACCCCTGCCTCCAGTTTACCCAGGAGATCTTTTCTGCTTCCCTTTCCCAGGGAAACCCATGCATCCCTCTTTGGGCCCCCCCTTGTTATAAAGCCTTTCTGGGACTGTGGATTATAGGTTGATTATCTTATACATTACTCTTAATAACCATTTGTGAGTGTGTACATACCATGTTTGTCTTTCTGGGTCGGGGTTACCTCACTCAGAATGGCTTTTTTTCTAGTCCCATTCATTGGCCTGCAAATTTCCTGATGTCATTGTTTTCAACAGTTGAGTAGTACTCTATTGTGTAAATGGACCACATTTTCTTTATCCATTCTTCAGTTGAGGGGCATCTAGGTTGTTTCCAGGTTCTGACCATTAGGAATAATGTTGCTATGAACATAGTTAAGACAGTGTCCTTGTGGTATGATTGAGCAACCTGTCTAAATTGGTATCGCTGGGTCTTGAGGTAAATTGATTCCCAATTTTCTAAGAAACCACCGTACCAATTTCCAAAGTGGTTGTACAAATTTGCACTCCCATCAACAATGGAGGAATGTTCTCCTTACTCCACATCTTCTCCAGCATGTGGTGTCAATATGTTTTTGATCTTAGCCATTCTGTTGGGTGTAAGACTAATTCTCAGAGTTGTTTAGATTTTCATTTCCCTGGTGACTAAGGACGTTGAGCAATTCCTTAAATGTCTTTCAGCCATTTGAGATTCTTCTGTTGAGAATTCTCTGTTTAGATCTGCACCCCAATTTTATTTATTTTATTTTTTGTGTTGTTTCTTCTTATTTATTTTTTGTATTTCTTTTCCTCTCATATATTAAATACCAACCACAGTTTACCCTCCCTTCTCTCCTCTCAGTCCCTCTCTGCCATCTTCCCTTTCTCACAGATCCACTTCCCTGTTTCTCTTCAGAAAAGAGCAGGCCTCCAAGGGATATCAATCAAACATGTCATAGAAAGATACAATAAGACTAGGCACAAAATTGCATATCAAGGATGGACAAGGCAACCCAGTAGGAAGAAAAAGATCCCTAAAGCAAGCAAAAGAGCCAGAAACAAACCTGCACCCATTGTTAAGAGCTCCACGAGAATGCCAAGCTACACACACATAACATATACTCAGAGGATCTAAGTCAGACACATACAAACTCCCTGATTGTCACTTCAGTGTCCATGAGCCCCTATGAGCCCTGCTTAGTTGATTCTTTTTAATTCAAACATTTTTTTGCTTTGTAAATAATACCATTCAAAATTTCCACCTCCTCTCCTCCTCCCACTTTCCTCCACTCACCCTCCCTCTTCCCCCTCCAGTCCTAAGTGAGGGCAGGGTACCCTGCCCTGTGGGAAGTTCAAGGCCCTCCCCGGTCCATCCAGGCCTAGGAAGGTGTGCATCCAAATAGACTAGGATCCCAAAAATCCAGTACATGCAGTAGAATCAAATCCCAGTGCCATTATCTATGGCTTCCACATTCAGAGAGTCCAGTTTGAACCCATACTCGTTCAGTCCCAGTCCAGATGGCCTTGGTGAGCTCCCCTTAGATCAGTCACACCGTCTCAGTAGCTGGACAAACCCCTCGCGGTCCTGACTTCCTTGCTCATCTTCTCCCACTTTCTTCTCTTCAACTGGACCTTGGGAGCTCAGTCCGTGCACCCCAATTTTAATTGGATCATTTGTTATTTTGATGTTTAGCTTCTTGTGTTCTTTATATATTTTGGGGCTCAGCCCTCTGTCATGTGTCTCTACCTTCCTTTTCCTCCCTTCAAACCCTTCCCTATAACTTTCCTTGCTCTCTTTCAAAGACCTCTTTTATTCATTAATTGTTATTGCATGCATATGTATACATGTATTTACACACATATAAATATAGCCTGCACAGAATGTATGTCACTTGTATGTGTACTTTCAGAGCTGACCATTTGGTATTGGATAACCAATGAGTGTACTCTCCTCTAGGGAAGACTATTTCTCCTACTCTCAGCATTCCTTAGTTGCCTGTAGTTCTTTGTGTATATGCTTGGGTCAGTCAACATCCTGTCATGGAGAAGGGAAGAAATCTTGGGCTCCACACTTCCTTGAATATTTAAACACATTTACTGGTTAATAGGAGAGGGGAGTATTTTATTCTGTGGTGTGACCACTGATAAGGTGCTCATGCTCCTATAAATAAGCCTTTACCCATGCTTCATGTAAACAACCCTAATGAAATTCATTAGGTCTTCAAAAAAATATGGAGAAGGGGAACTAGTTGAGGAAAAGGAGGGGCATCAGTGGGAGATCAGAAGGACAATAAAGAGTAACAGGAGGTAAATATGAATATGATTGAAATATATCATATCCATATATGAAACGTCATAATAAAACTTACTATTCTATATAATCAATATATACTATTTAAATAGAAACATTTAAAAGGGATGGTAAAAATGGCTTAGTTGGTAAAAGTGCTTACTTCACAAGCCTGCTGACCTAAGTTCAATCCCAGAACCCATATGAAGGTGGGAGAGAACCAACTCCATGAAGGTTTTATTTAAAATCCAAATACTGTGGCATCATGTACAAATATACACACTCTCACACACATAAATAATTTTTTAGTTTAATAGGTTTTGAAATAACTCTATTTAAAATAAAGTTAAAGGGAAAGGTTTAATAAGGAAACTTTTCACATTTCACTGATAAAAATGCCTCATGAAATTTAAAGTTCTTTTTTCCCTTAATATACTATATCAACATGCCTTTAATCCCAGTATTTGGGAGTCATAGGCAAGTGGATCTCTGTGAGTTCAAGGCCAGTCTGGTCTACAAAGTGAGTTCTAGGACAGCCAGGGCTACATAATGAGACCCCGTCTTGAAAAACAGTAAGAAATGTGTGTGTGTGTGTGTGTGTGTGTGTGTGTGTGTGTGTGTGTGTTAAACAAATGTCCAGAAGTCTGTACCGAAAACAGTAAAGAAAGACATGAAAAAAAATATTAGCCTTGATACAGAGCTAACTCTAACTACTCTTTTATTATTTTTGAGGTATATAACACTTTTTATTATATATTAAATTATCTTTTTTCTAGCATGAATAAGAGAATCCCTGGTGCACAGTAACTGTAAATAGTTTAGTGATTAGATTGGTATAGTTTCTGCTCCATCTATTTGCATAAGCATCTCAATTTCCTTTATAAATGGCAACTTGTCTACAGTTCAGACTGCTTCAGAATTTGCACAACTACCCAAGGGTAGAAAGGCTGAAAACCTTAAATGAGTACATGTATATACATAACTAATTAAAGATACATATGTGTGTGCTGACACACCAGCTAAGAAACTATGCTTGAGTTAATGGGAGAACACAGCACTGATGGGATATGCATCATGTACATACCATTCTATCACTATCACTTTGTGAAGAATAATTCCACTTAAAGACTGGGGTTTTTATTATTGTTTTACAACATTAGTGAACAGAGTCAAAAGGTACCCAAAGACTTTGGTTTTTAGGTCAATTCTTAACTGATGTAAATTTTTATTAAGACTGTCCCTTCCCATAACTTTTAAAACTTTTGAGTAGGCTGGCTCAAATGGCAAAGTATAAACAAGAACAGTGATAAAAATTATCCCCAATTCTTGTTCAATATTTTCCCATTTCAGATCATCTAGATAGGTAGCTGTGTTTTTTTTTTTACTTTCTCATACCCCCCCCCCAGTTTCTTTGTGCATTGTTGTATAATTTTATGCAAAAGTAATTATACCTATTCAGCACAGTTATCTTCAAAACAGTGTATCTATTTTCTTATTGTGGATTTTTATTCTTTGGGGATTTTCATTGTTCACATTAATACGCAGAGTATTTATACCTCTGTCAGAGTTGCCCTCCATGACTGCAATCTTGAATATATAAAACTGAGTGAAAATGTTTGTAGGATCCTGTTGCTCAGTTTCTGTTACTGCCTCTTTAGCCTGAAAAGAAAAACATAGAATTGATTTTATAAAAGTCCGTATAGTATTTTACTAATATCATTGATAGTCACAATAGTTGAGGGGTCCTCAACTAAGAAAAGAAAGGAATCTAAAAAAAATTAGAGACCTATTGTCTTAGAAGGCTACAGAAATAGTTTTGCTTCTAGAACCAGAGTGAATAAGCCATATCAAAATAACTTTTCTTCTGAAAACAACCATACACGTTGAATAATATGCTTAGAATTTTTCTAAAAATATTAAATAAAATAATAGGACAAATGGAAAAGTAGCAACACATTTATCAAACCAAACCTAAGGAAAAGTGAAGGCACAGAAAGGTAAGCAGAGAATTAAAACTAATTTTGGCTGGTGGGTATTTGTGAATGTAGACAAATGTTTACTGAAAATTTGACGGGTCTTGGTAAATCAGGAACTAGATATCAAGTTCCCCAAGCTCACATGGTTAGACTAAGTCAGAATAAACCTGTACCTACTCATAGCCATTGCAGAAGAGCACAAAGAAAGTTACTCTGGCACTGAGCAGAAGACAGCACAACACACAGGGAAATGTTCCTTGAGCTATAATACAAGTAGACTTGCTTGTTTACAGTCCTAAATTACAGAATCTGGTGGCTAGAGGGCTCAAAAGACCTACAGTTATGAATAACTGCTCCCAAACCTATTAAGGGATATTCATTTTCAGCTTCAAAATATTTCATAAAAATTTTCAACAATGATGAGCTGTAAACATTAACCAAGCACCATATAAAACCAGACGCCATAAAAGAATAACAGCAGAAATGACAGCTAACAGAAACAGATATTCAAGATTCAGAAACTGGAATAATAAAACTAGTGACAAAACATCTATGCTTTCAAAGTTCAAAAAATAAAAGTTATATTAAAAATGCAAGTAGGCAGATTAATAGTAGTAAGTACCTAGTGAAACAATTATAGTGATTATTCAAGCTTATATGCATTCTAATTAGTTATTTCTATGCTGTAACAGTTTTAACATTTTTGACCATCAATGAACTTCATGGTGTTTGTCCACAGTCTGGACTGGGTCCTAGCAGCAGGTGTTGCACTGGGGCATCTTGTCCAGTGGTCAGCATCATAATCCAGGTGGAGACATCATGGTGCCCCATAATCTTTTTTGGAAGCTGTGGTTACTGCTAGGATCTCAGAGTCTCTGTCTAATATAAGCTTTTTAATCATTATTTTAAATGTCATATTCTGCAGATATCTGAAGTATAAGGGCTGCCTGTGAATATCTGATTTGTTCCTAGTTACTTGTTTAAAGTTTAAGTTTGAAAACATATACAGGGACCTAAATAAGGCTACTCCCAGTAATTAATTATATCAGTACTATAAGGATGACTAACTTGCACCTCCTAACAGTCCATAATAAGTTAGCAGCTTTTATAAGACCGGAACTTTACATTCTGTCAGGTATAACCTTAAAAAAATAATGATTTTGAATTGAAGCTAATAAAGGGTCATTGTGAGGGTAAAAAAAAAAAAAGAACTTCATGGCTCTTAAAAGTTTGAAAAAAGGAAACTTCTTGAAGTGAAATGTATAATAAGTAAAATGAAAATAAAACAAATACGTTGAATAGTAGGTTAGAAATAGATGAAGATGAATTAAATGGAAGGTAAAAGAGAAAAGAAGTAACAAAGAGGATGGAGTAAAGCACTGGTAGAGGATTCATGCCTAGCATGAACAATGCCCTTGGTTTGGCCTCCAGCGCCATAATCATGACAATAATAAAATACTATCATAAAGAATAAGTCAGCGAGAGAGATTATAAATATGGAGGGCAGTTAAGAAAGGATTGTATACTTTCTAGGCCAGTAACTAAAACAAGACACTAACTTTCATATGAGCGCAAGAGAAGATGAAATGTAAAAGAGAAACACTGAGGACCGTCTTTCCAACAAATGGTGCTGGAATGACTAGACATGCACATGCAAAAACTAACAAACACAGAAGCCTAGACACAGACCATAAAATTTTCACTGGAAATTAACCAAAAATAGATTATATCTTAAATGGAAAACTTAAAACTATAAAACTCAGGGCCTGGAGAGATGGCTCAGCAGTTATGAGCACTGGCTTCCAGGACCCAGGTTCAATTCCCAGCACCCACATGGCAGCTCACAGCTGTCTGTAACTCCAGCTTCACGGACTCTGATGCCAATGCACATAAAATAAAGGTAAATAACTTTTATAAAACAGGCAGAAAAAATTTTAAAAAATATAAAACTCACAGAAAAAGATCTAGGTGACTTTGAGTTTGGCAATAACTTTTTATGTATGAAACCAAAAGCATTTCCAAAAAAGAAAGACAAATGGCAAGCTAGACTCCATTAAAATTTAAAATTTCTGAATTTCTGATACAGATATGATAGAGCACACCTGCATTCTCAGTACTCTGACAGAAGGTTGAGGCAGGAAAACAGCAAGGTCAAGGCTAGCCTAGGCCTTGTAAACGGCAAATTACACATTAGGAGAAAATATAAAATTGGTGTAAAAAAAGACAGTGGACCAGTGGGATCAAATTGAAGATTATGACATAAATTCACACACCTATGAACACCTAATTTTTGACAAAGAATCCAAAATCACACAATGGAAAAAAAAAAGAGAGCCTCTCCAACAAATGGTGCTGGCATAACTAGATGTTGGCATGCAAGGACAATATAAATAGATCTATACGTATTGCTCTGCACAAAACTCAAACCCAAGTGGATCAAAGACCTCAACATAAATACAGATACACTGAATCTGATAGAAGAGAAAATGGGAAATAACCTTGAACACATTTGCACAGGAGATAACTTCCTGAATAGAAAACCAATAGCACAGACGCGGAGATCGGCAATTACTAAATGGGACCTTATAAAACTGAAAGATTTTTGTAAGGCATAGGACACTGTCAATAAGACAAAACAGAAGCCTACAGAATCTTCACCCGCCCCACATCTGACAGAGGGCTGGTCTCCAAAATATGTAAAGAACTCAAGAAATTAGACATCAAAAATAATCCAATTAAAAATGGACTACATATTTTAACAGAACTCTCAACGGAAGAATCTCAAATGGCTGAAACACACTCGAAGAATTGTTCAACATCCTTAGCCATCAGGGAAATGCAAATCAAAACAACTCTAAAATTTCATCTTACACCTGTCAGAATGGCTAAGGTCAAAAACACACTGACTCCGTATGCTGATGAGGATGTGGAGCAAGGCGGACATTCCTCCACTGTTGCTCTGGGAGTGCAAACTTGTACAGTCACTTTGGAAATTGGTATGGTGGCTTCTCAGAAAATTGGGAATCAATCTACCTGAAGACCCAGTTATATCACTTTGGCTGGCTTTTGGGAACCCATTCCTCATACTGGGTTGCCTCGTTCAGCCTTAATATGAGGGAAGGAACTTAGTCCTATGCTTTATTGACCCATGAGAGGCCTACCCCTTTCTGAACAGAAAGAGAGGAAAAATGAATTGGGAACAGAGGGAAGGTAGGGAGGGAACGGGAGGAGAGGAGAGAGGCAAAACTTCAGTCGGAATGTAAAATAAATGAATAAATTTAATTAATAAAAAAATGAAAAAAGAAAATATCTGAAAAACATGTAACTGACAAAGGACTGATACTTCTAATATATAATGAAGTTTTTAAAATTCAACAATAAGAAAACAACTAAATTATAAATTAAGCAAAACAATTGAAGAGCCACTTTATCAAGTAAGACATACATGTGGAAAATAAACACACAAAATGCCTAACATAGCATCAGTGTGTACAAATTAAACACTGAATGCTACTACACATTTATTATAATGGCTAAAATTCAAAGCTAATATTGGTAAGCTGTGGAGGTATGTACTAGAACTCTCATTCACTGGTGGTAGAAGCGAAAAATAATTTAGCTACTTTCAAAGAGAATTTCATAGTTTCTTTAAAACCAAACACATTTTTGCTATTAAAATCCAATCGTTGGTGGTGTTCTGTGACCCTGAGCCTAAGTAGGGAGCCTTACAACCCAACTGTCTGGCTGCCCACGAGCCACTGACGTCCTGCAACTCTGGACTCAGGTAGTCCATCTGTCCTCCAACATAGTCAACAGCCACCCTACCTACCACACAACCAAGGACTATGAGAAGTCCTGCAACCTCAAACCCAGGAAGGGAACTTTGAGCCTGCCTACCTCATTCATCAGGGTGCCCTAGACCATATGTAAGCTGTATCCCTAACTTGTGGCAGGGACCCTCAGTTTGGCCTCCATTGCTTTCTAAGGAATGGTGTGCTATCCTATACCCTGCCCCCAGGGAGTACCACCCATCCCTGTTGTAATCCTAGCCATTGATAATTAAAAATCACCTTTAGAAACCAATGACCCTTCCATCACTGTTGAATACCAGCAGGAGGATCTTCTAAAAGTACAGATGATTTGCTTCTAGGGTCAGAAGTTCCTTGCTACAGCTGGGACTGTTTTTGACACCCCATTTGCACATCAACACAGGGTTTCACCAAGATTGAACTCCAAACACATTCAGCTAGTTCACAACATGACAAATTGTAGAAACATCAAACAAAGATGCAAGCACTCACTCAACGAAAGTGAGGCCATATCAAGACTACCATCAATGATCTAACTTCAGATGCCTAAGGCTCATCAAAAAACGTAAGCAACGTGAATAACCAAAATAATGTGTATCTTCCAGAAATTATACCCAGTACCCCTATAATACTTTCCCTGAGAAAAGCAAGTTGGTTGATGTAGAAGGTAATGATTTCAAAATAGTAATTGCAAATGTGCTCAAGGAACTCAAAGGTGATATGCATAAATTCTGAAATAAAGACTGTGAAAGCACAAGCAAACAGTGGAAGGGAATAAAACAACTCAATTAAATTCTGAAAAGAGAATTTAATAAAAAGAGCTTTCTAAAAGCTAAAATAAAATAAACCTTGAAATGAAAAATTCAGTCAGTAAATTAAAAAGTCGATAGAAAGTCTCACCAATGGAATAGATCAAGTGGAAAAGAGAAGGCTAAAGCTTGAAGAAGAGGTAGAGAAATTGTACCAGTCAAAGAAAATGTTCAATAAAATATAAAATAGAAATAGAACATTTGGGAACTCTGAAACATTATAAAAAGGCCAAACCTATGAATTACAGATATAGAAGAAGGACAAGAAACCCAGGTCAAAGGTGCAGGAAATATTTCCAACCTAATTATAGAACAAAACTCCCCCAGCCTAAGGAAAAGATTCCTAGAGGCATGCAGAATATTAAATAGACAGGACCAGAAAAGAAATTCAAAACAAAGAAAGGATACTAAAAGCTATAAGAAGGAACAACTCACATATAAAAGCAAGCCCATCAGAATAACAACTGACTTTTTAATGGAGACTGTGGGAGCCAGAAGGGCCTTGACTGACAGTCAACAAGTTTTAAAAGAAGGGAGATGCCAGTACAGATAAAATATTCTGTGAAATTGTTATAGTTGATGGAGAAAGAAAACCTTTTCATGATTAAAAAAAACAATGTATTTAAGGACTTTATGAACACTAAGCCAGCTCTACAAAAGATACCAAATCCATCCACCCCTGTGCCAATAGCCACCTGCACAATCCGTGATGTGCGAACCTGCTTTCTACACGAGCTACCTTTGATGAGACACTCTTTTCCTCACCCATCCTTTCCTTTGCCAGTCATCTTACCTTGGTCTAATTCAACAGATTAGCCAATAGCTTTATCTTCAGCAAAGAATTCTACCAGAATTTCGAAGAAGAGCTAATACCAATATTCCTCAAATTGTTCCAAACAATAGAATCAGAAGGAACATTGTCAAACACCTTTTATGAGACTACAATTACCCTGATACCCAAACCACTCAAAGATACAACAAAGAAAGAGAATTACAGACCAATCTCCCTCATGAACATTGATGTAAAAATATTCAAAAAACTACTGGCAAACTGAATCCAAGAACATTAAAAAAAAAAATCATCCACCATGATGAAGTAGGCTTCATCCCGGAGATGCAGGGATGGTTCAACATATGAAAATTTGTCAATGTAATCCACCATGTAAACAAACGGAAAGAAAAAACACATGATCATCTCATTAGATGCCAAAAAAGCCTTTGACAAAATCCAACACCCTTTTATGATAAAGGTCTTGGAGAAAACTGGCACTAGGGAAATTCCCAGGAATCCACAAGGATGATCCCAGCTAAGACTCCTAGTAATAGTGGAGAGGGTGCCTAACTGGGCTTCCCCTATAGTCAGATTTGTGACTACCCTAATTATCATCATAGAACCTTCATCCAGTAACTGATGGAACCAGATGCAGAGATCCACAGCCAAGCACCAGGCTGAGCTACAGGGGAGTCTAGTTGATGGTGGGGGAGGGTCTTGGTCCTGCCTCAACTGACTGTGTCAGGCTTTATCGATTCCCCATGGCGGCCTTAACATTTCTGAGGAGTGGATGGGAGTGGGTTAGAGGGAGGTGAGGGGAGGGGAAGGAGGGAATGGAGGGAAAACTGTGGTTGGTATGTAAAATGAATAAAAAAATATAAATAATTCTTTAAAAGAAATGTGTGCATTTAATGGAATATTATTCAGTCTCAATAGAAAATCTGCAATGCGTCATAACAGGGATAAACCCTGAAGATGTTGCATTCACCGGAATAACAGAGTCATAGATAAACAAATAGTGTATGATTTCTACTTCTTTACAATATCTAAAATAGTCAAATTCATAGAATTTAAGAGTGAAATAGTGATTTCCAGGGATTAGAAGAGATTGGTAGGGAGTTACAAATTAATAACTAGTTATAGGCAAGCAAATTTTGATGTTATCAAAATTTGTCATATAATGTTATATTGAAGTCAGCAATACTGTATTATGCACAAGAAATTAGTTGAGGATAGATTTCATTTTAAGTTTAATAAAATTAAAAAGTAATACTATTTAGGTTTGGATCTTGTTTGTGGATTTTTAAACCATTGATTAAATGACATTAATAGTTACATATGGGACTGCTCATATATTTCTCGTTCTTTCCTTAATTCAGTATGATAAATTCTATTTTTTCTAGGAATGCATTCATGCATAAAGTTATTCAAATACCAATGCTCACTTTGTCTTTCTCATTTTCTTTCTCTCATTTTTATTCCTTCTTTGTCTTACTAGAAATTTGCCTGATTTATTAGTTTTTTCAAAGAACATGGTTTTGACTTTCTGGGTCCCTTCTACTATCTGTTTGCTCAATATATGGGAAATTTCGGCAGGTAAATAGTTTTCTTTAAAATGCTCTTTTGAGTTCATCTTGCACTTGTTTTAGTAATTTCTAGTGAAGAATATTTGCTTTAGCATTTACGATTTTCTTATAATATATTTATGCAAAATATTTAATGTATTTCCCACTAAGTGCTACTTCAGCACTAGCCTATAATATTTTAAGTAAAATTTTATTTGTATACTGCATCTATAAATATACATATTGTCAGTATAAAACCAATTATCACACAATGACCAAAACTACATAATCATTATCAATATTGAGAGATTTACAACACCAACTTCCCTGAATATGTCTTGGCCAGGCATACATTTTGATATACAGTAGGCTGGATAATTTATATGAGACTCTAAGAGGGAAAAATTTAACCTATAGTGGTAGAAAACATATAACTCACTACTTGGACCTGGGAGTTGATCTGGGGATTGAATAGAAAGGAAAACAGTAAAACCTTTTACATAATGCATATTCTAGATATTCTATATCCAGATTGTGATAGTGGTTACACTAGGGTATATATTTGCCAAAATTATTTAACTATATAACAAAGTGAATATATTTCAATATTTAAATTATATTTCAATAGTTATTTCTTAATGAACATAGCAATCATATGAGATCTTAGTTCTAAAATTAAAAAATCTATAGTCCTCCACAGTCTTTTTGACCAGACTAGAATTTATTAAATTATATTATCAGAACCAGATTTGTTAAATTATCAAACTAGAATTTATTAAATTTTATTATTAAACCATGCAATAGAGAGAGATCTGATGTTTGAAAATTCTTCTGATGCAAATATCTTCAATAACATTAAGATGAAGTAACCAATCTATCTGTATTTCAATACCTTCAAGAAGAGGGCATTCATATATTTTAAAAAACTAAACTGTAGATAAATCTAATTGTCAGATAAGGTCCTCTTGTCATGACTGAAAATTTCATTCACCCATGGAAACAAGCATTGTATAAATGTTTTCTTACTAGTAACCACACACATATTGAAAGAACTATACCATTTATTTCTTAAGTTTTTATTTTTCAAGTTTAAACTCCATACTGCCTTTTAGCTCTAGTCATGAAACGAGTTGCCTTCAGTGTCTTCGTTAGTCCTTGAATGCCTTCCTCTTGGCACATTAGAGCTTGTCAATATCTTTCTTCAAAATTAGTCCCCAGCCCAATATTATGCTTCAGATCTGCTACAGAGCATATCACAGAATGCTCACTGCATCCTTGTATGCATTGTGGAGTCACCCTCAGTATCTGTGCAAGATTGGATCCAGAGCTCCCTACTTCCTTTCGGATGCCAAAATCTGTGGATGCTCAAGTTTCTTGCTTATATATAACCTATACATATCCTCCTGTCTGTTTCAAATCATCTCCAGATTATTTAAAATACCTGATACAATGAAATGTGGTGTAAACCATTACTTCACCATATTATGTAACAAATACTGACAATATAGTCTGTACAAGTCCAGTACAAATCTGATTTTTTCTAAGTGTTTTTGAGCTGCACTAGGTTACATTCCTAGATGGAAAATGCATGGATACAAAAAGCTGACTGATTCAATATAATGTAAGTGAACTTTCTTAGTATTGTTTCTTGTTTAGTTCATAGACAACGAAAAGCCCCAAGTGATGCACATGTGCTTCTGTTAAAACCCCCATTCATCCATTCCATTCTATAACAGCTGGCTTTGGAGATTCAGCACAAGATGTTATTGTTTCCTGTTTGTCTCCATCTTCTGAGAATGGCTTCATTATTTCAGTATATCAAGGTTCCTTCGGATCTGACTGTCTTCTAACATATCAGTTGCCCTTTTTAGCTTTGTGCTACATTCAATGAATAGTTACAAACGGTCCTGATCTTCATATTCTTATTCTAATTCCATATGATATTCCACAATATTTGATACTTAATTTATACCTCTCTTTTGTTACTATATAATTATATTATACATGTAAATCTTGTCTCTGAAATAATATTTTAAAACATTTATATAGTGGAGTAAAGTAAATCTACTTATTCTATAGTACCATTTAAAATAAGCATTCAATTACTTGTTGACTTGAAACCTCAAGTTAGGTGTTTAATACAGTAGAACTTCTTTGGTTCAGCCAAAATTAATCTTCACCTCATATTTCATTAAATGCTTTCATTTACACCTATACAACTATATCTGAAGGGAAGGCAATAAAATCATTACAAAACCTTCAAAAGTACAAACAGAAGCCACAGTGCCATCTAGTGAATACCACTGGATTATGTACAGTGACCACAAGCTGTAATGGAAGGGTATGATATTTAGAGCTTTATATAGTCGGTAGAAACAATATGAAACCAGAAAATGAAAGATAAATATTCAGTAAGCAGTCTTATCTTTGTGGTTGTTTTAACTCTTACAGCCACTTTGTGGTCATATAACATTGCCCTTTTCCTGCTCAGGTTTTCTTCTTAGTAGTTATCACTATTTAATTAGTCACAGGTGAAGAGACTACTACAGTCGTTGGTAAAATCTGAAACACCCTCTGTTTTTGCAAAGTCCGCAGGTTAAGAATAGTTTTGTTGGTATTAGATGACTGAAATGAATCAAAAGACAAATATTTAACGCCACAAGAAAATCACATGAAATTCAAACTTTAGTATTCCTAAATATAAAGGTTTAATTAGATCACACTATGGGTACCTGCTTATATACTAGCTATGGCAGTGTTAGGTATACGAGAAGAGCTGAGTGTCCCATCAGGGACCATGTGACTTGAAAAATCTTAAGCATCTGCTGTGTAGCTCTTTACACAAAAACTGCTGACACCTATAACATATCATACTGGGGAAAAACGGCCTCTCCAGATAAAATAACTCCTCAGAGTCAGGCTATTTATCCTATCTGTTCATTCTTATATTCTCAATATCAATACTACTTAACATGTAGCACTCAGGAAATACTTTTAAATAAATAACTACTGAAAAATAGAAATAGTTCTTTTGGGTTAGAAAGTCTGGCAATAAAAAGGGGGACAATGGAACTGAAATTTGAAGAGAAGTGAAGGATGAAGGATTTCTTTTAATAAACAGCACTTGAAAATAATTGTAATAAAGGAGAAACGGCAAAGAAATATTTATGAACTAGGACTGAGATGTGCAGAGTAAAGTTACCAAAAAAAGTACTTATTTCTCTGAAATAAAAGAAAGGACAAGCGAAGAGGAAATACTTTGATGAAGTTCATGTCAGTTGCTACAAGCTCAGCAAATCACACATGGAGAGCTTTTGCTAAGAAAAGGAAGCAATCAAAATGGCAGACAATGAAACTAGCAGAGTTAACAATGGCAAGATGGGAACAGTAAAACACTGACGGGCTACATTTTTCCTCTCTCTAGCTTTCTATCTGTTCTACCATGTAGGAAAGTATTTTTTACATGTGCAAAGTATCCAGTGTCTGCGAGGAAGAGAGGAAGGATAAAATGAGAAATATGCTAAGCAACAAACAAGGTTACATGCTAATAAAACATACCAGTTTACTGCATGCCTAGTTTCTCCTCCTTACCGCTAACAACATTTGAACTCCAATTATAGGCTCAGTTCTGTACTAACTCGAGAACCAATCCTGTCGTTAGTCAGAGATGTTAAGAAGTACTGCTTTAGGCTATGGATGTGCTTCAGTGACAGGCCATTTTCCTAGTATATATGAGGCTCTAAGCTCAGACTCGAGCACCACACAAAAATTTCTAATTCTTGTAGAGCAAGACTAGACCTAGTCAACTTGCATTGCTCTTCTGGTAATTTTTTTAGATGGCTCTAAGCTGTGTCAAGTTTATAATTAATGCTAACATTTTTCTGTTCTTGATCTCCACAAAATCTTCTTTAGTTTAGCAAAAGGCATCAATGTGTGGTTTCCTGAGCTTGTAGCCACTGACATGAACTTCATTCACTTTCCTCCTCTTTATCCATCATGTAAATATCATTTCAAAGATAGGTTATGATAGTTGACTTTGGTTGTCAACTTGACTGGATCTAGAATTAACTAAGAGACATTAGCCTGGGCAGGTCTGTAAAGGTATTTTCTGGAAGGATAAGTTAGGAAAGAAGATCCCCCAGCCACTGAGTTTATGGCAATGCCTCCTAGACACAACCCAGATATAAGAAGGCCCAAGGGTACAGCTTTTTGCTTCCTGTTGATGAGTGCCTCTACTCTGTTGCTGCTACTACCACAGTTGCTGCCACTGCTACTGTCATACGTCAGTGTCATCAAAACCCAGCTTCTTCAGCCTTCCAATTGGGGACTGAAGACAAGTGACTTTTCAGGAATCCTCTAGGCCTTTTAAGCATCAGACTGGGATTGCTGAGGCACCCAAGCTCATATATTGAGCAGGCTACCAGAATCCCAGCCTTCGGAATGTAAACAGCCATTGTTGAATGTATCATTCTATTGGTTCTGTTCTTCTAAAGAACCCTGACAATGTACAGACTTTCAAAAAAACCCTATCAAACCACTACACTTATTCACATATTTCCCCTGAAAGCTAACATAAAACTTAAAAGGAAACATCAACTTTCAGATTCCATTTAGTCCATACTTGTCCTTCTCATTTTTTGTTCTTCTAGGAATCAATACCTCAGATTATGTACACATTGTATGATATACAAAGGAAGAAATGCCTTACATGCTATTGGAAATATAAACGGACCCATCATTCACAAAATCTTATTTATCTTGTACTTTCTATATTGTTTCCTAGTGAAGTTAAGCACTGAACTTTTCTTGAGTGGTTATAAATACAAGATAATAACCTAAAAGTTAAAAAAGTAGTTTCTTCATGCAAGTATCTGCTCTCAATGATGTTTAACAAAAAATGTAGACCTTAAAATTTTAGTCTGCTTTAAGGACTATATAGCATATGATTAGCAGCAAATAGCCTTTCAGAATATGGTAAATGATAAAGGGTAAGATGAGTAAGTAAAGGAATTTTCCAAATACTCTCTCCCTTTAAAACTTCTGCTTCATATTTGCAATATACAAACCAAGAAGATGTCAATTTGACCTTGTTCATATACAACGGCACTTTCAGTCATCCATAAGTAGTTATGACGTCAGAACACTGCATTTATCTATGTGCCAATGCACAGAACATATGCTGCCTCTGAAAATAGAGTAAGTAAATTAAAGCACCTTATCAAGTTGTTTCAAATGTAAGTAACAGGAGGCCATGTTCCTCTTCAGCTTGACCAAATCCAGCTTCTCTTCATCACATTCATACAACTTCAGAGAATAGCTGTACCAGTGTAAAGCATCAGTGTAATTTTGAACCTAAAGTTAAAAAAACAACAAAATCACGTGTCTCTAAAATTCACTCTAAATTTTCCCAAATACCCTCTATGACCAAACGAATTGCTACAGGTTTAATCCTTTAGACATTCAAAGTAATACCTACTTAATTGAGTCCTAAGTTTAGTCTCATATTCTGTCTCCTACACTCTACAGAGTTCAGAGGAGTTGTGCTTCAATGACAGAATAGATGCTTAGCACAAGGACCTGGGTTCATTTCCCATACCAGAAGTACAGAAGTTATGTATTACACTCAAAGCATGAAGAGTCTAAAAAGTAGTACACAGTCTGTAAAAAACTGAAGCCATTTTAAAAGCTACCAAAAGGACAATGATAAAAATCTTTAAAGACAGCATCTATAAATAACCATGCTTATATATATATGTATATATATATATATATATGTATTCGTTTTCTATATAACATTTTAACTTTATCTTTTTATATATATAAACTGTGGTTGTCATAGTTTATATGCAATTTCATATTTTAGTCTTTCCATTTAATCTGATTTTGTAGATATTATCTAGATTGTTAGTTTTCAATTACTAATTTTAAAGTAAATAGTCAAATTAATGTATTATTTTCTTAGCTTCATAATTTGCTGAATTTCCAGGGTTTTAACCATTAAAATTAATGCTACTGTATTCCTGCACAAAAAATGTTACTGTCAATTCTTCAATTGTAAGAAACAACTAGGAGCAATCTAATAAAAATAGTCTGATAAATTATTTCAATCACAAGACAACAAATTATTTATAAACACTATGTAAGGTAAATAAGTCCCTGTGAAGAGGCTTCCTGTCTTTCAATTAATGACTGGAGTCATTAGAACCTCAAAGAGATAAGATGCCATTTTCAAGCAGAAATGCTACTGAGGCACCCAAGCTCATATACTGAGCAGGTGCCAGCTATGGTAGGAAGGTAAGACACTGCCTTTGACTATTTGAACATATGATTAGTCTTCATTATTGAATGTGAAAGTTTAAGAGTTAGAAAAATTGGGAAACAAAGGGGAAAACAGAATCAAAAGGAGAAAGGATATGATTCTGAAGTAATTTTTCACCTTCTCAGTACAGAAATAAAGAAGCCCTAAAAGAGAGAAGAGTGATGATTTGGTTTGCAGCGATGAACTGTAAGCCCTGTGTATGTCTCTATATGATTCCGCTTCTTTGTCTTGAATCTAATTTGTTTTCTATTTTTTCCTTTACCTTCTTTTTTTTTCTTTTCAACTTTAACTTACCTACAAAATCTACCACAGTGTACTTCGTAACATGAACCCAGGGATCTCATGCTTGCCAGGTAATGTGGACTTTTTAGTCTGGCCTCTTCCATTTAACCAAATAGTTTCAAGATTTATCCCTGCTGCTGCATGTATCAATAATTCATTTCCTTTTATTGATAAGTAGTATTTCATTATATGGAGATACCACAGATAGCTTATATATTCATTTATTGATGGACATTTGGGTCATTTTTCAAATGTTACAAATCTTCCTGGTGCGTTTTTATGTCAACTTGACACAGGCTAGAGTCATTTTGGAAGAGGGACTCTTAATTGAGAAAATACTTTTACTAGATTGGACTGTGGGCAAGCCTGTGATTCATTTCTTAATTTTCATTGATGTGGGTCGGTCCCTTCCACTGAGAGTAGTGCCAACCTTGGTCATGGGTGGTATAAGGCTGAGCAAGCATGAGGAGTAGTAAGCCAGTAAGCAGCACTCCTTCATGGCCTCTGCATCAGTTCTTACCTCCAAGTTCCTGCCTTGAGTCCACTCTCTCCATATCTATTCAATATAGTTCTTAAGGTCCTAGCTAGAGCAATAAGACAACAGAAGGAGATCAAGGGGATACAAATTGGAAAAGAAGAAGTCAAACTCTCACTATTTGCCGATGATATGATACTTTACATAAGCAACCTCAAAAATTCTACCAAGGAACTTCTACAACTCATAAACACTTTCACAAATGTAGCAGGATACAAGATGAACTCAAAAAAATCAGTAGCCCTCCTTTACACAGATGATAAATGGTCTGAGAAAGAAATCAGAGAAACATCACCCTTCACAATAGCCACAAATAGCATAAAATGTCTCAGAGTAACTCTAACCAAACAAGTGGAAGACTTGTATGATAAGAACTTTAAATCTTTGAAGAAAGAAATAGAAGACACTGGAAAGTGGAATGATCTCCCATGCTCTTGGGTAGGTAGATTTAACATAATAAAAATGCCATGTGCTATATAAAGGGTAGAGGCAAAGAAATACAACTGTCTAAGCTCTTTGGAGTCCAGAACACTGAACCCAAGACACTGGTCACTATATTATTTACACTGTTGGAGCTTGGTTTTGCTTTGCTCAAATTGTGATTGTGCCCTTGTTCTTCCTTCTTGGAGTAAGAAAATATTTTACTGTTTTTTTTTTTATTTAGCAGGGGCCACTGTTATGAGACCTTGGATGTTTTAGAGAAACCTTAGCTATTTTACAGAGACTTTGGAACTTTAGAGAAACTGGGTATTTGAAAGAGACTTTAGAGTTCTTGAGAGACTTTACAGTTTCAGAGAGATTTTAGACATTTTAGAGGCTGAGTATTCTAAGAGTCTTGGAAATCTAAAAGGGACTGAACATTTAAAGTGTTTCAATTTGTAAAGACTGTGGGACTTTTAAAAGTTGGAATGTTTTATTGTGATGTTATTAATATAAGGCCTGGGCGATGAACAAGAAAGGAAAGGCTATGGTTTAATAGTAATGTGTTTCCATGTCAAGTTGACAAAAAGGATCAATTGTGCTAGCTCATTTGATGACTGGACACAGCAAGAGTCATTCTGGAGGAGAGAATTTTGATTGGGAATATGCTCCCAAGAGATGGGGCTATAGGCAAACTTAAGGTGCATTTTTTTAATTGATGATTGATGGGGGAGAGCCCAGCTCACCATGAGTGCTGTCAGCCCTGGATGGTGATCCTGGGTGCTCTAAGAAGAAAAGCTGGGCCAGCCAAAAAGAGTGAGCCAGTAAGCAGCACCCATCAATAGCCTCTGTATCAGTTCTTGCTTCCATGTTTCTGCCCTCACTTACTCAGTGATGAACTGTTACCTGGAAGTATAAGGTGAAATACATCCTTCTCTCCTTGAGTTGTTTTTGGTCATTTTACCACAGCAATAGGAACCCTAACTAAGGCAAATTTACTTTATGTGTAAGTTTTTGTATATGCAACTTCTATGCATAAATTTTGTATGGATATTTACTTTTCTCTTGAATATATGCATGGGATTTAAAATGGATTGTATGAAAGGGGAAATATTTTAGGAAATAGCCAAACTACTTTCTAAACTGTATTGTTTCTTAATGCCACCATAAAGGTTTCAATTCCTTAATATTCCTACCACAATTGGTAAGTCCAATTTTTTTATTTTGATTATTCTAAGTAGTATCTCCTTAGGGTTTTAATTTGTGGTTCCCTAATGACTCATAAATCATCTTCTTTCATTGATTACTGTACCAGAACATTTGTGTAATTTCTGTTCATATCTTTTAGTGTTAATTTTCAATTATTTTGACAATGAGTGTCCAATTGGTCTAGTAACATTAGTTTTAAAGATTTATCTCCCATAGATTTATTTATATACTTGGTAAAAAACAAAACAGTTGAACATATTTGTGTAGAATTATTTTGGGGTTCTTTATTTCTGTTGATCTGTGTCTATGCTTTTGACATTATTATAGCCTATAGAGAAATGCTGTGACTATATGATAATTATTGAAATTTATTCTGATGAGTTTTAGAATAATATTATTTCTCTATATAGTTTTCTCATTCTTTTGCTTGTAGGTTACTTGTAGCTTTAAGAATATAAACTTGCTGGGAGGAGGCAGGAATTTCTTTTTTTTCTTTCAATAAAAAAAATTTTAAAAAATATGATTTATTTTAACACATTGCAAATTTTTCCATGAAATAAATCAACAAGTCTGAAAAAAAGAATATAAACTTGAGCTGGGCAGTGGTGGTGCACACCTTTAATCCCAGCACTTGAGAGGCAGAGGCAAGTGAATTTCAGTGAATGTGAGGCCAGACTGGTCTACAGAATGAATTCCAGAATAACCAGGACTATTACACAGAGAAACCCTGTTTCAAACAAAACAAAACAAAAAAAAAAAAAACAAATCCAACTTGACAATCTCTACATTTTCACTGGAGTGGTATAGTTATTTCATTTAATATGACATTTTTATCTGCTTACGTTTACTTCTATTATCTTGCTATTTGATTATGTTTCTCTTTTAGCGAGTCACTGCTACATAGTTTAGATTGGTATAGAAGTTGTGATCTCCTTGCCTCAGCGTCCTAGTTGCTAGAATAAAAGGCATATGCTATTCCTTGCCCAGCTTATTGCTATTTGCTTTCTATTTATTTCATCTAACTTTAAAATAAAGGCTTTAAAATTTTTATGTGTATTGTGTTTTGCCTGCAAGCATGCATGTGTACCACATGTATCCCTGTGCCGCCACCACCAGTGGGGATTTGCTTTTTATTCTCCTTTATTGATTTATTAGTTGTAACTTTGTTTTACTGTGTTAGGGTATATTGTATAAATGTTTAACTTATTATTGTAAGGACTTCACAATTGTGTATTTCTATTTCTCTCCTCTTAGCCTGTATATGTTATTATCATGCACAGTGTGATACATGATACTTTTCCATATGTTAAAAACCCCATACAAAAAACCTTATTATTTTTGTTTAAGCAACCATTTTTTTTTATTTATTTCTGGGCTGGGCAGTGGTGGCACACACCTTTAATTCCAGCACTTGGAAGGTAGAGGCCAACCTGGTCTACAGAGTGAGTTCCAAGACTGCCAGGGCTACACAAAGAAACCCTGTCTCTAAAAACAACAACAAATTATTTATGTGCATATGAATGTTCATCTGGGCAAGAATGTACATGCGTAAATGTGCGTGTATGAGTGTAGATCAATGTTATTCCTTGGGAGCCATCTACCTTGTTTTTTGAGACAGGATTTCTCATTAGGGCAGGAACTCTCTGATTAGGCTATATGGTTGCTCAGAGAGCCCTAGGAACCTGTTTTATCGCCAGCACTGGGATTATCAGCCTGCGTCTTTCTTTTTTTGGCATGGGTGCTGGAAATCAAATTCAGGGTCCCATGCTTATATGGCAAGCACTTTACCAACTCAGCTATAGCCCCAGCTTTAAAGAGATTTTAATAAGAGGAAAATATCTTAATGTTTATTCATGTAATTAGCACTTCAAATGCTCTTCATTCTTTTGTACAGACCCACATATCTTGCTGGGATCGGTTTCGTTCTGCTTGAAGGACTTCTTCATAACGTGGCTCTGGCGCTCTGCTCAAGTTATTGTAGCTTTTGAATATCCTTTTTTTTTTTAACTTTTCAGGAACTGATTATTTCACTATTTATTCATTTAATGAATTTTTCCCAGTCCGATCACATTTTCCCCTCCCTCCTCTCCTCCCAGTCCTCCCCCTCATCCATTCCTCCTCTTTTCAGAAAAGTGCACGTCTCCCATGTATATCAGCCAGTCAAGGCATATCAAGTTGCAGTGATACTAGACACTGCCTCTCCTATTAAGCCTAGACAAGGCAACTCAGTAGGAGGAAAGGGTCCCAAAAGCCAGTAAAAGAGTCAGAAAGAGCCCTTCTCCTACTGTTAGGAGTTCCACAAGAAGGCTAAGCTATACAACTGTCATATATATGTGGAGGGCCTAGGCCAGTCCCATATAGGCTCCCTGGTTGTTCAGTCTGTGTGTTCCTATAAGGCAGGTTAGTTGATTCTGTGATTTTTCTTGTGATGTTCTTGACCCTCTGGCTCCTGCAGCCCTTCCCTTCTTCCACAGAATCCCCCGAGGTCTACCTAATGCTTGGCTGTGGCTCTCTGCATCTGTTTCCACTAGTTGCTGGATGAAGCCTCACTGATGGCAGCTGGGCTAGGCAATGATCTATGAGTATAATAGACTATCATTAGGAATCTTTTCATTTTTTACTAGTCGTGTTTGGTTCTATTCTAGGTCTATAAGACATCCAGCCTCTGGGTCCTGGCCTTCCAGCTAGTATCAAGGGTAGACTTCCTCTCATAGTATGGGTCTCAAGCTGGATTGGTCATTAGTTGGCCTCTCCCATAATTTCTGTGCCAACTTTACCCTAGCATAGGCAGGGCAAATTGTAGGTCAAAGGTTATGTGGCTGGGTTGGTGTTCCAAACCCTTCACTGGAAGTCTTGCCTGGTTATAGGAGATGGCCAGTCAACTTCCTGAACAGAATACCAATAGCACAGGCACTGAGATCAACAATTAATAAATGGGACCTCATTAAACTGAAAAGCTTCTATAAGGCAAACAGCACCATCGAAAGGACAAAAACAGCAGCCTGCAGAATAGGAAAAGATCTTTACCAACTCCACATCTGACAAAGGGCTGAGTTCCAAAATATATAAAGAACTCAAGAAACTAGACATCAACAAACCAAGTAATCCAAGTAAAAATGGGGTACAGACCTAAAAAGAAAATTCTCAACAGAAGAATCTCAAATGGTCGAAAGACACTTAAGGAACTATTCAACATCCTTAGCCAACAGGGACAAGCAAGCCAAAAATATCTTGAAATTTCACCTTACTCCTTTCAGAATAACTAAGATCACATAGGACAGCTCATGCTAAAAAGGATGGGTAAGGGAACTCTCCTCCATTGCTGTTGGGAGTGCAAACTGGTACAGGCACTTGGAAGTTAGTATGACAGCTTCTCAGAAAATTGGGAATCAACCTATCAGACCCAGCAATACTACTCCTGGACATATACCCAAAGGATGCTTAATTATACCACAGGGACATTTGCTCAATTATGTTCATAGCAGCTTTGTTTGTAATATCCGGAACCTGGAAACAACCTAGATGCTCCTCAACTAAAGAACAATAAAGAAATGTGGTACATTTACACAATGGAGTATTACTTAGCTGTTAAAAGCAATGACATCATGAAACTTGCTGGCAAATGGAGGTAACACAAACTGAGAAAGACAAACATGGTATGCATTCACTTATAAGTGGACATTAGCTGTAAAGTCAAGGATAACCATGCTACAATCCAGAGAGGCTATGTAACAAGGAAGTTCAAGGGGAAACACATGAATCTCACTGTGAAGGGGAAATAGAATAGACATCGCAGGTAGACTGGGGAATCTAGATGGGGGTTGGGCGTGGGAACAGGAGGGATCAGTTGAGGGGAGGATGGAAGGAGAGAGTACTGGGAAAGACAGCTGGAATCAGGGGCATCTCTGAGATGAGCTAGAAACCTAGTGCAATGGAAACTCCCAGGAGTCTATGTGGGTGACTCTTGGCTAAGACTCCTAGCAACGGGAGCTACGGAGCTTTTGAACATCTTAAAGTCTTCACTTGGGTTTCATTTTAAAAGTTACTTTTAATCATGATAAAATGAATAATAAGAAATTTATCATCATAACTTTTGAAAAGAGAGAAACAAGATTTTGTTATGTATCATTGAGTAAAATTCTTACCACTACTCCCCCGCAAAAACCCTATCTTAACTAATTATAACTATGCAGGTCACTAGTATTCACCACATTATGTAACCAATCTCCAAAACTTACCCATTTTTTAAAAATGTAAAATTCTGAGGACTGAAGGTATAATACAGTCAGCATAAAAACAAAACAAAACTCTCTACCCATTCTCCACATTTTTACCTCATCCCAAATCCCTGACAGCAACCATGTACATTACATCTCTGCGAATGTAACTACTCTGTGCTTCTCATTTAAGTGGAACTGAAAACTATCTACTTGACTAGCTTACTTCACTTAGAATATTCATTCTCAAGATTCATCCACATTGTAGTATGTATCACAATTCCTTATCTTTTCCCAATTAAACTATTTACTTAAAGAAACAATTCTTAAAAGCAGGTGTATTTTTAAAAATATTGTATGCATTCATTGTACATTGTGCTGTTACATGAAAACATTATCATACAAATATATTCTGTACATTGAGAATTCAGAATTCTTTTCTAGGTTCATTAATATTTTCAGATGGCTATTCCTCTGACTTGAGATAGTTTCATTCCATGTGTATGTTGTCACTAAAACTATCCAAAACACTAGGGCAGGAACTTCTGATAACTAGGATCTCTCTCTATTATGCTCTCATTCTGATACCCTGTTCTATGAAGTCTAGCTCTTGGCCTCCCCCGACTTTCCACTCCATCTCTTCAAATCAGAATGCTTGTCAGTTCCCCTTCCTCCACTGTTGTCTGGAAATACATGGCAGTAAGCCAAATAGCTGAATTGCTCATTTTATCTTTCAGCAATCACTGGCTGATATTCAACGCCATTAAACTGACTTTTTTCAAGTATTTCAGGGTGTTTTGGGGGGGAGAGGAGAATTTGTTGCTTTGGTTTTTTTTGTTCTTTTGGGTTTTTTTTGAGACAGGATCTCAATATGTGGTCCAGTCTGGCCTAGAACTCTCTATGTTAGCCCAAACTGACCTCAAATCCCCAGATATCCACCTGCCTCCACCTCCTGGAAGCTGAGATCATGAGTATGTGCTACCAAACCAGGGACTTTGACTTATATTTTTGGGAGGACTTTTGTTTAAGCAGGGACACAAAATGGTTCTTATTGCTACATTTTGGTTGAAAATAGAAGTACTAAACAACTTATATTTTTACAAGAAAGTATTTCCCATACATGTACACAAATATCCAAAATTTTCTTAAATGATGTAACGAAGAGCAATTGTACTTTGCTTTTAAAAACCAATTATCTGTAGTTTGAAGTATTTACACAGGAAACCAGGATTGTTTTATAATTTTTAAAGCTACTCTTAAATGCACCAATACTTTAAAGGAATAACCATCACCACCACCACCCAACTTTCTTGCCTTTCACATCAAATTACTTTCCTATCAGTGATGCCTTTACAAAAGTTCACAATGGAGAAGAATCATGTCTTACTATTTTTGAATAAACGTTCACACAATATCCATTGACATTCTGCATTGTGAATATTTACTACATAGACATGTCTAAAAATAGAGATTATTAAATTTTTGTTTGCCTGTTTATTTGCTTATGTAGTAATAGGCATAGACTCTAGGGTCTTACAGATGCTCCAGAAGTGTTGTATCACTCATCTGCTCTTCTCTGATTTTTATACTGAACATTGTGTTTTATTTGTTGCAGAGGAGAAAAATACAGTGAATGAAAGAGTATTCCCAAACCTTAAAACTTCTGGCAGCTTTTTCCCACAGAATGTTGTGTAACCAATTTACTAGATCCCTTGTCAGTTGACTTCTTGTTTGGTGACCTGAAAACGAAACAAAACAAAACAAAAACCAAGTTCTGAGAAGAACCTAGATCCATTGCATTAAACAAAGAATGCTAACTATTTTCACAGGACACTTAATCTTATAACTGTACTTAATCTTTAAGTAATGTCTATAAAAGCAATCACACAGGCTTTCACCTTCAATTTTAGGTTTACCGCTAAAATTGATTATATAATACAATCAGAGTTTGCTAGAATCAGTGTAATTCTTCCAACAGTCTGTGATAGGTTTCCAGCTTAGTCTCTTTTTAACTTATTTTTTATGTTCCAAATTAGATTATCATCTGGTGCCCTAATAAGGTTATTGTGAATGAGCAGACAGCAATGTCAGAAATCATTAATAAGAACTGCTCATACTATTATACAGAAAAAGATCAGATCAAGTTCACAAGAAAGGCCAATTATACCTTAAAGCTTTTAAAAAGTACTTTAAGACCACGTTTACAGATAAACTTTATTCATTTAAATTGTAACTTGGGCCTGATTATTTCTGACCTAGACATTTACAGGATTCAAATACATTAGCACGTTAAGGTTAAGTTTAAACTGCAATAGAATTCTATACCCCTTTCTCATCGCCCTTTGGACACAAACCATCAATTTCTGAAAATGTCTTCATTAGAACACTAATACTCTTGGGCTCACCAATGGAATCAGCAAATGTAGCTTGTTTCATGGCTTAAAAACATTTATGTAAGAGTAACCAGCTACTTAATATGTCTCCTTAAAAGATTATAATACTTTGATTATATGTGTAAACTCTAACTGAAATTTTTTGAAAATGAATTATTCTGTAAAATCAACATTTTTTAGTTAGCTAACAATTTCCTTTCTTTAAACATGCAGTCTAGGGCTAGGGAAATAGCTCAATCAGTAAACTGCTTGCTCTGTAAGAATAAGGAGCAGAGTTTAATTCCCAGAACTCATGTAAAACGTCAAGCATGGCAGCACATGTTCGTTATTCTTGTGCTGGAGAGGAGGATAAAAGTGGATCACTGTGGCTCACTGCTATGGCGGTCTAGTTTACTCAGTTCACTCTGAGCTGATTAGATAAGGTAGACAGTTCCTGAGGAAAAATACCTCAGGTTGCACTCTGGACATGAGGGTGTGCACACCCCCTCCACATACATGTACATACACATATAAAAACATAAAATATAAATAAATGTCTAACTTTCTAGTTCTCTTATGTAAAATTTAACCTTTCCTTGACCATTGAAGGTCAACATCACCAAGAAACTAACTACTGCATTTTATGGTACTATCACTTTATTGCAGTAAGCAAAACGCTTAGACTCCCAGCTAGTTGGGAGGCTGAGGGAGCAGATTCACAGGAGCACAGGATGAGAAACACAGCAAGGCGCTATTTCTGAAATACATAACTTGTCTGGGGCTAAGGAAATAGCTCAGTTAGTGAAGTGTTCAACTGGCTGTGCCGTGCAGGCATGAGGACCCGAGTTTGGAGCTCCACACCCACATAACGAGCCAGGTGTGGTAGCATGTATTTGGAACCCCAGTACTGAGGAGGCAGAGATAGAAGGCTCCTTGGAGTTTAGGAATCTAATTGAATTAGCAAATCGAGGTCCTACTGAGTCAGTCTAGCTGAATTTTAAAAATCCCAGATCCCAGTGAAACCTTATCTTAAAAGATAAGGTGGACGGCTCTAGAGGAATGACACCTGAGGTCAGGCTCTAACCTCTGTAACACAGGGTGAGGGGAGAGATTCTCTCTTTCTCATATGTATGTATATATATATATATATATATATATATATATATATATAATTTCCTAATTCTTTTATTTCTGTAGCTACATATTATTTCCAGAGACTAACCTCTGAAAAAGAACAATTATAGTTCTTCCTCCCATATAGTCAGGTTAACTTATGAATCTTTTCTATTTGTAATAAGATATCATTAAAATGCCAAGGGCCAGCCGACTGGAAAGGGGGGGGGCATTTTGGGGTCAGGTAGAAACCTGTTGCAAGAGAAACTCCCAGGAATCTACAGAGATGACCCAGCTAAGATTACTAGCAATAGTGGAGAAGTAGCCTGAACTGGCCATCTTCCGTGATGAGGCGAGACTTATAGTGGATGGACTGGGACCCCGATCCAGTCACCTAATCTTCAACCTACAGTCTGCCCTGCTTAAGGGATGTGCTGGGGTCAAAGTGGCGCAAAGATTATAGGAGTGGCCAACCAATAACTGGTCCAGCCTCAGACCCATACCATGTGAGTGAAGCCACCCCTGACGCTGCCTGTAGTGCCAGGACCCAGAGACCTAGGATAGAAACAAACATAACTGACAAAAAGTTAAGTGTGATGATGCCTAACGATAGACTGCTGTACTCATAGATTGGTGCCTAGCCCAACTGTCATCAGAGAAGCTTCGTCCAGCAACTGATGGAAACAGATACAGAGACCCAGTCAAAGTAGGCTGAGTTTGGGGAATCCTGCTGAAGAGAGAAAGGATTATAGGAGCCAGGGGGGTCAAGGGCATCACAAGAAAACCCACAGAAACGACTAACCTAGGCTCATAGGAGCTCACAGAGACTGAAAACCAGGAAGCCTGTATGGGGCTGACCTATGCCCACTGCATATATGTGACAGTTGTGTAGCTTGGTCTTCTTGTGGGACTCTTAACAGTGGGAGCAGGGAATGTCTCTGACTCTTCTGCCAACTTTTGGGACCCTACTCCTAATACTGGATCACCTTGCTCAGCCTTAATTACAAGGCAAGCTGTTTAGTCTTTCTACAACTTGATATGCCATGTTTTGTTGCTATCCATAGGAAGTGTGAAAGGAGGAGGAGTGAACAGGGGAAAGAGGGGAGGTAGGAGTAAACACTGGGAGGAAGAAAAAACTGCAGTCTCAGGATGTAAAATAAACAAATTAAAAGAAATGCCAAGGGCCAGAAAACCAGATAACCAAGATTATCAAAAGGGATCCAAAAAGTAATTGAATTCTTAATGAAGATCTGGAGAAAGGGTATCATTAGAAAAATATATTTCATAGGAAATAGAATTCAAAAAGCTCTTAACATCTGATGATCCTTTCAGAAACTACTACTGTCTTTGCTTTTATGAAAACATGCAAATTTAAGCAATGCAGTAAAATATGATAGAAGCAACACATCACCCTAAATGCCACCACTCAGAACAGACCTCATTCTTAACATTTAGTGACTATCACTACTGATGGAAAGATGAGGTCAGGCAGAGAATCTTTCAAGAAAGAGGTTCTATCATCTGTATACTTTAAGGTATAGCTGTTGTGCAGAGAGTAGATAGGACAATGTTGAGCAGAGTTGGTTCTATATCTCTGCTTTAAGTACAGAAAATCAAATGTTTTATCTGGGTGGAGTTTGTGTAAGACTGTATCAAAATAATGATGTTGGTAAAGAGCTTTAAAAGCAAGAATTCTGTTCACAATATTCACTTCACAGCTGAAAAGCCAGAGTACAGAGATACTGACTGGTCCAAATGCACATAGCTAATTCGAGCTCAGATAAGAAACATGAACTTGGGTTTATAAACCTCACAATTTTCTACTACAGATGGACTTTAATATCAGAGGTTTGTCTTTATTTTGAAGATGTTTTGTCATTTTTGCTTAGCTGTTCATTATAGCACACCAAACTTGTGACCTCTAGATAGTTACACTGTTGTTGAAAAACATTAAGGAGAAAGAAAAAAATGTGAAAACCCTGAGGATTTTGCCATTGCTCTGACATTTATCTTAAAATAATAAGCACATTAACAACTTTTAGGAAATGCAGAATCTTACCGACCTCTAAGGATTTCTTTAATCTTCTCTTCAGCAATCAGGACTTGATCTTTCTGTAAAAGCATGTCGATGCAGAACAATTCAACTTTCCTACTATCTTCTGCCAACTTAAAATGATCAGAGATGATCCTCAGAAAAGAAAACCCAACAGAATCTCTGTCCAAAAGACATAATTTTAAGCAGTATAAACAGAACTGGTTTTTTGATTAATGGGATTAAAATAATTTCAATGTCAGCCAAAACAAGCTTAGTTGATAGTTGATGCCATCAAATGCCTATTTGTCAATAATAGATCATTTAATTATAGCAATATTTTCTTCAAATTTTTATTACGTGTGTGTGTGAGGAGGGAGGGAGGGAGGGAGGGAGGGAGGGAGGGAGGGAGGGAGGGAGAGAGAGAGAGAGAGAGAGAGAGAGAGAGAGAGAGAGAGAGAGAGAGAATGAGAATATGTATCCATATCAGGGAATGCATGTAGAGGGCAGACAACAAATTATGAAAACGGATTCTTTCCTTCCATCATGTAGGTCCCAGAAATGGGGCTTAGGTCCTCAAGCTTGGAGGTGGGCATAATTACTATTGAGCCATATTGCCAGCCCAACATTTTATCGTTTTGTTTATTTGGGTTTTTTTTTTCAAGAAAAGTTCTCACTCTGTAGCCCAAGTTTGCCTTGAACTTATTATGTAGCCAAGTCTTAAACTTCTAGGAATCCTCTTGTCTTGGCTTTCCAAGGGATAGGAGTCCAAACATAAGCCCCTATGTCTGGTTTTTAATATTATTAAAATGTGAATACTCTCAACATATTCTAAATATTTAATGTAATACCTATTGAAATACTAACAAATTTTTGAGATAGTATCTCTTTTTGAGAAATTAAAATATGTATCATAAAATTCATACAGAATTTCAAAGGCCCTGAAATAATCGCAAAAATATGAAAACAAAGACAAAAGTTGGAAAACTCATGCTTTCTAATGTTAAAACTTATTACAAAGATACAGCAACCAAAATGTATGGAACTGGCATAAATACATACAGATAAGCCAATGAAATAAAACAGAGAACACAGAAGTAAACCTTGGCATATAGCCAAATGATTTTTGATGAAGGTTCTACAACCATTTAATGGTGAAATAAGTCTTTTAACAAATGATGAAAAAAATAAGGAAATTTTCACATCCAAAAGAAATTGAGTTGACCCTCCTGCTCAACTCGCTCTGTGGGCCAATCTAAGGTAGCTCTTTCGCCCAAGGCTCAGCATCATGGGTGCCAGGACCCCAGAGTACAAGTAGTAACAAGGTTGCTGTTCTGGCTTAGGCCATCTATGACCCTGGTGGTGTTTTCATTCAAGATAAGTCCTTTCCATCTTTACTGATTAACTGAGCAAATTTAGAATTACAGAAGTATTTCTCGACACATGGACCATCCTCCACCGTAACTGCACCTACCGGAGTTTTGCCCAGACTGCCCCCAGAGAGGTGAGTGTCTGGGTTCCTGGTTGGAGGGCTCTGCTCTCTGTGCCCTAGCCCCAGGAAGCACATCCCATGCCCCATCCCTACTTACCAAACCCTAGAGATCCCGGAGTAACTTCCCCATCCTCTACCGCATCTGTGCCAACCGGAGCCTTGGCACATACTGCCCCTAGAAATGTGAGTGTCTGCTGGGTACCCAGTTGGAGAGCTCTGCTCTCTGAGCTCAAGCCCTGGGAGAAACAACCCATGCCTCAACTCCACCCACCAAACCCCAGAGACTCTGGAGCAGCATCCTCACAGGTGCAACCTTATTCCCCCTACCTCATTTGTGACCACTGGAGTCATGGCCCAGACTGCCCCTGGAGAGCATCTGTGACCACCAGAGTCTTGGCCCTGACTGCCCCTGGAGGGAGCCTTGGCCCCACCTATACCTGGAAGAGCCCCAAAACCTTATTAGCATCCACTAGAGGCACAAACCTGCCTGCACCTGGAAGAAGAGTGTCCACCTAAGCCACAGGGCCACCTTCACCAATTGGAGGAAGAGAGACTCTGAGGCACAGGCCCCACTTGCACCCACTAGAGGAAGAGATGGGCAGACGGAAGTGTAAGAACACATTCAACAACATAAAGAGCAATATGGCACCACCAAAACCTAGTGATCCTATAACAGGAAGACAAGAACATCCTAACCCAGAAGACACAGAAGAAAATGACCTTAAGTATAACTTTATGAAGATGATAGAGACCTTAAAAGAGGAAATGAAAAAAATCCCTTAAAGAAATGGAGGAAAAGACAAACAAGAAATTGAATCAAATCAATAAATCTCTTAAAGACACGGGGCGGCGGAACGCGGCCGGAACACCGGGCGGCGGAACGCGGCCGGAACACCGGGCGGCGGAACGCGGCCGGAACACCGGGCGGCGGAACGCGGCCGGAACACCGGGCGGCGGAACGCGGCCGGAACACCGGGCGGCGGAACGCGGCCGGAGGACGCCCAGCGCAGCCGGCGGAGACCCACTGGGACCAGAGCTGCAGCAGAGGACACAGGCTGCTGGCGGCGGGAACCGTCCCAGCAGCAGAAGCAGGCTGCAGGGACCGCGCGCAACACCAAGAACAGATCGCCCCACTACAATTAAACCAAAGAGGTAGGCCTTCGGTTGGGGAGGTCCCTGGCAAAGGAGGAGCCGGGTCCTATTCCTAAAGACCTTTCTGAGGGGTGAGAAGGATCTTGGCCCCTGGCAGGAACCAGGAAACAGAGCAAGGGCATTTTGTAAGAGGAGCCCCTGGCCAGCAGGGGAACCTGAACCAGTTTTAAAAGACCCCTTAGATAGCATCGATAGGAGGAGATGGGCAGGCGCCAAGGAAAGAATTCACCCAATACTCTGAAAAACAACATGAAAACACCAGAACCCAACGATCTTACAACAGAAGGTCTCCAACACCATAACACAGAAGAAGTGGAAAAAATTGACTTTATGAAAGCTGTAGAGTCCCTTAAACAACATGTGAAAAATGCCCTTATAGAAATGGATGAGAAGTATAACCAAAAATTTGAAGAAATGAGTAAATACATACATAATACCCTGGGAAACCAAGAAAGAACGATCAAACAGGTAATGGAAACAGTTCAAGAATTGAAAACTGAAATGGAAGCAAGGAAGAAAACACAAACTGAGGACCAGCTGGATATGGAAAATCTAGGTCAACGAGCAGAGCCTACAGAAACAAGCATAATCAATAGAATACAAGAAATAGAAGAAAGAATCTCAGATTCTGCGGACACCATAGAGAAAATAAACGCTCTGATCAAAGAAAACTGCAAAGCCAACAAATTCTCATCACAAAACATTCAGGAAATATGGGACACAATGAAAAGACCAAATCTAAGAATAATAGGAATAGAAGAAGGAGAAGAGTCACAGCTCAAAGGCCCAGAAAATATTTTGAACAAAATTATGGAAGAAAACTTTCCCAACATAAAGAAAGATATTCCTTTGAATATTCAAGAAGCATACAGAACACCAAACAGACTGGATCAAAGGAAAACATCCCCTCGCCATATAATAATCAAAACACAAAATATACAGGTTAAAGAAAGAATACTAAGAGCTGCAAAGGAAAAAGGCCAAGTAACTTATAAAGGTAAACCGATCAGACTTACACCTGATTTCTCTATGGAAACAATGAAAGCCAGAAGGTCCTGGATAGAAGTACTGCAGAAGCTAAGAGACCATGGATGCAAGCCCAGACTACTATACCCAGCCAAGCTTTCGTTCACTATAAATGGAGAAATCAAGACATTCCAGGGTAAAAACAAATTTAAACAATACGTAGCCACGAATCCAGCCCTACAGAAAGTAATAGAAGGAAAATCGCAACCCAAGGAATCCAACATTGCCAACACTGCTTACAATAACTCAGGCATCTAGCGACCCTTCACTAGCACAACTCAAAGAAGGGAGACACACAAATTCTACTTCCAAAAACAATAAGAATATCTGGCATAAACAACCACTGGTCATTAATATCACTTAATATTAATGGTCTCAATTCACCTATAAAAAGGCACAGGCTAAGAGATTGGATACGAAAACAGGATCCAACATTCTGCTGTTTACAAGAAACACATCTCAACCACAAAGACAGGCATCTACTCAGAGTAAAGGGCTGGGAAAAGATCTTTCAAGCAAATGGTCCTAAGAAAAAAGCAGGTGTGGCCATATTAATTTCTAACAAAACTGACTTCAAACTAAAATCAATCAGAAGAGATCAAGATGGACACTTTATACTCATAACAGGAACAATTTGTCAGGATGAAGTCTCAATCCTGAATATTTACGCCCCTAATATAAAAGCACCCACGTATGTAAAAGAAATATTACTAAAACTCAAGGGAGACATCAAACCACACACACTAGTAGTAGGAGACTTCAATACACCTCTCTCAGCAATGGACAGGTCAATCAGACAGAAACCTAATAGAGAAGTAAGAGAACTACTGGAGGTAATGAAGCAAATGGACTTAACAGACATCTATAGAACATTCCACCCAAATAGGAAAGAATATGCCTTCTTCTCTGCAGCCCATGGAACCTTCTCAAAAATTGACCACATACTCGGAAACAAAGGAAACCTCCACAGATACAAAAAAATATCAGTGTCCACCTGTGTCTTATCAGATCACCACGGATTAAAGTTAGAATTCAACAACAATCCTACCTCCAGAAAGCCGACAAACTCATGGAAACTGAACAGTCAACTACTGAACCACACCTGGGTCAAGGAAGAAATCAAGAAAGAAATTAAAGTCTTCCTTGAATTTAATGAAAATAAAGGGACAACATACTCAAACCTATGGGACACTATGAAAGCAGTGCTAAGAGGAAAGTTCATAGCACTAAGTGCCCACTTAAAGAAAACAGAGAAAGCATACATCGGAGACTTAACAGCACACCTGAAAGCTTTAGAAAAAAAAGAAGCAGATGCGCCCAGGAGGAGTAGAAGACTGGAAATAATCAAACTGAGGGCGGAAATCAACAAAATAGAAACGCAGAAAACAGTCCAAAGAATCAATGAAACAAAAAGTTGGTTCTTGGAGAAAATCAACAAGATCGACAAACCCCTATCCAAACTAATTAAACGACAGAGAGAGAACACGCAAATAAATAAGATCAGAAATGAAAAGGGGGACATAACCACAGACACAGAGGAAATTCAGAAACTCATTAGATCTTACTACAAAAGCCTGTATGCCACAAAACTAGAAAATGCAAAAGAAATGGACACTTTTTTAGATAAGTACCACATACCAAAGCTAAACCAAGACCGGGTGAACGATCTAAATAGACCTGTTAGTCGCGAAGAGCTAGAAACCGTTATCAAAAATCTACCTTCCAAAAAAAGCCCAGGACCAGATGGTTTCAATGCAGAATTCTACCAGAACTTCCAAGAAGAGCTAATACCTATACTCCTTAATGTATTTCACAATATAGAAATAGAAGAGTCATTGCCAAATTCCTTTTATGAAGCTACAGTTACCCTGATACCAAAACCACACAAAGACCCAACCAAGAAAGAAAATTACAGGCCGATCTCACTCATGAATATCGACGCAAAAATTCTCAATAAAATACTGGCAAACCGAATCCAAGAACACATTAGAAAAATTATCCATTATGATCAAGTAGGCTTCATCCCAGAGATGTAGGGCTGGTTCAACATACGCAAATCTATCAATGTAATCCACCATATAAATAAACTGAAAGAAAAAAAACCATATGATCATTTCATTAGATGCTGAAAAAGCATTTGACAAAATTCAACACCCCTTTATGATAAAAGTCTTGGAGAGATTAGGGATACAAGGGTCATACCTAAATATAATAAAAGCTATTTACAGCAAGCCGTCAGCTAACATTAAATTAAATGGAGAAAAACTCAAAGCCATCCCACTAAAATCAGGAACACGACAAGGCTGTCCACTCTCTCCATACCTCTTCAATATAGTGCTTGAAGTTCTAGCAATAGCAATAAGACAACATAAAGGGATCAAGGGGATTCGTATCGGAAAAGAAGAAGTTAAGCTCTCGTTATTTGCAGATGATATGATAGTATACATAAGCGACCCCAAAAACTCTACCAAAGAACTCCTACAGCTGATAAACACCTTTAGTAATGTGGCAGGATACAAGATCAACTCCAAAAAATCAGTGGCCTTCCTATACACTAAGGATAAGGAAACAGAGAGGGAAATTAGAGAAGCATCACCTTTCACGATAGCCACAAATAGCATAAAATATCTTGGGGTAACTCTGACCAAGGATGTGAAAGATCTATTTGACAAGAACTTTAAGTCTTTGAAGAAAGAAATTGAAGAGGACACCAGAAAATGGAAAGATCTTCCTTGCTCCTGGATTGGGAGGATCAACATAGTAAAAATGGCAATTCTACCAAAAGCAATCTATAGATTCAATGCAATCCCCATAAAAATCCCATCAAAATTCTTCACAGATCTGGAGAAGACAATAATCAACTTTATATGGAAAAACAAAAAACCCAGGATAGCCAAAACAATCTTATACAACAAAGGAGCGTCTGGAGGCATTACCATCCCTGACTTCAAACTCTACTACAGAGCTACATTATTGAAAACAGCTTGGTATTGGCATAAAAACAGAGAAGTCGACCAATGGAATCGAATAGAAGACCCTGACATTAACCCACAAACCTATGAACACCTGATTTTCGATAAAGGAGCTAAAAGTATACAATGGAAAAAAGAGAGCATCTTCAACAAATTGTGCTGGCAAAACTGGATGTCAACCTGTAGAAGAATGAAAATAGATCCATATCTATCACCATGCACAAAACTCAAGTCCAAATGGATTAAAGACCTCAATATCAGTCTGAACACAGTGAACCTGATAGAAGAGAAAGTGGGAAGTACTCTACAACACATGGGCACAGGAGACCACTTCTTACATATAACCCCAGCAGCACAGACATTAAGGACCTCATTGAATAAATGGGACCTCCTGAGACTGAGAAGCTTCTGTAAAGCAAAGGACACTGTCGCTAAGACACAAAGGCAACCCACCAACTGGGAGAAGATCTTCACCAACCCCGCAACTGACAAAGGTCTGATCTCCAAAATATATAAAGAACTCAAGAAACTAGACCGTAAAAGGCTAATCAACCCAATTATAAAATGGGGCATTGAGCTGAACAGAGAATTCTCAACAGAAGAACTTCAAATGGCCAAAAGACACTTAAGGTCATGCTCAACTTCCTTAGCGATCAGGGAAATGCAAATCAAGACAACTTTAAGATACCATCTTACACCGGTCAGAATGGCTAAAATCAAAAACATCAATGATAGCCTTTGTTGGAGAGGTTGTGGAGAAAGGGGTACACTCATCCATTGCTGGTGGGAATGCAAACTTGTGCAACCACTTTGGAAGGCAGTATGGCGGTTTCTCAGGAAATTCGGGATCAACTTACCCCTGGACCCAGCAATACCACTCTTGGGAATATACCCAAGAGAGGCCTTATCATACAACAAAAGTATATGCTCTACAATGTTCATAGCAGCATTGTTTGTGATAGCCAGAACCTGGAAACAACCTAGATGCCCTTCAACGGAAGAATGGATGAAGAAAGTATGGAATTTATACATATTAGAGTACTACTCAGCAATAAAAAACAAGGACTTCTTGAATTTTGCATACAAATGGATGGAAATAGAAAACACTATCCTGAGTGAGGTAAGCCAGACCCAAAAAGAGGAACATGGGATGTACTCAATCATATTTGGTTTCTAGCCATAAACCAAGGACATTGAGCCTATAATTAGTGATCCTAGAGAAGCTAAATAAGGAGAACCCAAAGAAAAACATATAGGCATCCTCCTGAATATTAACCTTCAGCAAGAGATGAAAGGAGACAGAGACAGAGACCCAAATTGGAGCACAGGACTGAAATCTCAAGGTCCAAATCAGGAGCAGAAGGAGAGAGAGCACGAGCATGGAACTCAGGACCGCGAGGGGTGCACCCACACACTGAGACAATGGGGATGTTCTATTGGGAACTCACCAAGGCCAGCTGGCCTGGGTCTGGAAAAGCCTGGGATAAATCCGGACTCTCTGAACATAGCGGACAATGAGGACTACTGAGAACTCAAGAACAATGGCAATGGGTTTCTGATCCTACTGCACCCACTGGCTTTGTGGGAGCCTAGGCAGTTAGGATGCTCAACTTACTAGACCTGGATGGAGGTGGGGGTTCCTTGGACTTCCCACAGGACAGGGAACCCTGATTGCTTTTCGGGCTGGGGGGAGACTTAATTGGGGGAGGGGGAGGGAAATGGGAGGCGGTGGCGGGGAAGAGACAGAAATCTTTAATAAATAAATAAATTAATAAAAAATTTTAAAAAAAAATAAAAAAATAAATCTCTTAAAGAAAGCCAAGAAAATCAAGAAAAAAAACCAATCAAACAGGTGAAGCAAATAGTTCAAACAGTTCAAGACTTGAAAAGTGAAATAGAGTCAACAAAGAAAACACAAACCGAGGGAATTTTGAAAATGGAAAATCTGGGTAAACAAACAAGAACTACAGATGCAAGTATAACCAACAGGTTACAAGAGATGGAAGAGAGTTAGGTGTTGAAGATACTTATAGAGGAAATAGATTCATCATTCAAAGAAAATGTTAAATCCTACTAATATTTAGCACAAAACATCCAGGAAATCTGGGACACCATGAAAAGACCAAATCTAAGAATAATAGGGTTAGAAGAAGAAGTCGTCTACCTTAAAGGCACAGAAAATATATTCAACAAAATCATAGAGGAAAACTTTCCCAACCTGTAGAAGGATAACCCTATGAACATACAAGAAGCTTGCAGAACACCAAATAGACTAGACCAGGAAAAAAAGACCCCTTGCCATATAATAATCAAAACAGTAAATGTACAGAATAAAGGAAGAATAACATATAAAGGCAGACCAATCAGAATTACACCCAAATTCTCAATGGCAACTCTGAAAGCCGGAAGGTCCTGGACAGATGTGATGTAGACACTAAGAGATCACAGATGCAAGTCCAGACTACTATACCCAGTAACTATTTCAATCAATATAGACAAAGAAAACAAGATATTCCATGATAAAACCAGATTTAAACAATACCTATCCACAAATTCAGCCTTATAGAAAGTACTAGAAGAAAAACTCCAACCCAAGGAAGCTAACTGCACCCACAAAAACACAGGCAATAGATAATCTAATACCAGCAAACCTCAAATAAGGAAAACACACACACACACACTACCATCTAAAAATAACAGGACTTAGCAATCACTGGTCATTAATATCTCTTAATATCAATGGACTCAATTCACCTATAAAAAGACACAGGCTAAGAGAACGGATACAAAAACAGGACCCATCTATTCTGCTGCATACGAGAAACACACCTCAACCTCAAAAACAGACATTACCTCAGAGTTAAGGGTTTGAAAAATATTTTCCAATCAAATGAACCTAAGAAAAAAGTGGATGGGTGCAGTTATCCTAATATCTAACAAAATAGACTTCAAACTAAAATCAATCAAAAGAGGTGGAGAAGGACACTTCATACTCAACACAGAGAAATCCATTAAGATGAAGTCTCAATTTTGAACATCTATGCCCCAAATACAAGAGCACCCATATATGTAAAAGAGACATTACTAAAACTTAAATCGCACATCAAAGCCCACACACTAATAGTAGGAGACTTCAGCACCCCACTCTCACCAATGGACAGGTCAACCAGACAGAAATTTAATAGAGAAATAAGAGAGCTAACAGATGTCATGACTTAAATGGGCATAACAGATATCTACAGAACATTTCACCCAAACACAAAAGAATATAGCTTCTTCTCAGCACCTCATGGAACCTTCTCTAAAATTGACCACATACTGGTAACAAAGCAAACATCAAAAAAAATGGAATAAGCCCCTGTATCTTATTGAATCATCATGGTTTAAAGTTAGAATTCAACAACAACACTAATTGCAGATAGTCTACAAACTCATGGAAACTGAACAATGCTCAAGTGAATCATCCCTGGATCAAGGAAGAAATAAAGAGAGAAATTAAAGTCTTCCTAGAAACCAGTGAAAATGAATGCACAACATACCCAAATCTATGGGACACTATGAAATCAGTGCTAAGAGGAAAGTTCATAGAACTAAGTGCCTACATAAAGAAAATGGAGAAATCACACATAAGAGACGTAACCGCACATCTGAATGCTCTAGAACAAAAAGAAGTTCACTTATTCAGGAGAGTTAGACAACAGGAAATAATCAAATTGAGGACTGAAATTAATAAAATAGAAACAAAGAAAACAATACAAAGAACCAATGAAACAAAGAGTTGGTTCTTCGAGAATATCAACAAGATAGACGAATCCTTATCCAAATTAACCAGAAGGCAGGTAGAGAATATCCAAATTAACAAAATCAGAAATGAAAAGGCAGACATAATAACATACACTGAGGAAATACAAAGAATCATTAGGTCAAACTTCAAAAACTGGTACTCTACAAAACTGGAAAAAGTAAAAGAAATGGATAATTTTCTGGATAGATATTACATACCAAAAACTAAATCAAGACTAGAAAAACTATTTAAATAGACCTATAGCCCTAAGGAAATAGAAGCAGTCATCAAAAGCAGTCAACCAAAAGCAGCCCAGGACCACATGGTTTCAGTACAGAATTCTACCAGAACTTCAAAGAAGAGCTAATACCTATACTTCTCAAATTATTCCACACAATAGAAACATAAGGGACACTGCTAAACTCCTTTTATGAGGCTACAGTTACCCTGATACCCAAGCCACACAAAGACTCTACCAAGAAAGAGAATTACAGACCAATCTCTCTCATGAATATTGATGCAAAAATACTCAAAATACTGGCAAACCAAATCCAAGAACACATCAAAAAAATCATCCACCATTATCAAATAGGCTTCATCTCAGTGATGCAGGGCTGGTTCAACATACAAAAATCAGTCAATGTAATCCACAATGTAAATAAACTGAGAGAAAAAACCATATGATTATCTCATTAGATGCTGAAAAAGCATTTGACAAAATACAACCTCCCTTCATGATAAAGGTCTTGGAGAGTGCAGGGATATAAGGAATGTGCCTAAACATTATAAAAGCAAAATACAGCAAGCTGGCAGCCAACATCAAATTAAAATAGAGAGAAACTCAAAGCTATTCCACTAAGATCAAGAACAAGGCAAGTCTGTCCACTCTCTCCATATCTATTCAATATAGCATTCAAAGTTCCAGCTAGAACAATAAGACAACAAAAGGAGATCAACGGAATACAAATTAGAAAGAAAGAAGTCAAACTTTCATTATTTGCAGATGATATGATAGTATATATAAGCAACCCCAAAAATTCTACCAGGGAATTCCTTCAGTAATGTGACAGGATATAAGATCAACTCAAAAAAAATCAGTAGCCCTCCTATATACAAATGATAAAAGAGCCAAGAGAGAAGTCAGAGAACCATCACCCTTTACGGGCCAGTCAGTGGGTGGTGCATGTCTTTAATCCCAGCACGTGGGAGGCAGAGGCAGATGGATCTCTGTGAGTTCGAGGCCAGCCTAGTCTACAGAAAGAATTCCAGGACAGCCAAAGCTACACTGAGAAATCCTGTCTCAAAAAACCAAAACCAAAACTAAAACAAAACAAACAAACAAACAAAACCAATAGCCACAAATAATATAAAATATCTTGCTGTAATGCTAACCAAAGCAGCAAAAGACTTGTATGAAAAGAACTTTAAGTCTTTGAAGAAAGAAATTGAAAAGATATCAGAAAATGGAAAGATTTCCCATGCTATTAAATAGGTAGGATAAATATAATAAAAATGGCAGTCCTATTAAAAAGCAATCTATAGATTCCAATGAAATCTCCAAAAAAAATCCCAACACAATTCTTCACAGACCTTGAAAGAACAATAATCAACTTCATATGGAAAAACAAAAAACCCAGGATAGCCAAAACAATCCTGTACAATAAAGGAACCTTCAGAGGCATCACCATCCCTGACATCAAGCTCTACTATAGAGCTATAATGATGAAAACAGCTTGATATTGGCATAATAACAGACAGGTGAACCAATGGAATCGAATTAAGAGCCTGATATTAATCCACACACCTATGAACACATGATTTTGATAAAGAAGCTAAAATTATACAATGGAAAAAAGCATCTTCAACAAATGATGCTGGCATAAGTGGATGTTGACATGTAGAAGAACGCAAATAGATCCATATCTACGCCCTCCACAAAAGTCAAGTCCAAATGGATCAAAGACCTCAACATAAATCTAGCCACACTGAACCTCATTGAAGAGAAAGTGGGAAGTAGTCTTGAACACATGGGCACAGGAGACCACTTCCTAAATATAACACCAGTAGCACAAATACTGAGAGCAATAATTAATAAATGGGACCTCCTGAAACTTAGAAGCTTCTGTAAGGCAAAGGACACAATCAATAAGACGAAATAGCACCCGACAGAATGGGAAAAGATCTTCACTAACCCCACATCAGACTGAGGACTAATCTCCAAAATATATAAAGAACTCAAGAAACTAAATATCCAAATACCAAATAATCCAATCAAAAAATGGGGTACAGACCTAAAAAGAGAATTCTCAACAGAAGAATTGCAAATGGCCAAAAGACACTTAAGGAATTGCTCAACATCCTTAGTCATCAAGGACATGCAAAGCAAACCGACTCTGAGATACCATCCTACACCTATCAGAATGGCTAAGATTAAAAACACCAATGATAGCTTATGCTGGAGAGGATGCAGAATAAGGAGAACACTCCTCCATTACTGGTGGGAGTGCAAACTTGTACAGCCACTTTGGAAATCAGTATGGCAGTTGTTCAGAAAATTGGGAATCAATCTACCTCAAGACCCAACAATACCACTCTTGGGCATATACTGAAAGGATGCTCACTCACAGTACAAGGACATTAGTTCAACTGCATTGATAGCAGCATTATTTGTAATAGTCAGAACCTGGAAACAACCTAGATGTCCCTCATATGAAGAATGGATAAAGAAAATGTGTTACATTTACAAAAAGGAGTACTACTCAGCAGTAAAAAACAATGACATCTTGATACTGGCATGCAAATGAATGGAACTGGAAAAAAACATCCTGAATGAGGTAACTAAGACCCAGAAAGACAAACATGTTACATACTCATGCATAAGTGGATATTAGACGTAAAGCAAAGGATAACCAGCCTACAGTCTACAACCCCAGAGAAGCTAGGTAACAAGGAGAACCCTAAGAGAGACATACATGAATCCCCCTGGGAAGGGAAAATAGACAAGATCTCCTGAGAAAAATGGGAGTGGGGGGGAGAAGAGAGGGTGGAAAGCGGGGAGGGAGAAGGAGAACATGATGGAATGGGATGGTTGAGATAGGAGAACAGAGAGGGAGAGTAAGGAAAGAGATATCTTGATTGAGGGAGCTATTATGGGGTTAGCAAGAAACCTGACACTAGGGAAATTCTTAGGAATCCATGAGAATGACCCCAACTAAGACCCTCAGCAATAGTGGAGAGGGTGCCTGAGCTGGTCTCCCCTTGTCATCAGATTGATGACTACCTTAATTGTCATCATAGAACCTTCATCCAGCAACTAATGGAAGCAGATGCAGAGATCCACAGCTAAATGCTAGACTGATCTTCTGGAGACCAGCCCAAGAGAGAGAAAAGTGATAAAATGAGTCATGACCATAATGGGGATACCCACAGAAACAGCTGACCTGTGCTAATGAGAGTTCACTGACTGAACTGATAGCGGTGGAACCCGCATAGGACCAAACTAGGCCCTCTGAATGTGGGTGACAGTTGTGTGGCTTGGGCAGTCTGTGGGGCCATTGGCAGTGGGACTAGGATTTATCCCTAGTGCTTGAACTTTTGCATTTTAGAATCCATTCTTTTTGGAGGGATAACTTGCTCAGCCTAGATGTAGGGGGAAGGGCCTTGGTCCTGCCTCAAAGTCATGTGTCAGAGTTTGTTGACTCCACTTGGGAAGTCTTACCCTCTCTGAGGAGTGGATGGAGGGCTGGGGTGGAGGAAGTGTCGGGGGAGAGGAAAGAGGGAAAGGAGTGGGAACTGGGATAGGTATGTAAAATGAGAAAAGATTGTTTTTAAAAAAATAAATTTAATTATAAAAAAGAAACTGGACTTTTTCTTTGAATCATGTATAAAGAACCCCAAATGGATCCAAGACATAAGTATTACAGCTAAAATTTCAATGGTTGCACAAGCAACCATTACAAGAAGCCACTAGAATAAACAAATTCTGTAAAATTTTAAGATACAAAACTCTATATCATTTATTTATATCTCAATGAAATACCTTGCAAGTAAAAAAAGTATTTTCCATTTACTATAACATGAAAAGATAAATATTTAAGAATAAACTTAACTAAGGTGAAATATTAAAATAAATGAAAAAATAACATCATTCTCATGAACTAAAAAAATTAATGGTGCTAACATATTTATGCTTATCCCCCTATAAACTACAGATTAAGGGTAATCTCTATCAAAATTCTAGTATCATTTTTATAGAAATAGAATAATACTAAAATCTTATAAACTACAAAAGAACCTAAATGACCAACAAAATTGTAAAAATAAAAAGCCAGGGCTAAAAAAATGAATCAGAAGTTAAGAGATATCCCTACTCTTCAAGAGGATTGTTTGGTTCTCAGCACCCAAGTCAGGGGGCTCCCAACTGCCCATACGTCCAGACCCAGGGAACAGGATGCCTTCTTCTGGCTTTTTCAAGCATTTGTACACATGTAGCATATATTCCCACAGAGACACATACACACAAACAGAATGAAAATAAATCTTAAGAAAAAAACAAAGTTAGAGGTATCATACTTCCTGGTTTCAAATTATACTACAAAGCTACAGTATGATACTGCCATCAAAACAGAAACACAGAACAATGCACAATATTGAAAACCAAGAAAAAAACTTATTTTTTTCAGTAAGAGTACCTATAAAATAGCAGAAAAAAATGTCTCTTCAATAAATGATGTTGGGAAATAGATATTCACATTCAAGATCATGAAATTTCACCTTTATTTTACACTATTCACAAAATTAATTCTACAAAGCTGGGCAGTGGTGGTGCACACCTTTAATCCCAGGACTCGGGGGGCAGAGGCAGGCGGAGCTCTGTGAATTTGAGGCCAGCCTGGTCTACAAGAGCTAGTTCCAGGACAGGCACCAAAGCTACAGAGAAACCTTGTCTCACAAAAACAAAACAAAACAAAAAAAAATAATCCTACATGTATTAAAGACTTAAGTATAATACCTGAAGCCATCAAACATCTAAAAGAAAAAAATAGGGAACAAGCTTTTTGACATTAATCTTGTCAACGATTTAAAATACAAAAGACAAAAGCAAAACTAAAAATAAACAATTAGGATTATGTAAATCTAAAGTGTTTCTATACAACAATGGAAACATTTAACAAAATGAAAAGATAATCCATAAAGTAAGAGGAAATATTTCATACCACATATTCAATATGAAGTTAGCATCTAAAATGTATACAACTCTACAACCCCCCTCAACCAACATGAGGGGTTGGCAGAGACAAGAGGATCTCAGAGGTTCTGCTGAGCTCTGAAACAGCCAGCTCCAGATTCAGTGAGTGACCATGTCCTAAAACAAAACAGTGAACAGCGATAAAAGAAGACATGCTCCATCTAAGCTAGCTAGCCATGTGGGAAGGGGGAAAAGAATGGGGGTAGGCCTGAGTAATCTTCTACTGTTCCAGATAGTTTGGCTTCAGATAAGGACAGAATCTCCAACAATTTCTGAAATGGACCTAAACAGATTGCTGATGTTTTTAATACTGACTCTGTATTGAGAATTGTAAAATGAAAATATGGGTCAATACTGAAAAATACACCATGCCTTATCAAGTGTTCAGCCAAGAATTACATAAAAATAAACAATCACATCCATCTCATTATTATTTATCTCAAGAAAAATAACAGAATAAATATGAGAATAAATCCAGCGCAGAGCCAGAGAATAGGAAAATATGGTCGGTGCTTAGAAACTTTGAAAAATTTCTGTAATTAAAAGCAAATGCAATTAGAATAATAAAAATTAGGGATGAGAATATTGAAACCAAAAAGAAACAAAAGACAATAAATAGTTGAATAGTGAGCTCACTCAACTAAAAATAAACAGCCTAGGAAAGTCTATTAAGTCAGAAATTAATGGAACCTAGGAACAACAGAAGAACTGCAAACATTCATCCGATTCTCCACTGTGTAACAAGCAATAGGGACCACTTATATTTTGAAGCCAGGCTTTTCTGTCCAACAGTTTTGTAAGCAATACAAGAAGGAATCAGCTTCAGCTTACATAACAAGCAGAGGATGCAGACTTGGGGGAAAGGATAAGGAAGAAGGAAATCAACTCGAATAGTAGCAAAAATCCCTCTAATTCCCACATCAAAGTGGGGGTGGGACTAGTGTGTCTAGCACACTGTAATAACTAGTTTCTAAACATATCCTCCCAATGAATTATGCTTCTTGGTATTCACAGCCTGCTGAGATCTTTTCTCCTGGAATCTGGACTGGCTCTGTGGCTTGTTTTTATTAAAAGCATATTTTAATTACCCAAAGTAATTGATTTCATTATGACATTTTCAGATATACACATAACATACTATGATCATATTAATAACATCATTAAACCTTACTTAGGCCCTTCCCCCACCCATATGGCTAATAGTCTTCTACTTTCCTCTCTTTTCTTACTTTAATTGATACACATAAGAGAAACATATATTGACTTTGATTCTGGGTTCTTTTGCTTAAGAAGTTATTTATTGGCTGCAAATATTTTCTTTAGAATGTCATAATTTTGTTTTTATATCCAAGTAAGACTCATTCTGTATATTTAACATCATCATCATCATTTATGCCTCAGCAATGCTAAGCATGCATGGGCAGCCCATTATGGCGGTTCTCAAGTTGTTCCTATCCTGGGCAGTCCTAGATGCTTATGTTATTGTCATCCTAAGGTTCCACAGTCTTCCTTTATGCTGTCTATTCAGCGTTTTTTTTTTGGGGGGGTCTTCCTCTTGGCCTTATCCCGTGCACGTCTCCCAGCAGTACTATCTTCGGGTACCTGCCGTCATTCATTCTCATAACATGGCCAAAGTATCTCAAGCGCCATTGCCATATCCTGTAGTTTACTTCCTTCTGTAGATGGAGATGTTTCTTAATGTCACTGTTGTGCAGGCTATCTCTTCTTGTGATGCCTAGAATCCTCCTGAGACCTGCCATCTCAAACACATTCAGCTGCTGTTCTGAGGAGCCTTTCATTGTTCAGGTTTCAGAGCTGTAAACAAGGCAGCTCAAGACAAGTGTCTCATATGCTTGTAATTTTGTTGTTGTTATGTCGCTTGCTGACCAAACCTTTCCTACTTGCCTGGAACACAGTGCTCACTATCCCTATCCGCCTCTTGACGCCTGAAATAGTTCCCTCCTTTGAACTGAAGTTTCCTCCCAGATAAACAAAGTTGACTGTTTGCTTGAGGTTCTGATTCTTTATTACAGTGTTAAAATCTTTGTACACCTGTCCCATGTGCCTCAGTGTTTACTTTCATACCAAGGTTTTCACTGACTTCCATCACTCTGTTTACCATGGCCTGCAGCTCATTTGGACTTTCAGCCAGTAACGCTGTATTGTTGGCAAAACACAAGTTATTGATTTGCACACCACTTATCAGCACGTCTATCTCCTCATCCTCCAGGGATGTTGCTATCATAAATTCCAGGAATATATTAAAGAATAGTGGTGAGAGGACGCATCCCCACAACACTCTTAAGATTGTCTTAAACTGATTACTTAATTCCCCACAGACTTTGAGTGATGCAAAAGTATCTTTATAGGCATTTTTTTAGTATTCTTATGATTTTCTCTAGGTACCTGTAGAACCTCATTGTTTCCCCCAAGTCCTTTCCTCCAAATGCTATTGAATGCCTTCCTAAAGTCGATGTAACAGACATATAAGTCTTTTCCAAATTCTTCGTATTCTTCTGCCAGTTGCCTCAAAGTGAGTATCTGATCTATTGTGCTCCTGTTAGCTCTGAATCCACACTTGTTATTTAACACACTTCTTTATCGATCCATTTTATTGACAGACTGATTCCAAAACTCAACAATTTGTGAACAGGGCTACAATAAACATGGGTATATAGGTATCTCTATTATAAGTATACTCTGATTCTTTTGAGTATATACCAGAAATGGTATGTTGAATTATATGATAGTCATATTTTTAATTTTTGAAGCCTCCCCATACTAATTCCCACTGAGGCTAGGCTATTCTCACTAGTAGCATAAAAGAGTTCCTTCCCAAATGGTCAGTTTTCTCTGAGATTGTGATATCTTAACCATTCTCCAGTGGAAAGTCACATACGAAAGAATATTTGGGCACCATGTATTGGCCTTAGTAGGGATAAAAAAAGGACACCAAGTTGGGTCGGAAAGGAAAGAGGTGGATATGGGAAGAGCAGGGTGAGGGAGGGTGAATATGATCAAGAAATTATCAAAGAACTAATGAAAAAAATTTTCTTTCCCTGCTACTATTCCACAAGTGTTTGCTGGTTTGTAGGTACTTAATTACAGCCATTCTGACCAGGGTGAGAAATTTAAACCAGTAGTTTAATTTTACACTTCCCTGGTGGCTAACTACTTTGAACACTTTTAATTTATTTTATTTAATAGTCATACTAGCATATAATGTTTTGATCAAATCCACCCCCATTTCCTTTTCTCCAATTCCTCCCCTATCACCTTATCACTTTCCCCTTCCAAGTTACATGGTTCCTTTTAAAACACTACCTACTGAGTCCACTTAAGCACGTTCTTTTTATGTGTGTGCACAGGTGTGGAACCATCTACCGAAGCATGGGTAGCCTCTCATGATTTGTATCTCTGAAGGAAACTGACTCTCCCTTCCTTAGCAGTCATCAATTGTCAATAGTTCCTCAGATAGGGACGGCAATTAAGAACCCCTTCCCCAACCATCTGGGATTTGGGCTAGTTTGATTTTGTATATAGCGGTATTTTGTTTGTAATCTAACAAATAAAGCTTGCCTGAAGATCAGAGTGCAGAGCTATGCCACTAGTTAGCCATAGAGGCCAAGCAGTGGTGTCACACACCTTTAATCCCAGCGCTTGGGACACAGAGGCAGACAGATCTCTGGAATCTGTCTAAAAGAGAAACAAGGCTGGGTAGTGGTGGTGCACATCTTTAATCCCAGCACTAGGGAGGCAGAGATAGGTGGATCAGTGAGTTTGAGGAAGCTTAGTCTATAAGAGCTAGTTCCAGGGCAGGCTCCAAAGCTACAGAAAAAACTTGTCTCAAAAATAAATAAATAAATAACAAAAATAATAATAAAAGAGAAACAGAGTTCAAACAAAGGTGATTCTAGCACTTGGGATCGCATGCCTTTAATCCCAGCACTAGAGGAGAGGAGACAGGAGTGATATGGCTGGGTAGAAAGAAGAATATAAGGCAGGTGGACACAGGAGCTCAAATACAGTTTAAGGATTCAGTCTGAACATGTAGTCTGAGGTTTCACAGAGACAGCAGTCAGTTTGAGCATTCCTAGGGACAGGATCACCCCTTTGGTCTAAGCATTGGTAGAGGTAAGAACTCTCTAGTGGCTTGCCGCTCTGCTTCTCTGATTCTTCAGCTCTCACCCCCAATAGCTGACTCTGAGTTTTTATTATTAAGACTAATTAGAATCCATGCTACAACTGTGTGGGCAGCTATCCTGCTGTGTCTGATAAATATCGTTTTGCTGAAGATATATCTACCCTCCCTGGCTCTTAGAATTTTTCCACCCCCTCTTCTGAAATGACTCCTGAGCTTTGGAAAAAGAAGCTGTGATACAGATGTCCTATTTAGTTCTGAACACTACAATGTCTTAGTCTCCATACACTGACCTCATCATCTGCAAAAAGAAGCTTCTTTCAGGAGGGTTGAAAGATGCATGAATATGGGGTATATGTGGTATATTATTGCCGTCCAATTAGTAGAATAATAGGACTAGGTTCTCCCATAGGGGCTATGACTTAATCAGCCATAGGTTTATTGCTCAGCTAAAGATACCAGACATGGGTTCCATCTTACAGATACAACTTTAAATTCAATCAAAAAGTGGTTGGTTACTCTCATAACATTCATTACACTATTTTCCACCAGTGGGCATATCTTGACAGACCAATCATTACTGGAACTCACAGGGCTCACACGTGGGTAAGACTGTTGATGACTTTTCTCCCAAATAGTATACATAGAACCTTCCAGGACTATGAAAGCTAGCCAATAGGGATGAAACTTCTAACTCCTGTGACTCAGGTAAGTAGCAAATCCAGCAAAAAAAAGTTCTTACCATCAAGGTCTAGAAAGTAACCAAGATCAATGGTAATAGCCTATAATTTTTTGGGGGGATGGAAGTTCCATGGGACCCCACTGACAAACAATTTGCAAAGTAGTAACATACCTGTCAACAGAGTTTTTATTTGACAATCTATGGTATCTGGCAGAAGGCACTGACTCCCCATTATAAAGTGACTCCATCTAAACCCCTTTATATACATAGATATTTTAGAAACTTCTATAATAGGTTTCCACACGGCCTTTCCAAAGGTCTTTAGTACTTGTTATCATTCTCAATAATAGTCGTTTTCTCTCTCTTTCAAATCCCCAACCCATGTAACTCTACTATTCCCTTTCCCCACTTAAACCACCTGCATTATTCCCACTTTTCTTCATCTCCCTGCCCAATGGTTCCTTACTGGTTTTTTGACTTCTATGGGCATTCCAATTTAAATACTAATATGTAAAGAATCAAAGGTTCTTACATACAGCATTTGCCTTTGTGGGTCTGGATTACCTCAATAAGAATAATTATTTCCAACTTCACCCATTTGCCTGAGAATTTCACAATTTATTTTTCTGACTGAATAATATTCTACCATGTAGATAGATAGATAGATAGATAGATAGATAGATAGATAGATAGATAAACAGACAGACAGACAGAGGCATTTTTCATTATCCATTCATCCACTGACAGACATCTAGGCTGTTTCAATTCCCTGGCTATTATAAATAGAGCAGCAATGAACAGAGATAAGCAAGGATCTCTGCGGTAGGAATTAGAATTCTTCTGAATATGCCCAAGAGTAGAATAGCTGGATCATATAGTTAACCTATATCTAGTTCTTTGAGAAACCTCCACATGGACAGTAGTTGCTCCATTTTGGACTCCAACCAACAATAAATTAGTGTTCTTCATTCCCCACATCTTTGGCAGCATTTGTTGTCATTTGGTTTTGTTGTTGTTTTGTTTGTTTAATCTTTTTTATCTTAGCCATTCTGACTGGGATAATATAAAAATCTCAAAGTACTTTTGATTTGCATTTCCCTGATGACTAAGGATCTTGAACATTTTAAAACAATTTCTCATCCATTTGCATTTCATCTTTGAGTACTCTTAGTTTCTAGCTCCAATTTTTAATTGGGTTGTTTGCTTTCTTGATGTTTAGTTTTGAGGTTGTTTTATGTATGCTAGATATGTCTGATGTATAGCCAGTAGTTTTTTTTTCCATTCTGTAGGCTGCCTCTTCACTCAAATGATGTTGTGTTCTTTATTGTACAGAGTTTTTTTTAGTTTTATGGTATCCCATCTGTCAGTGGTTGGTCTTACTGCCTGTACTACTGGGGTCCTATTCAGAAAGTCCTATCCTGTGCCCAAAAATAGAAGCATATTCCCCATTTATCTTCTGTCAGATTCAGAGTATCCAGTCTTATGCTAAGGTTCCTTGATCCATTTGGAGTTGAGTTTTGTTTTTTTTTTTTTAGGTGAGAGATAAGGAATTAGTTTCATTCTTCTATGTGCAGCTATCCTGTTTGACCAGTACCATTTGCTGAGTTTTTTTCGTGTGTTTACTATTGGTACTTTTTAAAAGGTTTATCTTATTATTAGTGTGTGTGCATGTGTT